>NC_136430.1:377933499-378533499 GCF_052849685.1 Lactuca virosa | reverse complement strand
AAGCACATGCAACTGCTTCCTTTAATCCGGTATGTTGACTTTCTGTTGACCGAAGAATTGTCCCAGTTGTAACATAATGAAGAAGCAATTCGAATCCATCTTCAGTTATGGAAGAATAAGATCCAATTAAGATCCCAAATATGATCCTCCTAAACATTGCATTCTTCTGTATATCAATTGCTTTTACATCTTGAAATTCCTTGAGCCAAATTCGAATAGTTGAAAGGTTAATAACTAAGGGTTTTGACAATTTTGACGATTTTGAGAATTTTGACAAATTTTCAGACAAAATACCAGAAACTGATTCAGTTACAGGATCTAGAATCCATGAAATATACCAAGATGCTGCAGCTGAACAAGATGATGTCTGTTGTAGATAATCAAAACTCTTTCCAAAAAGTAGAAATGAAGCAAAATAAAACCAATCTGGGAAGTTCATTGCTATGGACCATGTAGATTTGTGATCAACCATTGAAATTGTATTTGTTTGAGGAGTAGAATCTTTTATCTTATGAACCAATTCAAGAAATCCATCACGTGACAAGGGTTCAGTGAATGTTCTAAGTAAATTGTGGTTGGAGAGAAAGTATGCATTTGAAAATGGAAGCTTTGATCCGATTTCTGCAGATAATCCCCAATATATTGGTCTAGAGAGTAGATCTAGTAACATTGAAACCAATCCAGCTTGAAGCTCTAATACAGAATCTAAACCCCTGTTATGAATAATCAAAAGTAAATATCAAGTAATACAAGAACTTGGATTCAAAAATAGTAACTTACGTGTGCAGAAACCAGGTATGAAGTAAAGATCTGGTTTCAATGAAAATCAATGGAGAAAGTGCCAAGAAAATTATAACAGATCGCCATTTTATCTTCTCATAGAGTTCATCATTCAGACAAATAAAGGGTCTCCCAATAGCTTCTTGCAATAGTTGTGATATATCTTGAAGAAGAGTTTGAGGGTCAAGATACCAGATTAGCAACCTGCAAAAGAAAAGTTATATGAAGAAGAAAGTAAAAAATAACATCTTTTTTGTTATGGTAAGCCATACCTCAGTTGTAATTCTTGATTGTTGGTAGGAATAGTTTTTGGGATATAATACACCAATTTTGACAATGCATGACTCATCTCTTCAGTTGATTGAAGATTAAAAACTGGTGTAAGTTGCATTGTGTATTGGAATTGAGTCCTCATCACAGCTACTCGAACAACAGCATACAGTAATGAACGAGAAAGCATTCCTGCAAAAATTCATATAGCGAAGTCAGGTTTGATATTGATAATCAGAAAAAGTTTCAAAAACTTTTGATAAAAGATACTTAAAAGTCACCTTTATGAACCCACCATGTTCAGTTAATTTCCCCAGAACATCGACACATGATTCCATCACTCTCACGCAGTCATGGGCCGATATATAGCCACCAATTCGCAAAACCTCTGATTTATCGGATTTTAAGACCTCACATTCGATTGATGAAGATAAAACCGAAACGATTGTATTCACTGAATACTCAATTACCGAATCAAATACCTAAATAAACACGAATCAAGATCATATAAATTACAGTAATAAAAGAACTGCTTTAAAAACTAATCATTTCAATTGATACTTACCTGAGGGGCTGTGAAGCACATCAAAGACAACGCGGTGTCCAAAACCCTAACCCTTGATTGTTCGCTCAAGTTGAGTGATTGATTCAGAGCTGCCACTAAAACATCATCTGATTGGTCGGCGTTGTTGGTATCGCCATTTCCGGTTTCAATTTGGGACGCGAGTCTCGAAAATAGACCGGTTAGTTCCAGTAAATTGGACATCGGCGGGAAAAGAAGTGACTCCGACGACCGACGCTGACAGAGAACAATGCCTATTTCGCGCCAAAATTAAAAGAGAGTATTGGTATGGATTGATGGGATTCTGTTAATAGTGATTGATTTGGGCCCAATGACTAGCTTTCAGGCCTAAAATTGAAGCCCAATTATACACAATCTCATGTACTTTTTTTTTTCGCACAAAAAGATTGGTTTTTGGTCGGACTTAAAAAGGTAAAACAAGATCGCATCGCACTGCAAAAGAACAACTACAGTCCTAGTCTAAAAAAGACTGGACAATTACGAGACCAGCACTGGATCGGTCGAGATCGGTCTAAAAAAAGACTGGTAGCGAAAGTTTATAAACGTATCGTTTTTGTGTTAATTAAACAGTTTTGATTCACACATTATTTAACTTATTTCATTTTTTTTAGTTTATTGAACTTAAGTGTATCATTTTTAATAAATCTTAATCTATCATTTTGGTATTAATCACATATTCGTTAATAGAAAAACTTGAAACCAAAACCCAAAAACTGAAATTGAACTGAAAAAGGCACACGGAACGTCTAAGAGACGGGCCAAAAAGGACCGAGACCAGTCCCGAAAAAGACCGGATCGATACCGTTCGGATCGGTCCGAAAGAAATTTTTTTTGACCATTTTGAGACTAGTTCGGAACCGCCAATTTGCATATCTAATACAGCGCTTCAATAATAGAAAGAGAAAGTTATGGGGTTGGTTCTTGAGAAATTAACTTATTAGGATAATTATCTTTTTATTTTTTTCATATCTGGGTGACTTCGTTTTTTGTACACATCTAGGTAACGAACTTGTTGGAAGTGTTCACATATGACTATTATGTCCGGGTGTAGCAAGTTACAGGTAGTCATAATGGTCATATGTAAACATTTCCAACAAGTTCGTTACCTAGATATGTAAAAAAAATAAAAATAAATAAAAATAAAAATACTCAAATGTGAACAAAACGAAAAGTAATTACCCTGATAAATCAATTTTCCTTCTTTTTTATTTTTTCTTCTAATTTTTATTTGGTATAAAATTTAGCCTAAATGGTAAATATTTTTAAAACCACACCAATTTGATAGATATCTTTTTAAAATACACTACTTTGGTAAAAAAAAAAAATCTCCATAATTGACAGGGAAACGAACATTGTCATTTTATATAATTTTATTGTTTAAGATTTTAAATATAAAAAATAAAATTTACTAGAGACTAAAAATACTAGAGATGTAGACTAATAACAGGAAATAGAACAAAATCTTTAATGAAGTTTGTTTTATGTGTTACAGGAATTTAAAAAAAAAAATAATACAAGTAGTAATTATCTACATCGATAGTATTGTTGTTGTCTCGTATATATAGAGTTACTTGATAATTATGCTACCAAAATTGGCTTGCGACATGTTGTGGTCAATTTAAATGTTCATAAATGGTCATAAATATTGTTTTCAGGAAATTTAACTTTTTTTAATCGTCAAATATAAATATTTATCTACTCCTAAACTTATACATAATTCCACCTATTGTTCACGACTGGACTTGAACCCTCAACTTCAAAGAGGGAGGACACCACCTGACACCGTTGGGCTAGAAACTCTTTGGTAAGGAAATTTAACTAAATCTATTAATATTGCAAATAATATGAACGATCGCCTTAATAAAAACGGAAATTGACTTCTCAAGGTAATTACCTTTTCGTTTTGTTCACATCTAGGTAACTTCGTTTTTCTACACATCTAGGTAACAAAGTTGTTGGAAGTATTCACATATGACCATTATGACCGACAGTAACTTGCTACAGCCGGTCATAATTGTCATATGTGAACACTTCCAAAAAGTTCGTTACCTAAATATGTATAAAAAATGAGGTTACTCAGATGTGAATCGAATGAAAAGATAATTACATTGATAAGTCAATTTCCCTTAGTTCTTATGGTTTCTCAAAAACAGACTAATTCATTACCATTATTGAAAATGTTGCATGTTAAGTCCCTACGATTATACTTTTTGTGTGGATAGTCTTGTGATTTCATTTTCCTTTTCATAAATGATCTGAAATTACTACTTTACCCATGCTTATGTTTTTTATTAATCTTTTTTTTCCCTTTTTTCAATTTTAAAATAATCTTTTATTAACAAAAAGAAACACATAATCCTACCACGGTCTTCCTAACCCACTAACCTTAAAACATATTACCCCTCTTTTTTTCTTAAGAAACAGCCACCGCCTTCAAAACAATTTTTGGTGTTTGCGCTCTCTCTCTCTCACACACACATACATACACATTGAAGATCCAAAGAATCATTATAACCACCACCACCCAAACCATCAACTTATTGCATGTGTTATCTCCAACTAACCATAGTTAAAGCTCATCATTTGTGTAACATCCTAAAATACTAAGTAAAATCTTTTATTTTTAAGTCAACCAAAACCATCAATAATTCATTTCAAACCATCAAAGTGTATAAATATGGAAAAATAGTTATCAGAGTACAATCTCAAAATCATAAAATACTTGTGACAACCGAGATGATTCTATCACTGATAACCATTAGGAAAGAGTACGAAAATAGATGTAATATCTTAATATTGTAATATTTGATTTTGAGATAATAAAAACCAAATGTGTCGTTATATTTATTGTTAAAACGTCTGTTAGGCTCAAAATTAAGCGTCCAAAAAGTTGTATCGTCTTTTAAACTGGTTAACATATTTGGAAAGTACTCGTTAACATGATCCCAAGGATATAAGATTCGTAAAAATCCGACTCCAAAGGAAAGAGTTATTGATTTTATAAAAATAAAATCAACCGCGTAATTAAAATTAATTACGTCAAAACAGTACTTAGATATTGATTGGGTTTTGACTAAAAGTGCAAAAAGGAGATTCGTAGTACTCCTTAAGATAATTTTTTTTTAAGACAAAGAGTGCCGAAAACGGGATCCTATGAGAGGGATATGATTTTTGTAAAATCATTTATTTTTACTCCCGTTAGGCACAAAAATGAAACTCAAAACCAGATAAAGCAACCTAAAGGAGAGTTGTAGTACCCATTGAGATCATCACATAGATATAAAGAGGTCTTAGATTGGAGCTCGCACGAAGAAATTATGATTTTTACAGAATCTTTCCGTGCGTGCGAGGTGTGCGCCTATGCCTGTCGCGCAGCTGATATCGGATTTGAGCAGAATGCGAGTAATGTGGCCAATTGGGGAAGTGACATATGGCCTTCTCTGGATGGAGCCACGATGATCACGCGCGACGCGCACAGATATTTGCGTCGCGCGCAACCGAATTCCATTCCTATAAATAGAAGGCAGTGCAGATCACTTCTGCACGCCTTCCATTCTCTCACTCTCTCTGCATCTCTCGAAGTTGATACCCTTGGAGCGGTCCCCAGAGTCTCGAACCCGATTCAACCCTACACCAACAGTCTCACACGACTAAGGTGAGTTCACGACCTCATTTTACTACTTTAAAAGTTTTACGGGGGGAATACATGCTTATCAAATTGTTTATCAAAATATATTTATATCAATAAATATCAATCGTTTTATAAAGCTTGAAACCTTAGGATAATGTAGTTATAGATACTATACCTAGTTGTAAGCTATGATATTATGCCTAAGAGATATGATACCCGATAGTCTAGGAAGAGATATTGCCTAGGTGTTATAATGACCAATTTCCTAGGATAACATAATATCTAGAAGTAATGTTTATCAAATATAGAGATATGCATTGCACCTAATCTTTACTCTGTCCAAATATCATGTTTTTTAATAACCATAATTAGGGTATATATATGTATCGCAAAATTATATATATATATATATATATATATATATATATATATATATATATATATATATATATATATATATATATATACAAAATAATTATGAGATCAAAAAGATATAATTATCAAATATAAAATTAAAAGGGTTTATATTATGATAGTTATAGAAAATCACTAAGAAAGATAAAAAGATAAAATATAAATACCTAAGGTTAATGCGTTAGAATATTTATCCAATAGCCTTGATTAAATTCGGCTACCCCGATACCTGTAATCGTTAATCTTGCGAGAGCTAGAAAGATATGTATAGATCTATACGAGGATTGACACCCCCACTTACGATTGCTAGCTACAATCCCGAAATGATAACTTTCTTATTAATCACTATTCTACGTATGATGAAGCGTCGTGGCGGGGAAATCACTAGTCAAACAACGTCGATTATAGGGGCTCATGGTAATACATTACTACCACCTTAGAGATCCGAGTACCAAGAGGGACGCCTTAGAGTGGTAGATAAAATACGTTAGGATTAGTAAAACATCCTAAAAGATAGTAACTTAGGATTAATAAAATATCCTAAAAGATAATAAGATAGGATCATTAAATATCCTACAAAGATAGTAATTTAGGATTGGTAAAGTATCCTAAAACGATAGTAAGCTAGAGTTGATAAAATATTTTAAGAAATGTTTTCTAAAATAAAAAGGATTCTTAATTTAATACAACCAAATAAAGCAGAAAACTACAAAAAAAAAAAAAAAAAAACTATGCACTCACCAACATTATGTTCACGTTTTCAAAAATAATGTATTCTCAAGGAGATGGGTGAGGAGGATAGGCATGCCAAGGAGGATGTCTTCAAAGAAGCTTGTTGGAGTTTAGTTTGTCTGTTCGTCATTTTTAGTTATGTTTAGGATGTGTGTTTGACCTTTTAAACAATGTCATCCTAAATAAATTATAATAAATAAAAGTATGGTTTGTGATATACTTTTGTATTATGTGCTATATATATATATATATATGTATATATATATATATATATATATATATATATATATATATATATATATGCCTCGATCCAATATCCATACGTCGTACAACCCAACATTTTCGCTGTCGGCTAGGGATGTGACAGATTGGTATCGGAGCTACAGGTTATAGCGAACTAGTAATTCCTTAGGAACTACGACTATAACCTAAGGTTGTTGGATTTCAGAATGACTATATGCTAAAATGGTCCTGCCCTCCGACACTTCTCATCTGGCCGATCCTTGCTTAGTAGTCTTGAAGTACAAAAACATATAATTAATAAAATACCCTAATCAAACACTAATCAGATACAAACTCTTATAAATACACCCTTATATCATAAAAATCATCCATTCAAATCACAATTTAAAACTTCAGGTAAAAAAATGAATCCTAGGGTTAGTCTAGTATTGTGGTCGTACCACAACTAGACCTAGAATGCACAACTAAGTTTTATTATGGTCCGACCGATGCACGCCTAAACCTGGATGTCGTAGTTGAAAATCTAAACGCTTGAGGATTTATGGATCAATAGTTTAGTACGATTAGTTAAGAGATTAGGACGATGCCTACGACTTGAGGATCTTCGGATCAGTAGCATAGATCGACTTGCTGAAGACTAGAGCCTTAGATCAAGACCTATGGCAAGAGGATTCGACTCATAGCAGAATGCTACACCTTGAGGATATCCTAAATATAGACAAGTATCCGACATACCCCCATATGGAAAGTTACCTAAGATACGATACTATTTACTCTCTCTCTCTCTCTCTCTCTCTATATATATATATATATATATATATATATATATATATATATATACTTATAATAGGAAATTATATGTATTATATATTATCTCTCATAAACATCTTCCTGTTTGATGTATTATGCATGATATCAGAGCGATATGGAGGATATATGGGACTGGGTGTCGCATCCTTAGCCGAAGGAAGACCAAGCGGTACCACACACGCCTAAAGAGGAGAGCGATTACGATCTGACGATGCCCCTACCACCTACCCCAGTATCAGCTGATGATGAGTTGAATGAAGATGAAGAGGATCCCATCGAGGAGGAGGATCAGCCTGACGAAGAGTTCGGTGGAGTACCCGCATATAGTTCACCGTACCCATATTCATCTTCCCACTAGGATCACAATGAGACTCAGGAGGAGGACCCTACTGAGTCAGAGTCATTCCCAAAGATTGTTGCTCCACTTCCCCCATCCTATCTCAATATTCACGCTTTGGGACTCATGACTATAACTACCCCCAGAAAGTCCATTCCCATCCCATCCCGCAAGAGGGAAACCTCACCACCATCCTCACCAATACCATCAAAGAATCATTGCCCCATCCACAAATTGACTCCACAGGTTGATGAGTGGATCCGCGAGGCGGGTATTGGGTTTTATGAGGTTGGAGAGTCCTCCCAGGCACCAAGGCGCGATCCCATTCCAGAGTATCCCACGGATAGAGTGATCTCAGTGTTAGTCCTGCGAGTAGAATAACACAAGGATAACATACATAAGGTGGAGGAGGATTGTGACTCGCAGAGGAGGGAGATCAAGTTGTTAGCAAGTAGAGTTTTAGATCGATCTAGTTCCAGGAGTTGCCCCAGTAGCAAAGTCTCCTTATAGATTGGCACCATCGAAGATGCATAAACTCTCCATCCAAGTACAAGAACTTCTTGACAAGGGTTTTATTAGACCAAGATTCTCGCCTCGGGGAGCACCCGTTCTATTTGTCAAGAAGAAGGACGGATCTTGTGACATCCCCAATTTTACGGCCAAAAAAGACCGATTTGTTTATGCTTTATTTAAAATCAGAGTATCCTTTTGAAGAATAATATTGTAGAATTTGATCCCAAAATATGATAAATATATTATCAAAGCATTTCCAAAGAAATATATTTTAATTATATTAAAAACGTTGGGATGTCATCATCAATACAGTACATAAGCATAAACGAAAATAGTACATGCCTTACAAACATCTATTATTCTACTGGCCTATAATCCATAAATCTCTCATATGTTTGTCATAAATGTGCTCTTGTGCCACTACCTGTAATATAAGAAACCGAGTAGGTCAGGATTGGGAGCCTGGTGAGCATATATGGTTTTCAACCCACAATAATTAAATTCTTTATTTTTATCAAATCATTCAACCCGATTACTCATTCCCGTTATCCTCACTTTATGTCCCTAAAGAATATAGATCAAGGGACCTATCCTAAGGACTATATCCAGGATAGACAATAATGCTTATGGTATTCCTTAGCAATATATGTACTTATGGAAACCATGGGGGGGAGTACACCTGGTGAACACTTAGTTAACACCTACAGGTTGCGAGCCTGCTAGCGTTCCACTGGACTGTCTAGAATAGTCTGTGGTCGTCATCTATACTTCGCTAGACGAATTAATCATCTTTAAAGTCAAGAACTCTCATCATTTATCTCATATTTCATATTTCATCATCTATATCATCTTTCATCTACCCATCTTTATCCAACATATTTATAGGTATAGAATACATATACAGTTTAAATCAAGTAAAAAATGTATAAATCGTTCATCCAACATAGATATCATGAACACAGATAATAGGCACATATAACATGTAATTTATCTTAAATACTTTATATTTATCTGTAAGATTAAAGTAACTATGCACTCACTTGTTAAAGTGACGACTCGAAACTTAGCAACTGTCTTTTCCTTTTACGTAACCTAATATCATTATTACTAAGTCTTAGTCTAATATTTATTTCAATTATCTATTAGTCTAGATTCATCATTAATTCAAAGTCTACTGATCTATAGTTGATAAGGGACAACCAGGTAAGATCATATCGGAGGTAGGGTCCGTTTGGCATACATAGTACACTGTTTGGAAAGCCCACTTTAAACACCTCACTAAATCTAGCCTTGTCATCATCCCCGTAAGTATATCAATCAGTATAAATACTTGGAATCACTGATAAATCTTTTTTATAGGTTCATAATAATGATAATGTACTTAAACATAAGTTATATGTAAAGCACGGTAAACATAACTCAACTTACAAGTGGTTTAGCAAAAAACCGGACTTTGCGCGGGCAAAACTTCTAAACTGAAAGCTCTAATTCTTGGGGACTTTTGTCACTCTGAAGCTTCGCTACTAGCTCTTAGGAAGTGTTAGAACAAGGCCTAGGGACCTTGGGGGGTTTGGGAGAGATTGGAATGAAGAGGTGTGGTGAAATGGGTGAAATTCATGTTCTATTTATAGGCTGCCAGGAGCCCAATATGATGGGTGTACATAAAATTACGCTGGGCTTAGTGTGCCACATGTCGCCATCAGATCGCAAGCCATGGGGAGGAAGGTGTGTGCCAGATCGCGACATGTGTCACACCCTTGTTAATCCAAAAATTAATTATCTTGTAAAATTCATAACTTCCACATACGAGCTCCGTTTTTGACGTTCTTTATATCCACGTGTAGCTATCAACGAGATCTTCAACTTTCGTTTAGACTCTGTAGGCTAAATTTGACTTTATTTTTAAAGTTATATTTTAATAGACTTAGACTGTTAAATTCCGTTAAAAATTCATAACTTTGTCATCTGACGTCCATTTTCGACTTTCTTTATATCGTTGAACTCCTATTAACGAGATATTCAATTCTTGTTTAGATTGTTTTGGCTAAAAGTCTACTGATCTAAAATTCGATTTCTGAGCTGTATATTGCTACGTTGAATCTTAGAAAAATAATAACTTCCTCTTAGGAAGTCAGATTTAGATGTTATCTATATACACACTCTCGGTTTGACGACTACTACGACTTTTGTGTAGATCACTAAGGCTAAAAAGTATGTTATCAAACATTTACGTTTTACGTTACGCAAAGTCGTGCCGGTTTAATCGCGAAACTTCAACGGGTCATAACTTCTTCATTATTAGTTGGATTTCAGTGTTCCTTATATCTCTGGAATCCTTGTCACGACCACTTCAAATTTCTTCAAAGATATTAGGTCTAATTATTATTTTATTTTAGACGCGTATTTTATTTCTATTTTATTATATCGTTATGAGCACGTATATTGCACATAATTTATACGTAAATCACATAATACTCAAATAATTATTCTATAATACTCAAATAATTATTCTTTATTAATTCAAAATAGGCTAAAATTGTGGACCTTAACTATTAAATCATCATAATAATGCTTAGAGAGAAACACGGACTTTATAGATCTTTCCGGATGTGCATAGACTATAGAGAGCTCGATAAGTTGACCATAAGAATAGATATCTACTACCCAAAATAGACGATCTCTTCGAACAACTGCAAGGATCCAGTTACTTGTGGTATACTCATGAACCAAGGAAGAGCATGGGCAACATCTTCGAGTGATCCTGGTGCTTTTAAGAAAAGAAAAGTTGTACGCAAAATTCTCTAAGTGTGAATTTTGGATAAGAGAAGTACACTTTCTTGGGCATGTGGTAAGAAGCAAAGGTATTCATGTCGACCCTTCCAAGATCGAAGCGCTAAAGAATTTGGAAGCGCCCGAGACACTAACAGAAATGCGTCAATTCTTAGGACTGGCTGGCTATTACCAGAGATTTATAGAAAATTTCTCTCGCATAGACAAACCCCTCACAACATTAACCCAAAAAGAAATAAAGTTTGTTTGGGGAGACAAACAGGAAACAAATTTCCAACAGCTAAAGGAAATGTTGTGTAGCGCACCGATACTATCCCGTCTAGAAGGTACTGATGACTTCGTGGTATATTGTGATGCTTCGCATCAAGGGTTGGGATGTGTATTAATGAAAAGGGAAAAAGGTTATATCCTACGCCTCAAGACAACTCAAGGTGCATGAGAACAACTACACCACCCATGACTTATAGTTGGGAGCGGTAGTTTTTTCCCTGAAGATTTGACCTCATTACTTATACGGAACGAAGTGTATAATCTACACGGACCCCAAGAGTCTGCAGCACATCTTCAATCAGAACGAGCTCAATATGAGGCAAAGAAGATGGTTAGATTTGCTAAACGACTATGATTGTGAGATTCGTTATCACCCAGGAAAGGCTAATGTCGTAGCTGGCGCCTTGAGCCGTAAAGAACAAGTTGAACCTTGTAGAGTCAAAGTACTTACGATGACTATTCACTCTCACCTAATCTCGCAGATTAGATGTGCTCAACTTGAGGCTTTAACGAAAGAAAACGTTAAATAAGAAGGCCTCGAAGGAATGGAAAGACAACTAGATATTAAGGATGATGGAACAAGATATTTCATGAACTGAATATGGGTTCCAGAATTTGGAAAAAATCAAAGAACTAGTTCTAAATGAGGCCCATAGGACTAGATATTCCATCCATCCTGGAGCAGACAAGATGTATCTGGACCTAAAAGCCCTTTATTGGTGGCTAAACTTGAAGGTTGAGATTGTGACCTACGTAAGTAAATGCCTAACATGTTCCATGGTCAAGGAAAATCATTAAAGACCCTCGGGATTGTTGTTGCAACCAAAGATTCATGAGTGGAAGTGGGAGCGGATCGTAATATACTTTGTTACCAAATTACCAAAGACTACTGTTGGTTACAAAACTATTTGGATAGTTATCGATAGATTAACCAAGTCTACTCACTTCATACCAATAAAAGAGAGACCGATAAGATGGAGAAGCTGACCAGGACGTACCTTAGAGAGATTTTCAGATTGCACAGGGTACCCTAATATATTATCTCTGACAGAGATAACAGATTTACATCTCGCTTCTGGCAGAGTTTACAAAAGTCCCTTGGTACTCGCCTGGATATGAGTACAACCTACCATCCTCAAACCAATGGCCAAAGCGAAATGACCATCCAAACGCTATAAGACATGCTCATAGCATGTGTGATAGATTTCGGAAATGCATAGGATACTCACCTTCCTCTGGTTAAGTTCTCATACAATAATAGCTATCACACGAGCATTAAAGCAACATTGTTCGAAGCAATATACGTCCGAAGATTTTGATATCCCATTTGTTGGACGGAAGTTGGCGATACCCAACTGGCCAAGAAATTCGCAGGGGATATCCTACGAACAAGCTCGAAGATTATCCACGAGACAACTGAAAAGATAGTGCAGATACGAGAGCGAATCCCACTTTAGACATTCCAGCTGTTAGTGACCCCAAAGAGGCCACTTGTTACTATTATAATGACAAGGGCCATTGGAAGAGGAGTTGTCCCAAGTACCTGCAAGACATCAAGGATGGAAAGGTGAAGCCATCATCATCAGGTATATACACTATTCAAACTAACAACTCACAATCTACTCATTCTTGGCTCCTTGATATAGTATGTGGTTTTCACCTTTGTTTTAATTTGCAAGGACTAAAAAGAAAGTGAAGATGTGGAGCATGGGAGGATGAATTTGATCAAGGGGAATAGGCGATCTTCTCCTGTTACCAAGATTGGGACTTATCATCTTATGCTTAGTAGTGATGTTAGTTTAGATTTGATTGATTTTTGCTATTCATCAGAAATGATGCGAAACATTATTTCATTTCATGCATTGTTCAGACAAGGTTTTAGTTACTCATTTAATGAGTTGAATGGTTCAATTTTAATTTATAAAAATGGTGTTTTTATATTTGAAGTTTTACCTTGCAATGGTGTGTATGAAACAATGACTTGTGTTGATAGCTTAGGCAATAGTGTATTTCACATTGATTCGTCTAATGGTTTAGAAAAGGCATGCTTGTGGCATTTTCTTGGGCACATTAAAAAGAAACGCATCGCCTAACTCCAAAGGATGGAGTGTTGGAATCATTTGACCTAAGGTCAGATGATGAGTGCGAATCTTGTCTTTTGGGCAAGATGACAAAATCACCTTTCACTGGATCTTGTGAAAGAGGTGAAGCTTTGTTGGACCTCATACATACAGATGTGTGTGGACCCTTCAGATCCACCACAAGAGATGTCAATCGGTTTTATGTAACGTTTACGAATTATTACAACAGGTATGGTTTTATCTACTTGATCAAACAGAAATTAGAAACCTTTGAAAACTTCAAAGAGTTTAAACATGAAGTCGAGAATCAATTAGACAGGAAGATAAAGATGCTCTGATATGATAGAGGAGAAGAGTGTTGAATCTATATGCCCAAAAATCATTATGGAGTGATATTGCTAATAATATATGATCCTATAGTGTCACACCTTTATCAAGTTGGCACATTTTGTATACTTATTATTAATGTGATTATTAATAAATAATATCGATTCTTGTATTTTAATTAGGGAATAATTATTGTTTTATGAAAATAATAATTATAAGAAAGTATAACTATTTATTATTTCATATGGTATGAATTAATAAGTCATGCACAATATTTTGGACTAGTTGTATTCTTTTGTCTTTTAACTAAAGACAAAGTTTATATTTTATAAACTTGGAGTTTATAAAAAATAAAGAATCCTACTCTTTTCAAGAGGTATGGCCAAAAATATTAAAATATGGGGGTTGTTTTTCAACCTCCATGATTTGTCTCTCATGCTTCTAAATGCTAGAAATACTTTAGAGTATTTTAATAAAAAGGCCTTACTTTGCATAGACTACATAAGAGATGCATGAGGCTTTCATTTTTGACAAGTGAAACACTTTTTCTTCTTCTCTTATGCTCTCTAAAACTGTGGGTTTTCTACTCTTCTTCCTCTCTTTCTTTTGAAGTTAGTTTGGTGGTTTAGAAGCTCTCTTGAGTTGTATCTTTTAGTGCTTATTTGAGGTAAGCACTTAAAGGCTTTAGACACTCAAGATACAATAAGGAACTAGCATTCCAAGTGCCTTACTCTTGATGGTGGATACTTGTAGAGAAGATTATGTTCTTTAATCTTTACATCTTCATCAACACCCCAAAATTAAGTGGCTTCAAAGGCTTCAAAGGTTATCTCTAAAACATCCTATGGCTGTTTTTATTTCATTCTAACCTCTATAAATGGATCCATGATTGTTTGGTTTTGTTATGACCTAAAAATAAACTTGTTATTTTAAAGTATTCCATTGCCGGTTGTTGTGAAATACAAACTTATATTTCGTATCAAAACCCAACATAGAGTATCTTAGTATCGAGTTCCACAACTACCTCAACGAACGTAGAATAGTTTCACAACTGACTCCTCCTAGGACACTACAACTTAATGGTGTGGCTGAGAGGAACAATCGAAACTTATTAGACATGGTTCGTTCCATGATGAGTCGAGCCACTCTTCCTATCTCCTTCTGGGGATATGCCTTAGAGACAGCCGACCATATCATCAATCTTTTCCCTACTAAGAAGGTTGCCAAAACACCTCACGAGATGTGGACATGGAATGTTCCCTCGTTAGCACATATCAAAGTCTCGGGTTGTGAAGCTTTCGTTAGACCAGAGACTCATGACAAGCTAGAAGCCATAAGTGAGAAGTGTACTTCATTGGCTACCCACAAAATTCTTTTGGATACTTGTTCTACAGACCTAGTGACAACGTGGTTTTTGTAGCACGAAGAGGAGTCTTTTGCGAAAGAGAGCTCAAATGCAAAGAGGCCAGTGGGAGCACAATTGATCTTGAAGAGATTCAAGAGTCAACTAATGACGGAGCCTTACAAGATACTGACACTCAACCAGAGGAAGAAATTACAGTTGAGCCAGTTGATAATTCATTACCTCTTTTTCATTCCAATAGAGTTAGCATGCCACCAACGTTAAAATATTGAAATGATTTAAAAGATGTTTAAACATCATATAAACTCCATGTCTTTATAATAAATAAGGAGTTTTTATTAAAAAGACTAAAATCGGTTTATAGTGTTATAACGACAAATAATAAAATTAGTGATTATTTTTGCGTCGAAATTTAATATATGATATTGGTGTTTTAAACATAACGCAACATGTTGATATTATGTTTTATGCATACTAAATGAGATTTAAAACGTAAGTATCATCACCCAAGTTTTGGTTTATCAAAATATGACTTTTATCATAAAATGCATAAAATTGAATTTATAACATAAAATGAGTTTATTCTACAAATTCATGAAGTCATAAGTTTTTTTTATTGTTAAAAGGAAGTTTAAAATAGTGATTTTATAATTCATCCAAAACACCAAGTCTTAAGTATAAAATAAAGTTTTATTAAGACTATTACCGGTTTTTAAAACCGATATACGACTAAACTTTAAAATACCGGATTTTAGTTTATAATTGATCGCGGTTAATGGAAAATAAAATGAAATTTTATTTGGCACCAAAAGAACCTCATGACAAGTGATATGAATTTTACAAAAGGTATATGAATTGTTGGATGCATGCAATATTCATGAGACCATGTTTTTATAAACTATAAATGTAAAACATATATAAAACATTTTCTAAAAAATGCAAGCCATTGTCGTCCTTTTGAAGAACACTCGTTATTATTTGATGGTTTTAGCGTCACAGGGTCACCCGGGCCTAGGATTGGATTTTGATGTTCGGGGTAGTTTTGTAGTTTCTGATTTCTAAAGGGTCACCTTGTTACTGGTTAGTTACAATGCTACAAGTTGTTTCAAGTTGGATAACTTGATCGGAATCTTATGTGATAAAGGTCACCTAAGCATGAGAGGTCCGAGGCATAGATGGGATAAACATGCCAAGCTAAACAATAGTTGTTTAGGATCCCATAATCTAGGAGTTACATATCATATGCAATTGGTAATTGCTACCTATCGAGTTTGATGAAGTTTATGGGATAAAGGTCACCTAACCATTTACTTGTTTCGTTACTTGGATCCTAGACTTTAATAAATTAATGGTTTAAGAAACAATAAAAGGTATTAATTTTTAAAGACTAAATATTGAAAATACTAAATGAAACTTTGTTAAATTCTGTTGATAATTGTTAATAATTTTACGCCCTACAAAACCTCTCTCTTGTTGAGTTTCAAGAGACAGTAACATTTCATGGTTATAATTTCTATAACTGGTATAATATCTTGAGGTTCCACCTTTAAGATAAATAGGAATTATATATACTGAAAGATCTCATACCTGAATAACCTCTGCAACCAATTAGTATGATCATGATACTTTGATGGAAGTATTATTATGATGATGGTTATGTGTCTCACATCACGCTGGAGAAATTAACCATGACTTGCAGAAAGTCTTGGATAATTATGAAACATATCAGATGTCTCATCAAGTAAAGCAGATATTCAATCAGAACACTAGAAATAGCTTCAAGTATGTTCAAGCATCGAATAAAAGGAAGTCTAAGAGATTGTTCACTCGTATAGACTTATAGTTCAGTTAAGGGAAGTACAACATAAACCCATAAATCAAGAAAGGACAAAAAGATTAGTGTTGTTTCTATTGTGGAAGAAATTGGACACTAAAGGAGGAATTACTCCTCTCATCTCATCGAGCTGAAGAAGTCTGACTTGGACAAGACTTCAGATATCTATATGATAGAACTATTTATTTTCCCATCATTCACTTGAGTATGTAATACTTCATGTGACACTAATAATTGATATTATGTGTTGATGATTGGAAGAAATAATCAACTGATTACAAACGAATGGTATTTCGTGTTGAAGATATAACAAGTGTTGGTATAGTCTTTTATTTAAACAATAGATGTATTGTACCTATCCTTATAGGGACGTGTAACAGTTGTAATTTATGAATAAATCTAGATTTACTTATCGTTTATGTGACAACCGTCAAAATTGAGTCAAGTCAAAGTCAAACAAAGTCAACAAGTCAAAAGCAATCGACTCAATTAACCCTTGTATATTAGGGTTTACACTATGTAATTACTGTACAATGCAATATTTTAATGAGAGAAACATTATTTGGAAAGTTCGTGTGTTGAATTTCCTATGTCTCAAATGCAGTAAACATTGAACCAAAATGATAAAAAAATTATTGCACACTCATCGGGAGTGTGTACGACACTAAAACACGGTTTAACGGGGTTTACGAACCTTGCGTTGTGAAGCCGGACACTCAAATTAATCACAAACGAAACCTCTCTAAATCGTTTTCACTCTATCTCTTTCTATTTGAAATCTCTCCCAAATCTCTCTCAAAAGTTACTTTAACCTTTTGTAATCATTCGGGCCATCCCGACCCTTAACCGGGTCAAAAACCACTTGAAACGGGGTAAAAACGGGTAAAATAACCTTAAGGAACCAAAACCCTCCTATTAGAAGCGAAAACTCTCATGAGAAGCCTCTCAGGACCGAAGCCTCTCAGGACCGAAGCCTCTCATGAGAAGCCTCTCAGGACCGAAGCCTCTCATTAGAAGCCTCTCAGGACCGAAGCCTCTCATGAGAAGCCTCTCAGGACCGAAGCCTCTCAGGACCGAAGCCTCTCAGGACAGAAGCCTCGCATGAGAAGCCTCTCAGACAGCCCATGCGAGAGGCCTCGCAGACGACCCCTTTTTACCGGTTTTTCGACTACGACTTCGTTTTAACTCCGTTTTTCATTATTTTAACGTGAGATTTTCACCCAAAACTTTATTTTATAAACTAAGGCCCCAAAATATATAAATCTCCAGGGTTTTTATAAAAATGTATTAAAAGAATTGGTGGTTGGACTAATTATTGAGGGAATATTTGTTTTTCCTTATTTTATGACAAAAGCAAGCCACCACCACCTCACTCTATGATCAGCCACTCTTTCCCACTACTCATTGTCACCTTAGTGGACCTTTACACCCTATCTCCAGCTCTTCCCACGCTCTAAGAGCTGGAGGATTGGTCCTCTCTCCTCATTCTCCTTAAAAGCCCTTTCATTCTACACTTAGCAACCAAGAACACTCTCCAAAATTCTCTCATCTTTTCTCTCAACTTCAAGAACTTCAAGGCTTTCTCCAGGGATTTCTTTCTTCAATTAGTAAGTATCTTCATCATTCACATAATTATTAAACTCCATTCTACTCAAATCATTGATATCTTACACAAATTACATCTTATTCGGTGTTAGATTCTCGAATCATCAAGACATCTTCTTAGTGTTCTTGGGTTGAACACTTCCTCTATCTCACTTTCATCTACTGAAATCACATAAGGTGAGTTCATACCCCTACATTTACATGTTTTTCTTAAGTTTTAAGGGGGTAATACAAGTAAAATCATCAAGAACACAATTAAACTTTTTCTATCAGATTACATCAGAAAAGATGAACTTCGATCACGGACTGTTTTGGTCAACTTAAATATTTTAGTTTTCAAAACTGTTCCAGGTGCAAGTAGTTCAAACTCTTAGCTTTAAAATGGCTACTTGCACATCTCCATATGATTTTTCTACAATTTATGGTGATTTTTACAAAACTGCCTATCATTTCAAAGGCAAACCCGGACCAGTCTGTGATTATGAACATTTTCACCTCTGTTAGAGATCACTAAAAATCATGATAAAATTTACGAACAAACTAGACTCATATTCCAAACTCTCAGAATTTGCAGATTTGGATTTAGAGCTTTGATGATTTTTCTATAAATTTTCTAAGAACAGTAACAGAAACTGTATACAACAAAAAGTTGCTGTCAATTTCATTTCACCTTGTAACATGTTGAGCAAGGTGTATATCTTTATGTGATCATATGTTATTGCAATATATGACATTTTATCTTAATATTTAGACACACATCAGTTTACAAATGGATTTGGACATATAAAATATAAAGAATAACAAGTGATTATAATCAAAGTACAACCGATACATTCAAACATTTAATAAACTATTTTGAATATAGTTTGCATACATTACTACGTACTACACTTGGTTGATAAACTATAATAGGTATAGTTTATGATACATTACATAATACATACATTTAAAAAGGGTACATTTATACAAAGGATATTTTCATTAAGCAAGGTACGGCCATACGGTACCAAGTTTTCATAACACGTAATTCCGTTAATGACTTTATGAAACATTACATAACACATACATTTAAAAAGGGTACATTTATACAAAGGATATTTTCATTAAGCAAGGTACGGCCATACGGTACCAATTTTTCATAACACGTAATTCCGTTAATGACTTCTGTGAGACATTCGATTCAATTTACAAATAAGTCCTGTATTATAACTAGAGTCTCCTCGAGGGAGAGCGTGATACTTGTGTATAGATCTATATTGGGTCTGACAAACCCACACCTTAGCTGCATGCAACAGCTAGACCGACAGGTCTGGGGTGACAAATGTCATAAAATTTCCGACGCCTGAAGAACGTCGTTTCAGGCCAACTAGGTCATAGCATGGTTATAATAACTCACATGTGGTATTAACAAACATAGAATTTACGGGGATTTTACTAAAATCAAACGAGTTTATGTCGATTTAAACTTGCATTGTTTTACTATAAGGAACGAACACTACTTGTACATTTCGGTCTTTGGGTTTTAAGACTACATTTACACATTAAGGAAAATATTGGATTTTCTGGAACGAACACTACTTTTACAAGAAAAGGCTTTAATAAACTCACATAAAGTATAAATGAATATTGGAATTTACGGGAACTTCATTAAAATTAAACGAGTTTATGTCGATTTAAACTTACATTATTTATTATAAGTAAGAAAAGTTACTTATACATTTCGGTCTTTGGATTTAAGACTACATATACATTTTAAGGAAAATATTGGATTTTCTAAAACAAATAATACTTTTATAAACGAAAGGCTTTTAATAATACTAAACAAAAGCTTATGAACTCACCAACCTTTGTGTTGACACTTTTTCAAACAACTTGTATTCTCAGGAAATCATTAAACAGATAACCAAGTGCTTTTGAGGATGGGACGCTAAGGCGTCTACTATTTCATATTTTGTCAACATATTGTAATTGATTCGTAAACATGTAATTCATACAATGATGTAACTTTTTCAATTATATATATGTTGGTTGTGTTTGCTTGAATTACTATTACAATTATTGTTATGATACTATACATGAAGTCCTCCACCCCCGGACATTTCCGCCATCCTTGGTTTGGGGGTGTGACAGTTTAATGGATGTTCACATTCATTATCTGAAACGATGAATTCTGTGTTAAAGAATATTTTCTCATAATGTTATTTATGAAGTAAATCTATAATCTTTCATTAAACTAATAGTTTTGATCATAACACCTATATAATCAAATGATATTTGATTGGAACTTATCTATGTCATAATCATCATGACAATGTAAATAAGAAATACATATACCAACTTCAAAAGGATGGAATTTTTGAAGGCAAATGAGCTTGATTCATTTGATATATGTGGATCCTATTTATATGGGAAGATGATTCACAAGTGTCTTTATCTATTAGTAGTTAAAGAACAAAAGGCTTGACAAAGAATTATACATAAGTGATGTATGTAATCTTTTCAATCCATGAATATATTTGGTGATAGATACTTAATCAATTGACGACTTTTATTCGTTCTTGTTGTAACTTTTGATTAGCTCAAATTGTTTCATAGTGAATATTAGAATGCAACTTAATGAGACTATCATTAACCTTTCGTAGAAATAAAGAAAATCAGTTTTGTAAACCAAGTCTTCTTGGAACATCTTAAGAGTTGTGGAATAGATTCACAACTCATCCTGTCAAAAACACCAACTCGTCATTAGTATGGTTCTTGTGGCACAGGATCACGTGGTTACTTGAATCTATCTTTTGATATTCGAGGTAGCCTTCATATTCTCTAGTGGGATAGGGCCACCTGACCACTAGCTGAATGTCGATAGTACAAGTTTTTAGAGAGGATAAAACATAGACCTTGTAGTCTATTATATGATGTTTTAAAGAAACTATTTACCTTATAAATTTTTGGAATTATGCTCACTGCAACAAATATATATTGACTATATATTTCCAACCAAACAAGTGGATTAGATACTTATATTAGACTGAGGATGAAATGGTTTATCCTTATCTAAAAGGTATAGAGTTATAGAGCTTATGTTAAACAATAAGCTTAACCACTATAGCATCTACTAACTGCATTTATGTAGATTATCCTAAATGATTGTTTAGGATGAAGTTTCTACTAGTCCCACTAAGTATCATTCCATAAGACAAGTGATTAGAAAGTTCTTTTTCTAAGTGTGAGTTATATGGAACTTTAAGAGCTTAGGAACCATAAACTAAATGCATCATAGTTTGGAACTAGCAAGTTTTCAACTGTTGTTGAATCTGCTCAATGGTTGATCAGAAACTAATAAAACACATAGAGATGCATTCATGTATGATTATCAAGTATGGGCATGATTAATCTTCCTCGATATAGTTTGACTATAAAGAGTAAGTGAGTTTTCAAGGCAGAAAACATACATGAATGAAAATCTTCTCAAAATTAAGCTAACATCTCAAAGTAAGAATCTTCTTTCTTATAAGTTAATTACATGGTGTGATTTAATTATGAATCTAGATGACTCTTGTGTTTTCTACAAAGCTAGTGGGAGCGCAGTAACATTCCTAATGTTATATGTAGTCGACATATTAATTCATGGAATAAGGATCTATATAGATAGATCATGGCAAGTTAAAGGATTAAGTAAAATTGCATTAATTGTCAAGGATCTTAAAGAGCTTAAGATAAAGGAATCTGAGGGAGTTATCTTGTCAAAAACCACATGACATGATTTTGAGCAAAATCCGAGTGCAAATGTTTTGAACTAGATAACATGATTGTATTCCATATGCTTCTGCAATTGGAGAAATCATATATGTCATGATTATGCATAAAGGCTAAATAAGTCGTATGCTTAGAGCATGTCGAATGATACCGATATAATCCGAGAACAAGTCATTGTGTGACTTATATGAATATTCTAAAGTACTTGCGAGAACTAGAGAAATATTCCTAGTCTACGAAGTATTTGAAAGAAAGCTATGTTTAAAGCTGTTACACATGTGCTAAGTTTTCAAATAGATTGAGATGACTCTCAGTCACAATCGGGCGTGTCCTCATTATGAATGAAGAGATAGTTACATGGATAGCGGTTCCATGTAGATTTTAATTATTGTTACACATCAGAGTTAGAGTACCTCGTGGTTTGGAGAACCATGTACAAAGATGCTTAATGTATAGTTCATTATGACTATGAGTAATCCCATTACGCAAGTATTGGTATCTAAGTCATATTCAAGCATCTAATTCATTCTCAATAGTTTTTCTTTATACCCAAGTTATGTATAAAACTGAAAATGATTGTATTCGCAAAGTTTATACAAATCAAGTTTGTCAAATCTACTTAACAAAGCTACTTCATTAGCTAAAGCATGAAAGTCAAGCTGGTGCTATAGGGCATTGTTGATATAAGTAGATGTATTTGATTGAAATTTAGTATTTGGATATTGGAACAGTATAAACAACATATATTGAAATGAATTGATATATTGGATATGAGTCTTTCATTGAATAATTGTTGTGTTCTATATTAGCATGTTTAAATCCTTGAATAACTAGGTTATTCTAAATGTTCATAGTCGTTCATAGTTGTAGGAGCATCTATAAGGTAAGACTAATATGAGTGGATTGGTGGATTCTCATGGAGATGAGAATAGTAAGAGTTGCTACCAACTTCATAGGTACTTGACTGGGAGAATAAGTATTGGACTTGACCCAAATCGAAACCACTTTATGGATCGTAGTCAAGAGTGATGTTTTGATCAAGGTTGTATCTTCGTATTCTTAGACCTGAGATACATATTTGGGACTTAAAGTGTAGGAATTGTTGTGCTTTGACATGGTTTAACGTTGTTCCGTAAAAGGGCAGTCATAAGGGTCATTATTGGGTATGATATGAACTACATTGATAGGCGTATGTAGTCGAGATGGGATTTGTCCCTCTTATTCGTTGAGAGTTAGACATCTAAGCCTTACTAAAAGTTGAACACTAAATGATATTGATCGCGATCCATATCTCATGTTCAACATGATGTCTGAGACAAAGGAATAATTGATACCACACCTTTAGTAACAATTGTAGCTTAGAGATCCTAGAATTGGCTGTTGATGAGATGGCACCCTTCATATGTTGTTAGGGGCAGTAGTGTAGCACCTGTTTCCTGGTATGTATTTTATTTAAGTAATTTCACATTTTTGGCCTGGGACTTGGCGAGTTGAAGGCCCAACTCACCGAGTAGAAGCGGGATGAGACGCGGGATTTAAGTGATGGACTCGTCGAGTCGGGTCCCAGACTCGACGAGTAGGCTCTGACTGGACAAAACCCTAATCTGAGGGTTTTCACCCTATTTAAACAACCTTATACAGCCTCCATCGCCCCTTTATGCTCCCAGAAACCCTCCATAGCAAACCCTAAGTGTTTTGGTGCAAGATCTAAGGCTTTTGAGTGATTTTTGTGGGTTTTGACCTCAAGGAAGGAGGAAGAACATAGAAGGATCAAGAGGAGACTGAAGGATTCGAGTTTGGTTCCTCATTTGCAGTCTTTGAAAGGTATAAAGTCTGTACCTTGCTTGCTTGTTTGTTAGATCCCTTTTTGGGGAAGAATTAGGGCTTTTTAAGCCATATGAGGTAGCTAACCATGATTGCAAACATGGTTGGCGGTCAAGACTTCAGATCTAAGTCTTGGGAGGGGTCACAAGGCAGATTTGGGTTGCTTTTGCACTCAAGGAAGGCCCCATGCAACATAAGAGCCATTTTAGAACCTTTTAGGCTCAAAAGTCCCATGCATGCACGTAAAGTTCGAAACTTTACGTGCTAGATCGAGCTTAGGGGCTTGGATCTATCTTTTGGTCAAAGGCTGTACATCAGAAATCGAGGATTTAGGGTGTGGACGTTATCGACTCGGCGAGTCCGTTCTTGGGACTCCACGAGTCCAAGGCATAAAGTCCCATGTCTGTTGAGGGTCAAAAGAACTCAGTTGGGTGTTAGAAAGGTTGTAGAAGGTCCGAAGGAGTGACCCAATGTATTGGACTTAGCCTTAGACCTGGAGTTCATGGGACTCGACGAGTGCTAGGACAGACTCGGCGAGTCCAAGGCAATCTCCTTATGATTGAAGATGAACTCGACGAGTTGTTCATACAACTCGGCGAGTCAAGGTCAGAACTTGTTCATCAGATGAAGGTGAACTCGACGAGTTGTTCATACAACTCGGCGAGTCGGATGAAGGTTCATTCGATGTTCATATCGAAGAGGAACTCGTCGAGTCGTCGCTAAACTCGACGAGTAGGGTCGTGGATGAGGACAGTTGAAGAGATAGAGACTCGACGAGTTGGCGGCCCAACTCGGCGTGTCGGGTCAACTGGAAGTTGACTTTGACTTGGACTTGGTCAGGGGTAAAATGGTCATTTTACCCTAAGAATAGATATCAGACTCTGATTAAGTGTTTTGTGGGGATTATAGCCGGAGGATTTCCGGAGCAGCAGCAGATAGAGAATTTCCGCACAGATTATCAGCAGCTACTCGTTCGAGGTGAGTTACCTTCCAGTAGCGGTGGGTCTACGGCCACAATTCCGGCCCACTAGTAGGAGTTGTATGTTGGATGATTGTCTTTGTGATATTCATCTAGGTTGCTACTACCTGATATGTTATATGCTGGCATGATATGTTATATGTGATAGTAGTAGAGTTCGGTTGTTAGGACCGAAGGGTAGGTCAGACACCCCAGATATGTTTGACAGTATGTGATGATATGTTTATAGGCTGGCATGATATGTTATATGTGATAGTAGTAGCAGGGAGGGAATAGTCCCCGAGTTCGGTTGTTAGGACCGAAGGGTAGGTCGGACACCCCAGAAACGTCTGACAGTATGTTTACGTTATGATATATGTGATAGTAGCAGTATGGGGTGGAATAGTCCCCGATATTCGGTTGGTAGGACCGTAGGGTAGGTCAGCACCCCAGAATGGCTTGACATGGGTAGGTCAGCACCCCAGAATGTCTTGACACGGGTTGGTCGGCACCCCAGAATGGCCGTAATGGGTAGGTCGGGCACCCTAGAATTGCCCGACAGCATGAATGCGATATGTCTGTATGGTATGTGGTATGATGGGGGAACTCACTAAGCTTTGTGCTTACAGTTTTAGTTTTGGGTTTTAGGTACCTCTTCGTCTAAGGGGAAGGAGCCGGCAGTGTAGCAGCGCATCACACACACACATGATTTCCGCATGGAGTCTTCTGGGATTGTACTATGATATGTTACTATTTTATGACTTGGGTTTTTAGACATGATACATTGTTTTATGAGATGATGTGTTTTCACAGTATTTTCTTATGAATGTTTTTATGAGACAGTTAATTAAAAAGAAATTTTTGGACTTGAAAATTGGGATGTTACAAGTAGCCCGTTGCTAGATGTCAGCTACTGTCTGTGTCAGTCTATAATGAATTTTGTGCAAGTGGGAGATTGTTGAATCTATATACCCAAGAATCATTATGGAGTGATATTGCTAATAATATATGATCCTATAGTGTCACACCTTTATCAAGTTGGCACATTTTGTATACTTATTATTAATGTGATTATTAATAAATAATATCGATTCTTGTATTTTAATTAGGGAATAATTATTGTTTTATGAAAATAATAATTATAAGAAAGTATAACTAGTTATTATTTCATATGGTATGAATTAATACGTCATACACAATATTTTGAACTAGTTGGATTCTTTTGTCTTTTACCTAAAGACAAAGTTTATATTTTATAAACTTGGAGTTTATAAAAAATAAAGAATCCTCCTATTTTCAAGAGGTATGGTCAAAAATATTAAAATATGGGGGTTGCATTTCAACCTCCATGCTTTTCTCCCATGCTTCTAAAGGCTATAAATACTTTAGAGTATTTTAATAAAAAGACCTTACTTTGCATGGACTATATAAGAGATGCACGAGGCTTGCATTTTTGACAAGTGAAGCACTTCTTCTTCTTCTTCTTCTCTTATGCTCTCTAAAACCGTGGGTTTTCTACTCTTCTTCCCCTCTCTCTTTTGAAGTTAGTTTGGTGGTTTAGAAGCTCTTTTGAGTTGTATCCTTTAGTGCTTATTTGAGGTAAGCACTTAAAGGCTTTAGACACTCAAGAATACAAGAAGGAACTAGCATTGCAAGTGCCTTACTCTTGATGGTGGATACTTGTAGAGAAGATCATGTTCGTTGATCTTTACATCTTCATCAACATCCCAAAACCAAGTGGGTTCAAAGGCTTCAAAGGTTATCTCTAAAACATCCTATGGTTGTTTTTATTTAATTATAACCTCTATAAATGGATCCATGATGGTTTGGTTTTGTTATGAACTAAAAATAAACTTGTTATTTTAAAGTCTTCCGTTGCCGGTTTTTGTGAAAAACAAACTTATATTTTGTATCAAAACCCAACAGAGAGTATCTTGGTATCGAGTTCCACGACTACCTCAAGGAATGTAGAATAGTTTCACAACTGACTCCTCCTAGGACACCACAACTTAATGGTGTGGCTGAGAGGCACAATCAAACCTTATTAGACATGGTTCGTTCCATGATGAGTCGATCCACTCTTCCTATCTCCTTCTGGGGGAATGCCTTAGAGACAGCCGCCCATATCATCAATCTTTTCCCTACTAAGAAGGTTGCCAAAACACCTCACGAGATGTGGACATGGAATGTTCCCTCGTTAGCACATATCAAAGTCTCGGGTTGTGAAGCTTTCGTTAGACGAGAGACTCATGACAAGCTAGAAGCCATAAGTGAGAAGTGTATTTCGTTGGCTACCCACAAAAGTCTTTTGGATACTTGTTCTACAGACCTAGTGACAACGTGGTTTTTGTAGCACGAAGAGGAGTCTTTTGCGAAAGAGAGCTCAAATGCAAAGAGGCCAGTGGGAGCACAATTGATCTTGAAGAGATTCAAGAGTCAACTAATGAAGGAGCCTTACAAGATACTGACACTCAACCAGAGGAAGAAATTACAGTTGAGCCAGTTGATAATTCATTACTTCTTCTTCATTCCAATAGAGTTAGCATGCCACCAACGTTCTATAGTTTCCATATAGCGTCAGACGGTGATACGTTTATCAATGATCA
Source organism: Lactuca virosa (assembly GCF_052849685.1). Lineage (NCBI taxonomy): Eukaryota > Viridiplantae > Streptophyta > Magnoliopsida > Asterales > Asteraceae > Lactuca > Lactuca virosa. The sequence continues at coordinate 378,505,775 of NC_136430.1, read as the reverse complement.
AACACTGATAAATTTGCATGAGCCTGCTAACTACAAGGAAGCAATGGCAGGCCCTGAGGCTTCAAAGTGGGAATAGGCAATGGACAACGAGATCAAGTCCATGTATGAAAACCAAGTTTGGAATTTGGTTGATCAAGAACCTGGTCGAAATATAGTTGGTTGCAAATGGATCTTCAAGAAGAAGACCGAAATGGATGGAAATGTGCACACATTCAAGGAATGACTGGCTGTGAAGGGCTTTACTCAAACCCTAGGGATTGACTATGATGAGACCTTCTCACCAGTGGCCAAGATAAAATCTATTAGGATAATGCTCGCCATAGTTGCCTTTTATGATTATGAAATTTGGCAGATGGATGTCAAAACCGTTTTCCTTAATGGGAAGTTGGCTGAAGATGTTTACATGAGTCATCCATAGGATTTTGTTGATTCAAAGTTTCCCAATAGAGCGTGTAAGCTTGAGAAATCCATCTATGGATTGAAACAAGCATCTCACAGCTGGAATATTTGCTTCCATGAGAAAGTCAAAGAGTTTGATTTCTCTAGAAGTGAGGGTGAGTCATGTGTGTATGTTAAGGCTAGTGGGAGTATAGTAACCTTTCTAGTATTGTATGTTGATGACATACTACTTATAGGAAACGACGTTCCAACCTTGCAAGAAGTAAAATCTTGGCTTGGAAAGTGTTTCGCTTTGAAGGATCTAGGAGAGGCTACCTATATTCTCGGGATAAGAATTTTAAGAGATAGAAAGAAAAGACTAATTGGACTTAGTCAATGTACATACTTGGACAAGTACTACAACGGTTTAGTATGGGAAATTCCCAGAAAGTAGAGCTACCTATTCAGAGCAATGCCAAATTGAGTAAGACTCAAATCCCCAAATACGGATGAAGAGATAGCTGAGATGAGTTGAGTCCCATATGCTTCGGTTGTAGGATTGATCATGTACGCTATGACATGTACTCGCCCTGATGTGTCCTTTGCTTTGATCATGGTCAGTCGTTATCAAGGAAATCCTAGCAGAGCTCATTGGATAGCAGTAAAGAACATTCTCAAGTATCTACGAAGGACAAATGATATGATTCTAATCGTTGGAGCAGTGATACATTGAGAGTAAATGGGTATAGTGACGCCAACTTTCAGACAGATAGAGACAACGTATTTCTCAATTTGGCTGGCTGTTCACATTAAATGGTGGAACAATTACTTGGAAAAGTTCCAAGCAAGATACGGTGGCTGATTCTACTTGTGAATCAGAGTACATAGTAGCAAGTGAAGCATCAAAGGAATCGGGTTGGTTGAAAAACTTTATCGGAGATCTTGGAGTAGTTCCAACTAGGGGTGTAAGTGAGCCGAGCTACTCGTGAGCTACTCGGGATCGACTCGTTAAAAGCTCGACTCGAGATCGAATTAAACGAGCCTGAGCGGAGCTCGAGCCTGAATATGAGGCTCGTTTATTAAACGAGCTCGAGCCGAGCTTCAATTCATGGGCTCGCGAGCCTAAACAAGCTTAAACGAGCCTATATATATATATATATATATATATATATATATATATATATATATATATACACACACACACACACATATATATATATATATATATATATATATATATATATATATATATATATATATATATATATATATATAGGCTCGTTTAGGCTCGATTAGGCTCGCGAGCCCACTAAATTGTTCACGAGCCGAGCTCGAGCTTCATTTTAAGGCTCGAGCTCGAGCTTCCTCAAAATTAAACGAGCCGAGCTCGAGCTTGGTCAGGCTCGGGCTCGGCTCGGCTCGTTTACACCCCTAGTTCCAACCATTCAGGAGCCAATGGAACTTTTCTGCGATAATGAAAGTGCGGTTGCTTTGACTAAAGAACCGAGAGACCATGGTAAATCAAGTCATATCGACAGAAAGTACCATTAAATCACACATAGAGTAGAATAAGGTTACATCATTGTGAAGAGGGTATCATCAGAAGAGAATCCTACATATCCTTTGATGAAGGCTCTGAGTATGGTCAAGCATGATTAGCATGCTAGGATCGTTGGTTTGAGAGATGATATTAGTTTTAGTAGTTAGATGGGTAGTTTGAAACTTGTAACAAAATAAATATAATTGACTTTTGGTGATTAAATGATAGAAATTATTTATGAGTTTGTTTACTGCCTTTGTCAATTGTTTATTCTTGTGTTTCTTTTTGCATGTTTTACTTCCTGAATAATTTAATTATTCAAATTCTACAGTCACTCATACTTTGGGAAGTAAGTAGTGAATTAAGGTTATCATGAATTGGATTGTAGATTGTCTAAGGAGGTTAGACATAGCAATTTTATTGTTACAACACTGGGTGTGTGGCCCCACACCCCTCTCCTGGCAGCACACTCACGTGTACAAAGGGTAGACTTAGCCTTCTTTCATCCCTTTTCACCCTCCCAAGCCTAGAACTCGATTTCTCTCTCAACTAGCATCCGATTTTCAGCCTGGATCTTCAATATTGTAAGTGTTCTTCCTTTGGTTTGTTGTTAATCTTCATAAACTAGTAACATCCTTTGATTTCATCCATTGGAAATCATGTTTTGACTAGATCTTCAGATCTTCAACCATTTCACCAAGAACACACACTTGTTCTTGGTGATTTTGAGCCTTCTCGAGCCTCCGGATCGTAAGTACTCTTTCCTTATGCTTAGATCTTGTAAAGAACACTAGTTTAACACCTTAGAAATGCCCAGAACTTAAGAAAACAAGGTGTGTGCGGCCGCACACACAGGTGTGGCCGTACACCCCTCAAAACACCCTCAAAACACCCCTAAAGGCTTCCATATTGTAAGTACCATCCCCTAAGCTTGTTACTTACTAGATATGACCCTTAGAAAACGTCCAAACCATGTTCATCAAGGAGTGTGCGGCCGCACACACTCCATGTGGCCGTACACCCCTTTGTTTAGTGCTTAAGGGCCTCCAAAGTGCCTTTCTAGCTTCAACACTTGATGAGCATTAGTCCTACAAGCCTCCCTACCTTTGGAAAACGTCTTTGTGCACTCATTACCATGAGTGTGCGGCCGCACACTCCCTGGCCGTACACTCCTTGTTATGGCCGTACACTCCCTTTAAGTGAATCACATGTGATTCCGACACTTGGTCAAAGTGTTTCCTAGTCCCGTAAGGTGTTTTCTTGCATTTGGTTGCTTCTAAACACTATATTTATGTAAATATATGCCATTATATGTAATTTAGGACTCGTTAAGTCTCGGGACTTCATTCGTGGAACTTCTTATCCTTACGCGCATATTCATTTGAATCACCCACATAAGGTGAGTTCATACCCCGTAATCAATCTTTTAAACTGTTTTAAATGCTTTTAAGGGGGGGAATACAAGTTGAACACAATGATAATTGTGTAATTGTTTGTTAAAAACATTTTCAAAGGATTGCTTATGTCATTTATAAGTAGTCAAGACATTTCAAAAACTCTTTTAAAGTTATGTTACTTTATAGTTTAACAAAACTCCATTTTTAAAGTACCAGCATAACTTAGTAGAAAAATGAGTCTTTTCAGAAACAGTTCAAGTAAAATACTAGTAAATTATAAGGGGTATAGTTTAGGGGTTTGGTTCATTCTAGATGCTAGAGAATACTAAGATACTATAACAAGAGAAGATACTAAGATGCTATAACGAGAAGATACTAAGATACTATAACAGGACGATACTAAGATACTATAACAAACTTACTAAGATACAATAATTATAATGTGAGATACTACTTCATGGCGCGACATACAGTGCAGAGTCATGTTTTGTACCAGAGTCTCCTAGAGGGAGAGCGTGAATTTGTGTATAGATCTATACGGGATTGACCATCCCACACCTTGCTTCTAGCTACAGTGGGACCTGCAGGTCTACGGGTGATGAATGTCATATCATTTCGATGTCTCGAACGTCGTGTTATACTAGTCAAATCAAGCATGGTGACAATAATATCACATTTTACCTTAATTAAACTAATGTATTAAAGTTAAACAGTACTGCAGTTTGTCAGTTCATAAGACAAGTGAGTACTTATATTTTCCAAATACTTTCATATTGTGACAGTTCCACTTGAAAGTTAATACAAACTATTTTCGAGTCAAGATAGTTATAAAGTAGGGAAAACTTACATTTTACAACCGACACACAGAACAGTCGAGTCTAGTACATTCAGTAGAAGGGGGGCCTATAATGCTAACTTTATGATTCCTTAGTGTGTGCATTCAGGAATATATATTAATCGGATCCGACAGGTAGTAGGATGTGTGCTTTCCGCTTCATTTCCTGTTCCTTGTTTGGTTGTGGGCTTAGAGCAGATACACCCAACCTACTATCTATCCGATCTTAGATATATATATATATATATATATATATATATATATATATATATGTTTCCGTATACACTAAATAATCATAAGGGGTACCAGGTATGGGCCAGGTCATAGGACACTAATTCAATGCACCGTTTTCTAGTACAAGTCATACTTTTCAAGTAAAGAACTTTTGATATACAAAACTAGAAACTTACCAGTAAAGGGTTTAATCCATTTTTATTAAACCAGTATAACTTAAAGGACCTTAGGTGGTTAATTCTATAATACCTTAGTTTATACATCAGAGTTATATATAATTAATATCCGATAGATAGTTGGATGTGTGCTTTCCGCCTCATTCCCTGTTCCTTGTTTGGTTGTGGGCTTAGGGCAGATTCACACAATTAACTATCTATTCGATATTAGATTATATATAACTAGTATAAACTAAGTGATTATAGAAGGAACTACTGTGGTTATCATTTTATTATAAGAAATAACGGTTTTCTTAAATGATCTTTTCATCAAATATAAAGGAACTATTACAGTTAACTCTGTGAGTACCAAGTGAATACGCTAGGGTTATATAAGAAGATGATCTAACAAACCATGGGATGTGTGTCTTCCGCCTCATTTCCTGTTCCTTGTTTGGTTGTGGGCTTAGGGTAGATACACACAACCGATTGTTTGTTTACTCTGAGTTTTATATAACTTGTATCCATTTAATACTCATAGAAAGGACTGTTGAGTCATTTTGACTTATCTTTCATCGAAGCAGGAAATATAGGATTTTCTGGAGGAACAGACAAACTTTTCTAAACAGAACTTACTACAACTTACTACAACATTCTACAACTTTCTTACTACTCACGTACATCACTTAAATCTTATGAACTCACCAGCTTAAATGCTGATTTACGCTTTCAAAATAACTTGTATTCTTAGGAGACCAATAGACAGGTACGTGCTCTGGGAATTCAGAAGATGGAGCAGTATAGCTTCAAGTCCTGTTTTGTTATTACTTTGTATTCTATATTATGTGAATCACATACTTTGTAAACACTTTCTTTCAAATGAAATGGTTGTTTATTACTTTGCTTACTATGATGCATGTCTTGTGATACTAAACATGACGTCCTCCACCCCAGAACGTTTCCGCAGTTCCGGTTTTGGGGTGTGACAGGAAGCACTCTTTGCTGTCTAATTTAGAAGTTATAATGGTAATTACAGTTACCGACTTATCCAAGTGAGAGACTGTTGGATTAGGTGTCTAAGTTAATAACTGAATTAGTATATACTTGAATTATTAGCAAAGTCCTTTTGGGTTGCCATCAAACCTAGTAATTGAATATGATGACTTTTAGAGAGAGAGACTAATTTATTAATTTATTATGCGATTAATAAATTAATTAGAAATCAAAATAATAATAATAGTTTATTAATATATTATGAGAATAATATATTAATTAGAAGTAGTGTTATTTAATTATAAATTAATCAGAATTAATTTTGGGATTAATAATAATTACAAGTGGAAGGACTAAAGGTGGCAATGTTCATAAGATGAACATTGACCAATTCTAGAACCTACCTAAGAGGGGGTCGAATTCTAGAAGGGTTCTAGGGTTTCCTTGGTCATTAAGGGAGCCTTGGATGCCTTAGGAGCAAGGAAAGGGGATAAAGCTTATCTAAAGAAACTTGCATTATCCTAGTTCCCTTAGTCACCTATATAAACCCTCCACGGGGTTCATAATTTCAGCCATCTCAGTATCCCAAGAGAAAGCCGAAATTTATACTCTCCCTCTTTTCTCTCTTTAAGTCTTCTTGTTGCTAGGGTTGGGTGTGAACCATCAGAGGCACGGGATTTCTGGTGCTAGCCTCCAAGTGACTACAAGAACAATTTTATTTGATTATATACTTGTATAATCAAGAGGTATGTTTTTCTTAACTCTTTTATGATTTTCGAAAATACCAGGGTTATTGTCGGGTTCTTGATGTTCAATTGGTTATTGCTTTCAATAGTGAAAACATAGATCCTTTAGGTTGCATGCAAACTTAGGGTATAAGTTTTTCCGCCAAAATATGATTTTTGTAACCTATAAATCCCATCAAAGGTTCCATGAATGTGAGATCAAGCTCATAAAATCATCGCATAAAGAGACTATATTCTTCAAAAAAATGATAAGAAAAAGGAGTGGATAAAACAAACAAAAAACAACTCAAACATGCGAGATGGTGGATACCAACTACCATATGTAAAGTTAATCATACAATGTCACATTTATGTTATATTCAATCATATATTCTTGAAAAATAGGCTTGAATAAATGGGGAAAAAAATTCTCATATGAATTACCAAAATATCAGTTCAAAAAGTTTGATGAGCATTAAGTATTTTTATGTAACGATTCTATTTAGAAACCCCTTATATTTATCAAAAAAACATATTTAATTTTTAAAGTAAAAAATATAGGTAAAAGTCCATAAAATAAATCAGTAGAAATGAAAGAAAAGGAAAATATTGCTAGGAATTTCGAATAGCATGGTCATTTTGATAAATGCTTCAGAAGTTGGTTAGAAAGGGATATTCTTATATTGATAAATGCCTCAAAAGTTAGTTAGAAAGGGATATTTTGATATGATTACCATTTGTGTGATAAATCTCTTTTATATATTTATTTTTAAATTCAATTTTAATGCATCTTATTAACTACATCTCTATATGTGATTATTTTGATGTCTTAAAAAACTACGATTTGAATTTGTTTTGTTTAATGGGTATGGTACTGCTGATGCATATCTCTTAGCTAATTTGAAGTTCCTAAAGAATGAGTTCAAGAAGTGGAGGGCATTCGACTATCCTAAAGAACTGGGCGATCTTGAAAAACTCAAAACAAGAGTACAAGACATTGACACAATGGCTAAATCTAGGAATCTGACTAATATGGAGATACAAAAACGGAGAGATGGAATTAAGCAAATAATCAAGATGGAAAAAAGTGGTGGTGCTAGATTTGAAACAGAAATCTCGAATCAAGTGAGTGGTGGACGTGGAGGAGAGTTCAAGATTCTCTCATGGATATGTCAACAACAAGCAACAAAAGAACCAGATTAATGGTCTCATGATAGAAGGAAACTGGAACACTGATGCTAAGGCGATTAAAAAGGAGGCGTTTGAATTTTTTGAAAACAAGTTTAAAGAAAGGTGGCCTTCACGTCCTAAGATCACCAGTGATAAATTCAAACGCTTAACTCCAAACGACAGCTCAGATTTGGAGATTTCTTTTTCACGTGAGGATAGAAAAACGACGGTCTGGGCATGTGGTAACGAGAAGGCGCCGGGGCAGGATGGCTTCATATTTAAATTCCTTAAAGAATATTGGGACATGGTTGAGGACGATGTATTTTCTATTGTAAAGCACCATAAAAACCATGGGAGGTTTGCTAGGGGATGCAATTCGTCATTCATTAGTCTTGCCCCAAAGATCAAAGATCCACTCAAGTTGAGCGATTTCCGACCTATCAGCTTGATCGGTAGTATTTATAAGATCATCGCCAAGCTCCTAGCCACGAGATTAAAGGCAGTCGTTGGAAAAAACATTAATGAAGAATAATCCACATACATTGAAGGGAGAAACATTCTAAATGGTCCCCAACTTGTAAATGAATTTTGTTCGTGGGCGAAAAAGATGAAGAAAAAGGTGTTATTATTCAAAGTTGACTTTGATAAGGCATTTGACTATGTTAATTGGGAGTAACTTGATTCGAACCTTTGACAAGTGGGATATGGTCTGAAATGGAGAAGGTGGATTTTTGGATGTCTTGAATCCTCGATGGCATCGGTTATGGTCAATGACATGCCAACGGATGAATTATCGATCTCGAAAGGTGTTAGTCAAGGGGATCCACTCTCCCCTTCCTATTTATAATTTCCATGGAAGGTCTCAACATTGAAATGAAGGTTGCATGTGAGAACGGTGTGTTCAAAGGTCTCAAGATCCCAAGGGTTGACTCCAACATATCTTACTTATTCTATGCCGATAACACACTCTTCATGGGCAAATGGTCAATGGCAAACATTAGAAACCTATCGGATATACTTCGGTGGTTACATATCTCTTCCGGTCTTAAATTCAATTTCAACAAGCCGAAGGTATTTAGAGTTGGTGCCACAATGCAAGAAACTTCTCGTTGGGCTGCCCTGTTGGTTTGTGAGCCGGCCTCGTTACCATTTATTTACCTCAGGGTACCGGTGGGCGCTAATATGAATCGTCAAAAGAATTGGATTCCGGTCATTGAGAGATTTCATTCCAAACTCTCATTATGGAAGGAAAAAACACTCTCCTTTTGGATGGCGAATCACACTCTGAAGGCTATTTTGGGAAATCTCCCAACATATTATTGACGGATTTATTAGGTTACAAAAATATGCATAATACAAAAAAACACTTAACATTTAAGAAGGGCACATGCAACCAAAAAGGATGTATGTCTTTAAAATTAAGGCAACGTACTTTGAATAAAAAAAACTAAGATGCACCCTAGCAATTTCGAAAATCAGAAACTAGAGATACATACCTTAAACTTATTATTACAAAAAAGTTACTTTAATCATTCCTTTGAAGATCTTGGAAAGCTATCACCATAAGGATGATGCATCTAATGGCTCACACCTAAACCCTAAAACTAGAAGATAACTGAGGAGAGAGGGAGAGAAGGAAATTTCATTCCTAAGCCTTATGGGAAGAACATGAACGAAATTTGATGCCCAAAGGGTCCTATTTATAGTTTAGGTAACTTAGGGATATAGCAAGATTTGAATTAAATAAATAATGGATTTAATCTCAATTCAAATCCTTTCCTTATTAGCATTAAGGAGGCTTCTGGAAACCCTAGAAGAGCTCCCAAAACCGTCCACCCTTGGATGGTTCTAGAATTGTCTCTTTTGTTCAATTATTGAACAATTACAAATCAGCCCTTACACATTCATTTAATTCCAATTAATCCCGAATTAATTCCAGATTAATTCTGATTAATAATTAATTAATTCTAACTGATTTCTTATTAATTCGTTAACCATATAAATTAACAACTCAATTATTTCAATTGATCTCATATTAATTTATTAGTCACATAATAAATTAAGAAATCAACTATCTACTTCCAATTAATATATTAATCATATAATATATTAACAAATAATTTCCTTAAAATTTCCAATTAGTTTATTAATCATATAATTATCTAATAAGTCATCATCTCTCTACAAATGTTATTCTAATCAAGTTCTAGTTATGAGGAAAACCCAACAAGGACTTTGCTTCTAATAACAAGAATATACCAATTTAGTTATGATCTTAGACACCTTAATCCAATAGTCTCCCACTTGGATAAGTCTATAACTACAATTGCAAGTATAACCTTGAACCAAATTGTAAAGTGTGCTTTCTAAAGCCATTGCCAAAATCTGATTAAAATTAAATGTTGGCCCTAAGATAAGTGATCATCTATTCGTTCGTTTTACAAGATATCGTATGAATAGAGTCATGGATTAAATGATCATCCTCATATTCATTTATTTATTTCCTGATTTGCCGATTTGTGATCAAATTCATACTACAAAATCGAACAAATCAGTTAAATCCGGACTAGGCGCCTGGTTTTTCATCGATCAACTCAAATCACCGAGGGGCCCTAAGATTGTGCTTTTCCTGATAAGGCAAAATGAACGAATAAACTTTAACTACATAACAGTAACATTTACTCACCAAATTATACATGACATTACATTTTATAACATCATGTTACTAATGTGTTTTCGCAATACCAATTCATAATTGACTTGTAAATTACAACTTATGTATCTCCGTTTGAAGAATAGAAGATATTATCCTCTTATAATTACCCGTAATTAAATCCATGGAGTAATCTCTAAGCGTGGGTTTATCCAATACTCAAAATCTTCATTTTCTAAGTACTCATGAATATTATAGCAATCCGTATGCAATGTCCAATCTCTATGGATAATCTACAATCGATTCATGATAGTCTTAAATCACTACTTACTTCCAAAAGTATGAAAGACTGTGCAATTTTGAATAATATTTAAATTACTCAGGGAAGTAAAAGATGCAAAGTGAAACACAGTAATAAATTAATTAACTATGGTATCATATCCATTGAATATAAATAAATACCTATTATTTAATCACCGTAACAATTACGAATTTATTCATTGTATAATGTTTCGAGTAATCAACTAACCACTTGAATTAGATAACATCAGTCATGCCATGTTATGAATAATCATACTATGCCTCTCGATGGTCCTTCCGTTGTGAACAGATCGACTGTACATTACTCCAATGATGCTCATTTCAAAATTCCAAATTCTTGTCCTTATTTAAGATGTAGTGGAATTTCGTCTTTACATGCACTGTCCTTCTGTGATGTCAAGGTTCTAAAGTCACAGAGACTGAGCCTCTGATATTACAGAACGTTCCATTGGAACTTGTTGTTTGAAACAATTCCATGGTTATGAAGTTTCAAATTCAAGGTACACTCCTAAAAAACTTCTATTGCATTAAAGTTTTCAGTTCACATGTAGATTTTATAAGCATCTCCCATTACAAACCATTTCATATTTCCATATGACCATTAATTATGACCAAGAATCATCACAATACAGAACGTGTCACTATGGTCCTTCCCAAATAATACCATACTTCCAACTGTCCACAAGAAACCAATCTTTGGCAAACCTTAGAATGTTCTTGACAGTTGTTTACCAACTTCTAGTCACATGAACTTCTAATCCATTTTCACACAATGCCAATAGCAATTGAAAATTAGAATAATCGAGTATTATAACATATGTAATCAATCCTATAACCGAAGCATATGGGACCCGATTCATTATGTCCTTCATAAGAATTTGATATTTGTTAAATCTCTTGTTATAATATTTCTATATATAGAGTATCGAATATCGAAACATTTCAACATATTATTAATATGTGTCTTTGACTAATTTCTATTAAACTATACGATCTAAACCTTTAGATACATAACGAAGTATGAGTGCCCTCTCCCTTAAGTCCACTATAGCGAAACAGTTCCCAACTTTTGGAAATTGCAAACTAGAGACATTGTTCCCTATGAATAGTATTGTTAACATCCAATACTAGCATAACAATTATGCTTCCACTTGCCTTGACATGTACTCAGGAATCAACAAGAATTCTAGAAATCAATACCCTTTATTTTCTTGTGGAAGTGTAGATTCCTATTTTGTGATGCTTCGTCAAGCCTCGAATTAGGATTCTTAAGCTTATTCACTTTATTCAGATAATGTATGTATTCAAACCCTTTCAATACATGATATACATATCTCCTGAATGTTTAAACAATTCCTTTCCATTCCTCATAATTCTAAATATGAAGAGGGATGTCATAATCATATTGTGAATTTGAGAATGCAATTAATACAACCAATATCCATATTGATCTTTATCACATCCTTAAAATCTATCAACGAAAGTGTTTCCTCATAATCATTTTCATGAATTAGAGCAAAACATTTGCCACTTAGATTTCAAGGTTCATTCCTTCCTATCCATGTGAATCTATCATTTCCAATATACAGTCGTAAGACAAGGTTTAGGACAAACCAACTTCCAGTTCAGATTTCCTTCATGGACCAAACTTCGCTAATCTAAATTTCTTGCCTTCTAGCAGCACAAAGGCCCACCAGTGCTTCCATGTTGTTAGCAGCTCACCCATATTGATCAGTGTACTTTCACTGACCAACATTCTTTGCATTTTGAAGTTAAATGAAGAATATATAACTCATAATTATTGCCAACTCAACTATAAGTGAACATAAATAAGAATGTGTCAATAAACACAACAAATTTTCAATCTCAAGTTGTGCGCTAGTGATAACTAAAAGGATCATTGTCGTTTGACTCTTGAAACTCTCAAGATCAACACAAATCCTACTGATTTCTTGACATATAAGTTTTTTTCTCAAGAAACATTCCTTAACGAGCTAAAACAAATATTCAAAAGTTTGTGCGGATTTCCGACAAGAAAACACTTCATAGAATAGGACTTAGTTTATCTTTGTTTGTAACGCCCGCGTTTCCAGGCTAGACATTATTGTTGATGTAATAAGTCTGGGTTAACCTTTGTAACTCTTTTGAAGTATTAATGATGAAATATTTGAGTGTTATGTGTTTTATGCTTAGTTGTGTGGCTTAATTGAATTAAGAATAAAATAAGCGTCAAAATTAAAGTGTGAGATAAACCCGATATCTTTACATAAAGTTGTAGTGGTTGAAACAAGGATTCCGGAGATATAAAGAACGCCGGAATCCGAGTTATAACGAAGAAGTTATGACCTGTCGAAGTTTCGCGACAGAACCGGCACGACGCTGAATGACGTAAAATATTAATTTAAGATAGAGCGATATCTAGCCTTAGTGATCTAGACGGAAGTTGTAGAGTTCGTTAAACCGAGAGCGTGCATAAAAAGAACGCCCAAATCTGACTTTGTATGAGGAAGTTATGATTTTCCGAAGTTTCGACTTAGCGGTATGCAGCCCGAATACTCGATTTGAGATACCGATCGGTTTATAGCCGAAACAATCTAAACGAGAATCGAAGATCTCGTCGATAGTAGTCCAACGGTAAAAAGACAGACGAAAACGTACGTCGGATGAAGAAGTTATGAATTTCTAACGGAGTTTTCCTGTCCCGGCCTACTAAAAATAATATAATAAAAATATAATAAAAATAAAGTCAAAATTAGCCGACAGAGTCTAAACGAGAGTTGTAGAGCATAATCTCACCTACGCGTGCATATAAAGAACGTCGAAAACGGAGCTCGTATGCGAAAGATATGAATTTCTGAAGTTCGGGGCACGAAATCCGATCCTGTGTCAGAACTCATGACGTGAACTCAGAAAAACGTCACCTGGACTCTGTCAGACCCCACTTGTGATGACGCATGCAGTGACGATCAATCCCCACGACGTGAGCCCTTAAAACTCACGACGTGAACCCTGAAATCTCAGCCTATAAATAGAAATCAAGGGTCAGCCGATTATGGTTGCTCCATCTCTTCTCTCCCACTCCCGATACTCTCTCTAAGCCCTATTTTAACCCCCCCGAAGCCCCGGTGTTCATCCCGAGACCCGAAGCAAGTCCCGAAGCCCGAAGATCCCGAGAAGAAAAGAGTTTCCGAGCCGAAGCTCTGCCCGCGAGAAGCCCGGTGTGTGAAGTAATCCCTGTTTCACCGAAGAATACTACTTCTACAAGCCGTAGTGCTGTCCGATCATCTTCTGATCAAGTGAGTGTGTAGTCACTTTCATCTAATACATAAATACAAAGTATTTACTTTGAAATACGTGTTATGTGTTTATATATTGGTGTTGATTTGAAAGGGGGTACATAATCTCTTTCAAATGCACGATTTTATACAAGTATCAATTTAACGTACTAAGTATATGTGTTATGTGAGTGTATCGATGTTATCTTCTAATCTCATAGATATGATTTATTCTCTATGGAATACGTGTTATGTTTATGTGTCTCATCTTTTATCTGGAATGTGTTTTGAATGAACATACTATGCAGGTTTTAAATTATGTATAAAAATGTATATTTTATCTACTAAAATGTTGGGTAGAACATGGGTAGATAGTTGTCTTGTGATAAAAAGATGAGAGGCCTCGATGTTTTTGATTTAGTCATCTAGCGGAGTTTAGATGACGACCACAGACTTTTCTAGACAGTCCTGTGGAACGCTAGCAGGCTCGCCACCTGTAGGTGTTAATGAACTTGGGTGTTCATTCGCTGTACTCCATCCCCCTCATGGTTGCCTTATTTGACATATATTGCTGGGAAACCCCCGAATGCATGTGTTGTCGCCCTGATGAAATATTCTTAAACTAGGTCCCTTATGTTAGTTGTCTTAGGGACGTAAAGTGAGAATAACGGGAACAGATAATTGGGTTATTGTTGGTTGGTGGAATTAAATATAATTATTTATTGTGGGTTGAAAACCCTATATGCTCATCAGGCTCCCAAGCCTGACCCACTCAGTTTTCTTTGTATTATAGGTAGTGGCACCAGAGCATAAGTTGGATGACTTGTCAAGTTATTTTTGGATTATAGACCTGCTGTTATATATATAACTGTTGTAAGGTCTGTATTGTAATGTTTATGCTTTTGGTCTGTTTGTCGGAACATGACATCCCGAGTTTTGTTATACAATGAAAATACATTTCTTTATGAAATGCTTTGGTAAATCTTATTTTATCATATTTCGTTTTGGGAAAAAATTCCGCAACTCTTTTAAATCAAAGGATTACTCTGAAATTGTTTTAATTGCATAAATTAAACCGGTCTTTTCTGGCCGTGATTTTGGGGATGTCACAGTTGGTATCAGAGCATTAGTTTAAGCGAACTAGGAAATTGTAGGATTTCTAGACTTAAACTTAGAATGCTAAGTGAAATTGTGAGATGTGTGGCTGTTATATTTTGGACACGAGCACTAGTTTATTTTAGGAAAATTACCTAAAATGATTTTATGTGCTAAATGTTATATGTTTGCCATATATGATATTATTTGTTCGGATCTATGGTCTGTTGCCGACCGGATCTGGAAACCTTATGTGTTTAGGATTCTAAGCGTACGTCTACGATATTAGAACTAGCATGTAAATGTTTCGGAGTGATATGGAGAATTGTAACATCTATCGTGAATGAAGATCTAAATTTCACCTTATTCGGTGTATAGATCAAGAATGGCAAGGACTAGAAGCGGAGTTGGAAACGCAAATGAAAACAGGAATCAACCACCAATGATTGAACAAATACCTGTTGTAGCTGCTGCACCTGAGCCAATAACGATGGCTGGTGTACAAATGATGATTCAAACAATGTTGGATCGTCAGATGGAGGAGACTAGGCGGTTGGTTCAACAGAATCGTGAAGAACTGTCAATTCAAGTGGAAGAGCCCGAATTAAATGAAGGGCACTCGGAAGAAGGAAACTTCAGTGGATCTGTTGGTCAAGCCAACCCACCGATAGTTAGGCAGAACAACCAAGATGTAAGGAATGATGGAATGGGATGCAAGTATAAGGATTTTCTGACTTGCAAACCATCGACCTTCACTGGAAAGGAGGATCCGATCGGAGTCATGGATTGGATATCGGAAATGGAGCTAGCCTTCATGACATGTGGTTGCAGAGGCAAGTTGCAAACTACGTTCGCTGTACGTCAGTTCAGAGGTGGAGCTGTTCGTTGGTGGAACACTCTGGGGAAAACCCTAAGCCCTAACGAGCCATTGCAATTGACTTGGGCAGAATTTTTGGTGCAGTTCAAGCGCAAGTTCTGCTCGGCTCAAAATCTGTTGGAGTTGGAAAACAAGTTTCTGACATTGACGAAAGGCAGCATGTTAGTTGATGAATACACTAATAACTTCACATACAAGATGGAGTTTGCTTTGCGCATCGTCCCAGACGAGCTGACTAAAGTTGACCGGTACGCAAAGGGACTCCCATGGGAGTACGCAGTGCCAGTTCGTCAGGCACCTACTCTAGAGGCAGCTATTTGGGCTGCCAAGTCTGTTGAGGATATGATCAAGGGAAGAAAAGCCAACAAGGTTGAAGTTGGCGAGAAGAGAAAGTTTGAAGGAACTTCAGGTTCCAATAAGAAAAGTAAATTTTCGAAGTCTACTTCGAAGAAGTTTGGAGGAAAAGGAGGCGAAGTGAAATGGTGTGATAAGTGTAAGAAAAAGCACTTTGGGAAATGTAGTGAGGATGTAACTTGCTACAAGTGTGGAAAAACTGGGCATTTTGCCAATGAGTGTCCGTCCAACAAAAGGATGTGTTTTGGTTGTAATGAAGAGGGGCACATTTTGAAACACTGTCCGAAGAAGAAGGAGGCAGCTAGGCCCAACATTCCACAAAAAGCCGAAGGCGAGAGCCTTTCAGATGACATTGGAAGCTGCGAAGAATGAAGCTGATGTCGCTTCAGGTACCTTTCTCGTAAACGAATTACCTGCTCAAATTTTATTTGATTCAGGAGCCAACTACTCCTTTATATCGCACGAATTTGGTAGAAAACTAGCTTTGCCTGTCGATAGACTAGATAATGCTTTATTAGTCGAAGTTGCTAGTGGCAAGTTTGTACCTGTTAGCCATCGTATGAAACACATCTTAATTGACTTGAATGGGAATAAGTTTCACGATGAATTATTGCCTATCGAACTTAACGGTTTCGACATCTTGTTGGGAATGGATTGGCTTAGCGCCAACGATGCTGAGATTTTATGCAAGAAGAAGATAGTAAAAGTAAACCCAACAGGGAAAGAGTCATTTATGGTGTATGGGGACAAACGCAGAGTAAATTCTGGAATCATTTCACTAATGAAAGCCAGAAAGTGTTTGGCTAAGGGATGTACATCGTATCTAGCATTCGTGATTGATGCTAAGAAGGAAAAGAAGGAGGTGCAAAGTATTCCAGTGGTATGTGATTATCCGGAAGTATTTCCCGAAGATCTTCCTGGATTACCACCTGATAGACAAGTGGAGTTCAGAATAGACTTGTTACCAGGAACCACGCCAATAGCAAAAGCACCGTACCGACTAGCACCGACGGAGATGAAGGAGCTAATGATGCAACTTCAGGAGTTATTGGACAAAGGTTTCATTAGACCTAGTTCATCACCCTAGGGAGCTCCGGTGTTATTCGTGAAGAAGAAAGATGGAAGTATGAGAATGTGCATCGATTACAGAGAGCTGAACAAGGAAACAATAAAGAATAGATATCCGTTGCCAAGGATTGATGACCCGTTCGATCAACTACAAGGTTCAAGTTATTTTTCAAAGATCGACCTAAGGTCAGGATATCATCAGCTAAAAGTAAGAGAGCAGGATATAGAGAAGACTGCTTTCAGAACGAGATATGGACACTACGAGTTCTTGGTTATGTCGTTTGGACTAACCAATGCACCAGCAGCGTTCATGGATTTAATGAACAGGGTCTGTAATCCATTCCTTGATAAATCTGTGATAGTGTTCATAGATGACATTCTGATTTACTCGAAAAGCCAAGAGGAGCATGGTAGACACTTGCGAGAAGTGTTAGAAGTCTTGAAGAAGGAGAAGCTGTATGCTAAGTTCTCCAAATGTGATTTTTGGATTCGAAAAGTCCAATTCTTGGGTCACGTGGTCAACCAAGAAGGGATAATGGTTGATCCAGCAAAGATTGAGGCTGTAATGAAGTGGGAACAACCAAAAAGTCCCACGGAGATCCGAAGCTTTTTAGGATTAGCCGGATATTACCGAAGTTTTATCCAAGGCTTTTCTTCGATCGCTAGTCCATTAACAACTTTGACCCATAAAGGAGCTACTTATGCTTGGAGTGATAAGCATAAGGAAGCATTCGAGTTGCTAAAGAAGAAGCTATGTGAAGCACCGATTCTTTCTCTACTCGATGGAGTCGAAGACTTCGCTGTATATAGCGATGCGTCAGGTGTTGGGTTGGGTTGTGTTTTGACCCAAAGAGAAAAGGTGATAGCATATGCGTCTCGACAGTTGAAAGTGCACGAAAAGAACTACCCCACTCATGATTTGGAGCTGGCTGCGGTAGTATTTGCACTAAAAATATGGAGGCATTACCTCTATGGCACGAAGTGCAAGCTTTTCACTGATCATAAGAGTCTCCAATATCTCTTTAATCAGAAAGAATTGAATATGAGGCAACGACGCTGGCTAGATTTACTCAAGGACTACGACTGTGAGATACTTTACCACCCCGGTAAAGCTAACGTTGTTGTTGATGCTCTCAGTCGGAAAGTCAATGTTGAAAGAAAGAGGCCAAGAGCGTTAAGAATAGAAGTTGTCTCGACGATTGTGGAGAGTATAAAGAAAGCTCAAGAAGAAGCTTTAGAGAACAATGACCGAAAGGAGGAACGTTTGGGTAAAACGTTAGTGTTCGGTATAAACAGTCACGGACTGAAGGTGTTCCAAGATCGGATTTGGGTACCTAAGTCCGGAGGAATTAGAGATCTTCTGATGGAAGAAGCTCACAAAACCATGTACTCGATTCATCCTGGCAGCACTAAAATGTATAGGGACTTAAAACCCTACTACTGGTGGCCAACGATGAAGCTTGATATAGCAAAGTATGTGGTCGAGTGTGTGACTTGTGCGAGGGTTAAGGCACAACATCAGAAACCATATAGGAGTTTAGAACCTTTGCCTGTACCCATGGGTAAATGGGAAGACATTGCCATGGATTTTGTCACTAAACTGCCTAGAACAAAGAACGGTCACGACATGATTTGGGTGGTCGTTGATCGATTCACTAAGAGTACGCATTTTATAGCTGCCAATGAGAAATGGTCTATGGAAAAGCTTGCGAATTCTTACGTAAAGGAAATTGTGAGGCTTCACAGTGTTCCGTTAACGATTGTATCGGATCGTGACAGCCGTTTCACCTCAAGGTTTTGGAAAAGTCTACAAGAGGAAATGGGTACCAAGTTGTGTTTAAGTACAACTTACCATCCACAAACTGATGGTCAGAGTGAAAGAACGATACAAACACTTGAAGATATGCTGAGAGCATGTACCCTGGAATTCCTAGGTAACTGGGATGAACAATTACCTTTGGTAGAATTTTCCTACAATAATAGTTTCCACTAGAGCATAAAGATGGCACCTTATCAAGCTTTGTACGGACATAAGTGTCGTACGCCGTCTTGTTGGCTAGAGGCTGGAGAAAAGCAGTTTATGGGACCCGAGATGGTCCATCAGACTGCTGAGAAGTTGAAAGTGATCAGGGAAAGAATGTTAGCAACTCAAGATCGTCAAAAGAGCTATGCTGACAAAAAGAGAAGACCGATGACTTTTGAAGTTGGAGATTCGGTTTTGCTTAAAGTCTCGCCGTGGAAGGGACTTATAAGATTTGGTAAAAGGGGAAATTTGAGTCCAAGGTTTATTGGACCGTTTAAAGTTCTTCAGAGGATTGGGAACCAAGCTTACAAGCTAGAACTACCAGAAGAACTGGATGGTATTCATAACACTTTTCATGTGTGTTATTTGAGGAAGTTCACGGGAGAAGTTCCCGATATAATTCCAATTTCTGAATTGAGAATTGATGAAAACAAAAGGTTAATTGAAGAACCTGAGGCAATCGTTGACCGAAAGACTAAGAAATTGCGACGCAAGATGGTCGAATTAGTGCTTGTCCGTTGGAAACATACGAATGGGCCAAATCTCACCTGGGAAACGGAGAGTGACATGTTGAGTCGCTATCCGCATTTGTTTGTTGATGTGTGATTCCGGGGAAGGAATCATCCTAAGGGGGAGAGAATTGTAACGCCCGCGTTTCCAGGCTAGGCATTATTGTTGATGTAATAAGTCTAGGTTAACCTTTGTAACTCTTTTGAAGTATCAATGATGAAATATTTGAGTATTATGTGTTTTATGCTTAGTTGTGTGGCTTAATTGAATTAAGAATAAAATAAGCGTCAAAATTAAAGTGTGAGATAAACCCGATATCTTTAAATAAAGTTGTAGTGGTTGAAACAAGGATTCCGGAGATATAAAGAACGCCGAAATCCGAGTTATAACGAAGAAGTTATGACCTGTCGAAGTTTCGCGACAGAACCGGCACGACGCTGAATGACGTAAAATATTAATTTAAGATAGAGCGATATCTAGCCTTAGTGATCTAAACAGAAGTTGTAGAGTTCGTTAAACCGAGAGCGTGCATAAAAAGAACGCCCAAATCTGACTTCGTATGAGGAAGTTATGATTTTCCGAAGTTTCTACTTAGCGGTATGTAGCCCGAATACTCGATTTGAGATCGAGCGGTTTATAGCCGAAACAATCTAAACGAGAATCGAAGATCTCGTCGATAGTAGTCCAACGGTAAAAAGACAGACGAAAACGGACGTCGGATGAAGAAGTTATGAATTTCTAACGGAGTTTTCCTGTCCCTGCCTACTAAAAATAATATAATAAAAATATAATAAAAATAAAATCAAAATTAACCGACGGAGTCTAAATGAGAGTTGTAGAGCATAATCTCACCTACGCGTGTATATAAAGAACGTCGAAAATGGAGCTCGTATGCGAAAGATATGAATTTATGAAGTTCGGGGCACGAAATCCGATCCTGTGTCAGAACTTACGACGTGTATTATTGCTTACAACCCTCTGGAGCCAAGTAATTATTGGTGTTCACAAGTCACAACTCAAACCTATGGAGTATCTGTCCAAAAAGTCTATCACATGGGTTTAGAGTAATATTGCTTCTATAAAACGGGAACTGGAATAAATGGGTATTCCAACATGTGAGATAATCGAAAAACAAACAAATACGGGTAAGAAAACATTATACTTGGTTAACTTTTGGGCCCTTGAAAAACATTTACCCCAACTTATACGGTCTGGAAAGTTTCAAGAAGTGCACTGTAAGGGACATATTGAAATTAGACGGGCCAAACTAGGCTTGGTAGCCTCTTCCAATTTTGTCTTTACAGATCAGTGATGTGAGCTCCCTTGAAGCATTAATGGGTGAGTTCAATCACACATCCTGGCTGGACTCTTGGACTTGTCCACTTTCATCAGATGGTGACTACACTGCGAATTTGCTCAGGGAAAGAATTAATTGACCCATGGCACCATACGGGGGGGGGGGGGGGGGGGGGGCTACAATCAGTTGGAGCATGGATATACCCATAAAGTTCAATTGTTTTGTACGGACAACCAACCTCAACCGTATTCCGACTGCAACAACTCTGATTAAATGAGGGGTACAAATCGACTCTGCTCAATGTGGGCATTGCAGAAGTGGTGAGGAAGACATCGAGCATATACTTACACGATGCAGTTTTGCAAATACAGTGTGGGAGTGGATTTTCAAATGGCGCCATATTATAATTCCACAATGCGACGAGGTTGATGATATTCTTAATTTTGCGGCTAAGTGGGGACATTGTCCAAAACAGAGACAAATTCTCACAAGTATCTGTCACGGTACTTTGTGGTGAATTTGGAAGGCAAGAAACGACAAGTTATATAACAATGGTTCAATCTCTCCTACAAAGGTGGCGGATAATATCAAGTCGATGGTATTCACATGGATTAAACATAAGAGAGACAAATGTGGTTTTAATTGGATAGATCGGTGTGTTTGCCTATTTTTTTGTCTGTAATTTTGTAAATTTGAAATCTTGCCTCGTCTAGTTACTTGCTAGGCGTGAGTCTCTTTTTTTAATATATAATTGCCGGTTCCAAAAAAAAATTGTTTTACTTTTTTTCTTAAGGATTAGAATTTTATCAATACACACACTAACAAACATCTAGAAGAGGAAAAACCGATTACATAGGAAAATAAAGAATCGGGGTTTACGGCCACCTGACATAGTATACGGCTACCTTGTTATTCCTCTTAACAAATCAATAAAACAAATAATCAACTAGTAGACTCAACAATATAATTTCTCTTTTGCTTTTTACTTCCAAAAACCAATGAATTTCTGAACCGTCATAACACCCAGTCATCATAACTGCTTTCACAACCGTCTTTTTCACGCTAAGCATATATAACGGTTTGTTAAAAAACCAATTACATGGGAAGATTAATGAATTGGGTTTTGCAAGCAGATTGGACACAGCTTAGCTACCTTGTTATTCCTATTAACAAACCAATCAAACGTGTAATCAACTGTCAACTCAACAATAGAGTTCGTTTTCCTGTAAATTCAAACATTATTCATCATCCATATGTTCACTCAATCACCACATAGGCACATACAAACGTTGTTGATATGTATCATATATCTGTGTGTGTACGTTTATGTTTGCATGACAGAATCCTAAAGGACATATATTGTCGTCAAAATTCGAGACGATTTAGCTTTATACAACTGAATATGCCTTGCTGTAATTGGCGTTTGTTTTGTTTGTTTGCACATTTAAATGATGAGTTTAATAACAATATGTTTTAATAGAAAAAGATATATATTAAAATATATTTGATCTAGATTCATAAATTTAGCTTCAACAATTGTTAAGACAAAACACAAATACTTACAAAATTCGACCTGCGTCCAAGTAAGGCCCAACACTTGTGGCAGTGTGTATGCCCACAATCACTTAAAAAAATATATAACTTCCAGAGATTTCATAAATTATCTTCACATAAATTTTAAATTATGTGTGTTTATTTATCTTTGGTGTTTAAAGATGGTCCTACATTGGGGGTCCACATGTTGTCCGAAATTTTATAAATTTTAGAATAATTTTACAAATTATCTAATTGTTGTTTCAAAATTTATTAAATGTGTTTGAACTTAATGTTTCGACTTCTAACCCTTTTATAATTCGATCAAACCCACAAAATTTAACTATCAGTCCATATGGAAAACATGAATTTATATAAATTTATTGCATCTTTTCATTTATATAATAAAAATATTTACAAATCCTTTTATCCACTGGTGATATGGGAGATGATTTATTTTTCTCTTATGTCAATTGTTTAAATAAGTTAATTATTGTAGATCCTATATAATTTTTTTTTGGAATTAATAAAAATAAATGGTTTAAATTTACATCAAATAATCAATTTAGTCAAAAACTGATTTCAAAAAAATATCCAACTGATCCATTTACCACCACAAAAAAAAAAAAAAAAAAAAAAATCCTAATTCGCCGTATTGGAGATGTTACTTTTGTTCAACAATTTATGGTTCAAAACCATAATTACACTTGATCATATAAATTAATTTATGGGGTTTGATATGCAACATTTAAATGACCAAGTTATGGTAAAAAAAAGGTTAGGGAAATAAAAAAGAAAAGTTACCATATTTAGAAATTTGTGTTATTCTTGGATCATATATATGCTCTATAAAAAAGAATAATGACCATTCATAGTGGTGGACCATCTTTCATTGGATTCACATGTGAGAGGTTGGTGAGACTAGAGAGGCATCATCATCCTATTATTGACCCAACACCATTACTTCACAGTTAACCTCAGATCAATTCAATAGTAATCATGAAATTATTTAGCGGTTTATTATATAAAAAAAGAAGATGGTGAAATTATTTCATTTCCCAATAAATCAATATATACCTTGTATATCTAGTATTCTAGTGAATAATTTTTAGTTACTAACACATTTATGTCACCGAAGACAAATGTTCTGTATGCATTGATACAAATAAAAATGATGGTGGAAGTTACTCTTTTCTAAACTATCTTCAATTCTTCTTCTTTCATCTCTAATCTTACTTTATTTTTATACAATTTTTTACCCCAAAATATATTTATAGTAATATTTTTTTGTGTAATTTATATAGATCGTCAAAAAAACACTAATTCTATTAATTAGCTTCTAAAAATATATATTCTATCTTTTTATTATAATAATATTACAAATTATGTATCACAAAATTATAATATTGATGAACTTAATAAACAAATTTTGGAACAACTAAAAAAATCACTTGTTTAGAGGCAACAGTTTTTGGATAACCAAAGTAAAGATTATGCTTTGAAAGATGTTAGAGAAGAAAACAAGATGTTGCTTGACGTTGTGAACTCAATAGTAGATCCAAACTAATAGTAGATCCAAACTTTTGAATATTTGTTCCGGTTGAAAAATCACAAACTTTAGCAGAAAAGAATGAGCAACACTATCAATAAATTCCTCCTACATCTTTATCATTTGGGAAATATTTCAATAACATTGTGAAACCTGGATCTAATTTAACTAATTATTAGACTAAGAGGTTGTTTGATATGACTCTTATTGAGTCTAGTAAGAGGTTGAGTCTAACTCGGTCCAATTCAAACTGTTTGATATCACATCCAGAAGCCTTCGACTCTCATTTTATGTCTTTTACTCGATCAAATTAATGTAACTTAATCCGATTTGATTCAATCAACAGCTATCAAACAATTTTTAACATTATTTTCAATTGTTCGTTTTTATTAGACAAAACTGTAAAACTAGTCCCAGTGGTTTGCAAAAAATTGTGGATAGGGTCCAAAAAATTTTCAACTTACATGGAAAGTCAAAATCAAGAACTTTTCGTGGTTTTGATCCTAAAATTAATAAATTTTCGTGGTTTTGGTCCATTAAAGACTTTAAAAGATCGTTTTGCCCTTTTAATTACTTTTTTGCATTCATATTTATTTTAATAGTTTATTAATTAAAAATAAAAAGAAAAAAAATTAGATCCATCGTACTCTACCTTTATCTCTCTCCCCCTTCTATCTATCTCTCTCTCTCTCTCTCTCTCTAACCTAACCCACATACCAGATACATTTCATCTTCAAGAATCGACCCCCAACCCCATCATTGGTATCTCCCGTCCTTTACTCAACCATCAAACTCCATTGATGGTCTCATAAATGCACCTATGATGAAACCTCTTTCCCATTCAACAACCCACCCCCTCATTATCTTACCCACAAATTGCTTTCAAAGAAATCCAAATCGATACTGAATAGATCCACTTTCAAAGCAATCCAGATTGATGATGTTCGAGAGGAAACCACATACCAAACCCATTTGGAAGTTGGCGCTTCCTAAAATATTGATGTATTTGACCAATTCGATTGATGTGTGCTTTTAATTTTGTATTTTTAATTCATATATTATATGGGTTTTCTTCCAGATTCTTTCTATGCTTTTGGAGAATCGATCTTTCAATCCTAATTCTTTGAATCGTCATAAACAATAGGTGAAAGGTCGGAGGGAAAGAGGCAAAGCAATTTAGCAGAAGTAAGGGAGTCTATGGTTTATGGATTTGATTCAATTTTTGTAGTTTTCAAATGGGTAATTGGTGTCGAGAATCGAAGTGGATGATGGTTGTGAGTTTTGTAGGGTTTTGGGGAGAATAAGTTATTAAAGAACTGCCATGAAGAAAGGAAGGAAAGAAATATTTCAGTAACTTCCATGATGAGGAAAAAGGATCAAAACCCAAATGTTTGTATGTTTATGTGTGAGGTTAAATTTGCAGGTGTAGGGTGAGGAAGAAGGAGAAGGGAGAGAGAGAAAGAAAGTCAAAGATGGAAAGGGAGAGAAAAGGGGGGTGTACGGGTGGAGGGGATGGTCACCCTAAGCTTAAACCTTACTTGTGCTCAAGTAAGAACAAGACTAAAATGAGTTCGGGATGAGCTAAACTAAAAAGAAAAAAGAAAGGTTACCATAGAATTTGGTTAAATTCAACCAACATAGCCAAATTCGGTCTTGAATGGATCCAATGCGTTTTCTAAATGTCCCCCACTTTAGAGCCATAAACCACATTCTCGAACAACTTGAAGGGCGAATACACCCCGTCTGAATGTGGCAGCCATTAGAGTGTACAAGAAAAAGGAAACAATGGGATGTGCACAGTGGGGGAACTCTGAATTCCTCAATGCAGACCATAACGCATGGAGGAAAGATGCCTCCATACACAATGATTCCTACATTGGTTAGGCCAAAGTGTATCAAAACGAAATAGGGTTTGCAGCATGACCTCTGGAGCAAACATCCAACTTTAGGGGTTTCTTCCTTGTATTATCCTTTATAGTCTACCATCTCATCGTCATTGTCTTTTCTCACCAAAATCAAAATGAAAAATTACAACTCGATCTAAGAAATAAACACAAGACATCCTAAATCTTTATTCTTGAACTTCTGCTTTTTTATTTTTTTCCTTATTTCTCTCCTTTTTTTCATTTTTTTCAAGATGAGAGAAAGCTTGAACTTTCAAAGAATAAGAAACAATAAGGAAGATTCAAGAAATGCAACAAAGAAGAAATTAAAAGAGAAAAGCAAAATTTTCCTCATTTTTTTGTTTGTTTTCTTCTTGTTTTTCTTCTCTGGAGGTCTAAGGAATTTCACCATAAAGCATATAACTTCAACTATATGAAAAATGACTAATAGACAGATGCTAATATGAACACATATTCATCATTGTCAATGTGTCAAGATCTACTATAAAAGGGAGGGGTAGGACTCAAAAATGGGTGTTATCGAAAAAACTATGATCCCAAAAATGAAAATTGGGGGACCCGCCTAAAAGTTCATCAAACAGCTCAATGTAAGGTGTGATGAAATAATCTATCTAGTTATCTACTCTAGATACCTATAAAAATGATGACCTGTCTCAAAAAGATGGTAAGAATCTAATTGGGCAAGGCGAGGGCGAGACTCGGGAGTACAAAGGGGTATTCCTCCTGACCGAGATGCGATTCATCCATGTATCCAAATACCATATCGGGCTAATGTTTTCTTGCATACATAGTCCTAACTAACTACTTGTATCTGCATCTAGACCCAATTAGAATCCTGCATCTGACCCCCACATAAGTAGTCTTAAAGTAGTCTATGAGGATCAAAGTGTGTCCCATTTGTCCAACACAAGAACATCTGTATCAAGACCCATGGCCAATCTATGATTCAATACTTATCACTTGGTGTTATGGTTGTTGGGTTTTAGTTCAAAAAATAGTTTCTAAAAAACCATATCATGGCAAACGGAAGACTTTAAATTTCGAACATAACATAAACATTTTATACCCACCAAGGACCATCTTACAAGTTATAGAAAGATTTAAACACCAACCAAAGAAAGGATGAAGAAATAACAACCTTTGTTGTTCTTTGGGTCCTCTTGGGCAGAATGGAAGCTTATGAAGAATGTGGAACCTTTGAGACACCAACATGAAGCCAACTTGATGTAGATGCTAATCAAAACTCTTAAGCTTTAATTCCATATCCAAATATGACTTCAAGAGAGAAAAATGCAAGCAAGTAATCTTCTAACACTTATTTGCAAGAGAGAATAATAAAGAGTATGAGGGAGCTACAATTTTGATGAGTAAAAATGGAGGGATGAAAGCCTTCATAAAGCTAAATCATTACCTAAGGGTTCTTAACACTTTAAGCAATCCATATCCTAAAGCCTACATGTCTCCCATGCCTTTTAAGCCATGCTTACTTTCTCTTATTATATTCAAAAGAGCATGTCTTGTTTCTTAGAAACTAGGTCATCTTTTTCTTTTTTATATATAAATAAAAGAGAAGAGAAGTTTATAAAATTCTTATAACTCTTTATAAGATATAAACTTTAACTTTTAGCTAAAAGACAAAAGAGTCTTTCTAATCCAAAATAATGTACATGACTTAATAAATCATACCATATGATATATATTATGTTACTTGCTAATGAAAATCAATATTTTCATGAAATAAATAATTTCCAATTAATTATAAGAGTTTATTGAATATTTATTAAAATCAATTTCTAATAAATAATCCATTGTATCAAGTTATTGTTAGTGTGACCCATTAGTATCATATGTTAATTAGCAATATCATTTTAATATGATTGTTGAGCATACTAGATCTTTCAATGGTACATGTAGGGATGAGAGGAAAAGAGAGAACAAAAATGCATGAAGTCCTAAACTAGAATGCAACTAAAAAGAATGAAAATGAAAAGAAGTAAACAAAATATGCAATATTTTGAAATTTTATGCAATTTTTCAAACGATCTAAATGAATTACTCTAAATGCAACTATATATAACTTAAATGCAAACATAAGAATATGCATTGATACGTGGAGGTCGTGATGAGGAGTAAGGAAACAACACCGGGGTCGTGCATTGATACGTGGGTGAAGAGTGAGATTCGTGAAAGGGTTCACGGGTGGAGGAGTAGGTCATGTAAGTTTGCGTGGAAACCCATACAGAGCTACGCGTGTGAGGGAAAGAGGGCGCACAAATTTGCATAGGTGGTGAGTTGGGGCGCACAAATCTGCATGGGTAGAGAACTGGGGCATGCAAATCTGCACAGGTGAGGGAGTAAGACGCGCAAAACTGCATAGGTAAGAGCTGAGTCGCACAAACATATTAGAAGGTAACTCGAGTTGGATCATTTTTGAGTTATATTTTGGGCAGGTGGGCATCTGGGGCGCGCACGGTTATGCGGGTGCACACCCAGGCCGCGTAAATTGCTGAATGTTGGCATTTTTCGTTCACCTTTGCTCCATAAGCCTCGGTTTTCTCCCAAACTTCATCAAAATCATTACTAATCTACCTGATGCTTATTTTTGACCAAATTGAATCCTAGAAACATCCAAACTTCAAGTGAATTTTATTTATTCACAATGCATTTATTTAATGTCTTTGCCAAGACATGGTCTCACTTCTTTTAATCTTCGTAAACCAAAGTTTCTAATGTTACTTTGTCGAATTCCCCCGTGTCAAATACCTCATACAATGGTTTCAAACAGTGTCCATTTAATTTGATTTGAACTGTGTCCAAACTCTTGATTACAACAACACAATGATTAAACATTTTTACAACAATAAAAGGTTTGTGCCATTGAGAACTCAATTTTCTCGGGAATAGATTTATAGGTGAGTGATAAAGGACAACCTTTTGACCCGGAACAAAGTGTTTTCGGGTGATGTGCTTGTCATGAAACGCCTTTCTCTTCTCTTTGTACCTTTTGTACCTTTTGATTATCTCCTTCTTAAATACTTCCATCACTGGAGGAGTCAATCTTCTTTGAGCCTCTCTCCTAGGCTTACAATCATTCTCCATGAGAATCTTGTGTATGCATAAATTAGGGTTTGTCCCCTTTATGTCCATTATTGTCCACCCCGTGGCCTCTTTGTGTAGTGCCCGCGTTCCTCGCTAGGCATAATTATGAATATGTACTCATGTCACTCGACGATTGATTTTTATGAATAAATAAAAGTGAATTATTTAAATATATGTGTTTATGTGAATTTTAGAGATATTAGGTATACATGATATCTATGTAAAAGCTTACATCAAAACTTAATAAATAAGGCTAAAAATAGATATTAAAAATAAAAGATTATTTAGGATAAATAATCTAAACAAAAGTGTAACGCCCCGATTCTCGAATACCAATATATGGTTATGAATTCTCATGAATTCAAGCTCTACTCGACGAGTTGGTTGCCTGACTCGTCGAGTAGCAGCGGGTTTGGACCACGTGTTAAGTGACCAACTCGCCGAGTCGGAAGAGTGACTCGACGAGTTGGAGCTGGAAGGTAAAACCCTAATTTCCGAGGTTTGGCACCCTATTTAAAGAATCATAAGCCACCTTTAGCCTCTTTACAGTCCCTTGAGAGCTTAGCAAACCCTAATACGTGTATGTGTGCCCCATTGTGTGTTTCAAGCTTTGGAAGAGGATTCTTGGTGAGAAGAGCTTGGGGGAAACATGTGGATTGAAGTAAGGAATTCATGCGGATCAAGATCTACTTCAGTTGGCATCTTTTGGGAAGGTATTAAGCTATTATCCCAACTCCATTTCATTCTAGATCTCTTTGGATGAAATTAGGGCTTCTTGGTTTGGTTATGAAGCTATTTTTGGGTATGAGCTCAGATCTGAAGTTGTAACTTCAGATCTGAACTCTCTTTGATTTGTAAGTCCATAAAGCTATCAGCTTTGGCAAGTATGAACCCCTCCTTGAGTGTAAAACCCCATTTCAAGCTTGGATTTGGCATTATGAGTCATTAGAGCCTTGCATGAACGTAAAGTTTGCAACTTTACGTGATAAGCATACCTTGGGAAGTTGGATCTGCAGTATGGAGTCTTAGCATGGCTTAAAAAGCATCTGTATGGATGAAGGACTGAAGGGACTCGGCAAGTCGCATGGTAGACTCGGCGAGTCATATGAAGATGGTCATGAACTCGACGGGTTGGATGAACAACTCGGCGAGTCCGATGAAGATTGCCTTGGACTCGGCGAGTGACATGGTGACTCGGCGAGTTGGCAAGTTATGCAAGGAACTCGGCGAGTAGCTGAAGATACTCGGCGAGTTGAGATCAACATGGACTGTTGACCTTGATAGTTAACTTTGACTTTGACCAAGGGTTGACCGTTTTGACTTTTGAGGATAATTGGTAAGCGGGTATTTATGATTGGATCATTGATGGTTATAGGTGTTGGAGTTTGGGGCAGTGTGTCGGGAGCGTGTTTTCGTGGTTCAGTCCGGCATTGCAAGGTGAGTTATCCTCACTATATCAACAGGGTCTAAGGCACCAATACCGGCCTTTTATGGTTTGTATTTGGATTATTGCATGATATGCTTACTGATTTACATCCTGGTAGTTAGGATGGTGATATGCTATGTTAGTGACCGGTTAGGTCGATATCCTGGTTATAGGATTGTTGATATGTTTATTGATCTGTTAGATCGGCGTCCTGGTAATTAGGACGGTATTATGTTTAGTGACCTGGTTAGGGTCGGTATCCTGGTATATAGGATGATGCTATGATAGTGACCGGTTAGGTCGGTATCCTGATTAGGATGTTGCTATACTATATGATCTCATAGATTGGTTTGTCTGTCTATGGACTGTTATGTGATTACCTGTTATATGTGCACGTGGTTATTTGCTTGATGTTTGGGTTGAGGCGGTCCTGCTTTGTACTGAAGGCCAACATACCCTACGAGCGGTCCAGATAGAGTGTAGGCCTGTATGGCAGTCCAGTCATACCGAAGGCTCGGGATAGATCCAGATGGACTGTAGGCCCGGTGCGGGGGGGGGGGGTCCAGTTATACTGTAGACTCAGAGAGTGGACCGGGTGGACTGAAGGCCGGTGCGGGCGGACCAGTCACACTGTATACTCGAGATGCATGGCTGTTCTGTATTTGTTGATATGATATGAATATGGTTATATGAGGTTGGTATTTTGGGGGTAACTCACTAAGCTTTCGGGATTACAGTTTCAGTTTATTGTTTCAGGTTCAGCGGATGTCTGCGGGTAGGCGAACGCGTGATCGTACACTTCCTCGACTTACGATTATGATTTCTGGGAACTCTGATGTATAAACTATTTTGAAAACAAATTGTAATAATTGAATGGTTTCAAATGAATCAAAAAGTTTTAAATTGGCTCGAAATTTTGGGATGTTACAAGTTGGTATCAGAGCCTTGGTTTGAGTGAATTGGAGGAACACTCATGTGAATCCAGTCTCAAATCAAGGAAAGATTTTCAAAATGATTTTTAATGGTTTTCAAAATAAGTAAAAGAGGATGCGAAGTGTACGATCAACCGGAGCCAGTAAGTAGACCCCAAAATACCATACGGTTATTTGATATTGTGATATGTTGGAACAGCATGCTAGTACTAGGCTAGGGATCTTCAGGAATTGCATGATAGAATTGCCTGATTACATGATACCTGTTAGCCTAGGGTTTTCCTTATATGAGATTGACATCATTACTGTAGTTACTTGTGTATGCATCACGGCTGTATATAATTAAGATCTTATAGCCTGAGAATGTTTGACCTGGCCTTATGTTCTGTTCTTATTGATTAGGGCTTAGGGTAGGATTGGATATTCGAAAGTCTATAGGGTCCAGCGTTATGTATGGCTAGCATACACTAGTGCTGCAGGGGTTGATGGAAGTTTCATGGATGGGTTGGTAGTGAGAGGCCGGGAGGCCAGTGATGAGATATCTAGCATTCGTCTTGAGTGAGGATTTATCGCTCGCTATGTATATGTATATTGTAGGGTGTTGTGGTGATACTTGAGACAAATATGGGTAGGTGTGGAAGGTAGTATGGGCCCGTACTACTAAAAGCACAGGACTCATACACGTATCAAGGAAGTCACAACCCCAGGGTTGGGTTGGAGTCGGTTCCCATGATTTTGGTATGGATTATTCGAGACGTTTCGAGACCGGATCCGGATCAGGATCGAGAGCTGGCAGCCAGGGTAGGCCAATACTGTCAGAGGGTCATGTCAGGAGGGGATCATCCGAGAGTAGGTGATCGAGATAGTTCGGGGACAGATTCCAGAGATGATTGGGTCTTTTAAGACCGTCATGGTTGAGTATTTCGACGAGCACTATGCAGCCATTGCCAAAATGGTTGCCGCGACAGCTTTAACAACTGTAACGACGGCAAAGGGAGGAACTGGTCGAGCTTCCTAGTTCTGGGACATATTCTGATGAGCAGAGGGATGTAGTTATTTGGGATCAGGGAGATGATCTGTACTCGTTATATTTCCGCGGGTGGAGCGGGAGAGGTTAGCACGCAAGTTTATAGATTTGAGGCTCCGGGGTTTGCTCGAGGCCGGAATATGGGTTGCAGGAACTCCGGAAAGGAGTGATGATTATGTTCAGCTGGGATTTTGCAGTTGGAAGTGGAATGGTTAATTGATGGATTGGACTGTCGTTTTATAGGGCAAGGATTGTGCCCTTTCAGTTTTCCGAGCTCGAAGGAGTGAGCAGGCTTGTGACCCCAGGATCAGGTTGTATTCTTGCTCGGGGTCAGTTGGTTGAAGGGATTGGCGATATTATTTCAGCGTCGTTGAGCTCAGGTGGGTCGATGTGGCATAAGTATTTTGTGATGTCCGGTTTGCCTTAGATCTCTTGTATCGGGCGGTAAGGGTTTATTGTGCGATCTATTGCACTTTTGGAATTGTAGACTATGTCTTGGGAAGTAGTTCGAAGCCCAGGTTAGGGCAGAGGTTGCTTCAGTTGTTGCAGTTCAGCTGTGGACGTTGAGCGGGTAAGTGAGTTAGGGTGCGAACCCTGAATAGAATGATTCTAGAGACCGAGAGCAGGAAACTTGTTTGGAGCATCTTCAGGGAAAAGGGGTATTAGGTGGGAAGTCTGCGGATAGGGTCCCACATAAGGGTTATCCATCATCGTCAGGATTCAGTGGTTTCAGCAACCGTTAGTGATTTACGAATGAAAGTGCCAAGGGAAGTGGTTCGTTGCTGAGGCATTATTTGCAGCATTTATCTTTTGGTCTCCAGGACATGAGGGTGGGGCATTCAAGCATTAGTGACTGTCGGTTTCACTGGGATACAGAAAGTGTTCCTCTGGTTATTAAAAGGGTGTGATCAATTGGGAAAGAGTTGGTTGTCATCGGATCGATTGTGGGAAAGTGAGAAGGATTGGGAATTTCCCCAATGTCCATGTGTTGTGAAGACTTAGTCGAATCTAAGTGGGGGAGAATCGTCCCAGGATACAGAAGCAGGAGCGGTGTCGAAAATGGGATAAGTCTCGCATCGTTGGCAGGAAGGAAGACACACCAAGTGGCTGTTTGGTTGTAGGATTGTGTGAGTTGGGAGTTTGGTAAAACTCCCCAACATGTGTATCACGTCTTCTCGGTGGTTGATAACAGAATTCGTGGAAATCAGGTTGGAGATTTGATCATGGTTTGAGTTCAGTTCGAGTATTCGGTCGAGGGTGTGCTCGACTCTAAGGGTTTTTGGATTGATAGATTGAGAGTTTTGTTAGCTGCCACGGCTCGGCAATACACTCAGCACGGGAGTGCGGGTTATTTAGCGTATGTAGTAGACACGCGGGTTGGGGAACAGACCACAGATTTCCGAGGGGGTGGACAATCGACATGAGGCCTATGGTTAGGCTGGGGATATAGTCCATAGAGTAGATCAGGAGTTCGAAGCCCCAAGTGGGTGAGAACAAGATGCATGGGAGAGATCATTAAGAGGGGTGGTCCAGGGAGATGCTCAATAGTTTAGAGCGGTTCGGATAGACTGAAGGCCAGTGGGGCGTACCAGTGAGACCGAAGGCTCGGAGAACGGCCCAGACAGGCTGAAGGCCCAGAGAGGCGGTCCAGACATGCTGAAGGTTCTGAGAGTGGTCCAGATAGACTAAAGGCCTGGTAGGGCGGTCCAGTCAGGCTGGAGACTCTATATATGTTTGTAGATCTATGTTCGGGTATTGAGTAGGCTGCTATGCTATAGCAATCAATAGGTCTGTTCCAAGTGTTGAACATGTTGTTGGAGTAGGCTGAAGACTCCAGTGTATTTTGGTTTGATCGGAAGTTGTTGTTAGAGATCAGAAGGAGTGCAAAGGATCTTGGTGATCCCATCAGTTCGGAGTGCCTCCGAGGTTTCATCTTCTTGGATCGAGTAATACTCCAATTAGGGACTGAGAGTGGATCCGAATGGGTATTAGTCAGTTTTGGGAAGGTTTGTGTCACACCCCAAAACCGGAACGGCGGAATCGTTCGGGGGTGGAGGACGTCATGTTCAGTATCACAACAATGCATAGTAGTAAACAAGCAACAACATCATCCATTGCATTAATAATATAATTTAATACAAGCGTGTTCTGTGAAGTGTAATAAACACCAAAAATATAAATCAAAATAAAAGATGAGTCTTGAACGAGCTCCATCTTCTCAAAACCTGGCATCGGTACCTGTCTACTGGTGACCTGAGAATACAAGTTATTTTGAAAGAGTTGATCAGCTTTAAAGCTGGTGAGATCATAAGTATTTTAGTGTCATTGTTTGTAAGAAAGTGTTTGTGAGTATGCGATGTGTAAGTTTGTAAAAGTTTGTGAATGTTTGTAAAATGTTTGAATCTCCTAGAAAACCCTATGTTTTTCTACTAAAAGTAGCCTTCTACCAAGGCATCAAGTGATTGTATGTGTGTCTCTTGTAAGAGTATGTATTTTCCCAAATCTGACTATCATTAACCAAAAATATAGTTTTTACATTACTGTTCATTGTGTGAAGATCACAAAGTGAATGCAATGGGAAATAAAATAGTACTGTAGTGTTGTATTAAGTAACTACTGTTGTACTAACTACCTTAAACCAATTGTTATTTAAAGTACCATGTGATCGGCCTGTACCATTCTACCGACTAGAAACACGACGATGTAAGACGTCGGAAGGAATGACGTTTGGCACCCGTAGACTTGCAAGTCCCACTGTAGCTAGCAGCAAGGTGTAGGATAGTCAATCCAGTATAGATCTATATACAAACTCAACGCTCTCCACTTAAGGAGATTCTGGATACAAAACGAGCCATGACAGGTGATGTCATGCCCCGTTACATGGCTCACATAACTATAGTAGTGTTCTTGTATATGTATTGTGTGTACTAGCTGTATTGTATGTGCTCTCTCTGTCTAGTATGTATGTATGTTCTCTCTGTTTCTCATAATAGTATGTTCTCTTGTATAATGTATAGTATGTACTAGTTGTATTGTATGTTCTCTCTCTGTCTAGTATGTATGTATGTTCTCTCTGTTTCTCATAATAGTATGCTCTCTTGTATAATATATAGTATATGCTAGCTGTATTGTAATGTATAATATGTACTAGCTGTATTGTAATGTATAGTATGTACTAGCTGTATTGTATGTTCTCTCTCTGTCTAGTATGTATTGACTCATGTATGAACTGACTCATTGTATGTTTCATTGTTCTAGTAATAGTATTAGTAACTTCCTAAACTACACCTATTATAGTTTACTAGTAACATTGTTTGTATGTATGAACATGTTTGTATACCTTTGCTACCCAAAGGTATTGAATAGAAAGAAGGAACTTTTATATCTATATACATATACATAATATATAACTAGGATTCAAACGACCTTCGGACAAACAACCGATACCCTAAGTCCACAACCAAACAAGGAACAGGAGGTAAGGTGAGCTATCAGTCCT
This sequence comes from Lactuca virosa, assembly GCF_052849685.1. NCBI lineage: Eukaryota > Viridiplantae > Streptophyta > Magnoliopsida > Asterales > Asteraceae > Lactuca > Lactuca virosa. The sequence continues at coordinate 378,469,906 of NC_136430.1, read as the reverse complement.
AAGTCCTTTCAATCCTACTTATATAACTATATCTATATAGATACACATTTAACAGAATATAAGTTTAAAAGAGTTTAATAAAAGTATTTGACATGTAAAAGAGTTTGTAAAACAGTTTGAAGTAGTTTGTTTGATAACACAGTTTGAAAAGTAAGAAATCCACTTGTTTGGTAGTTATTAATCACATGCGATTGATATAATAACTATAATAGTTCAACTTGTATTCCCCCCCCCCCCATAAAAGCATTTAAAATCATTTAAAAGGTTGATTAAGGGGTATGAACTCACCTGTAGTGAGTGGTTTGGATGAACAGATGGTATAGGATGCTAAGTGTCAAGTGAAGACTTGAGCACACACAAGGATCCTAATTAACATATAATAACACATATATGTATCCAATTAGTCATTTAACAACTAATTAATAAAGTTAAGACATCCTAGAACATGGAAAACACTTTGATTCAAGTGCTATAAGTACCAAGGATTGCATCTAAGGGTTGTAGGGCTTTGCTTTTGAGTTTATGGTCCAAGGGTAAACTCTTCATGAGTTTACGGTTTTGGGTTTACGGTCCCAATGGGTTTACGGCCGTAAACCCATGGTAACTTCTACCATTTTGTGTTTTGAGGTCTTATAAGCCATAAAGAAGTATCCTTACTTCAAGTCTAAGCCTTAGGAAGTCATGGTGGCACAATGGCACCACTTTATAGAGTTTACGACCCATGGACCATTTCTCCATGAGTTTACGGCCGTAAACTCTATGGGTTCTTGGTCCTTTTGATGTTTAAGGTCCTAAACACTTCAAGGTAGTGATCTAGACTAGTATCCAAGGCTTAGTAAGGGACTAGGGCTCACAATGGCCCTTTCATTAGGGTTTACGGTTGAAGAACATGTTTTGGCCGTAAACACCTTTGATCTTGTGTTTCTTTGTTGTTTTCTAGTTGTTTAACCAGTGTATCAATCCTATAACAAGCTAAAGTAAGAGTACTTACAATATAGAAGCTTGTAAGGGTGTTTAAAGTCCAAGAACACTAGTGTGTGTTCTTGGTGTTCTTGGTGAAACTAAGAACACTTGAAGATCTACACAAATGGAATGATTTCATGGATGAAATCATGTAAGATCACTAGATTAAGTAAGAGATCAACTAATTAAAGCAAGAAAGACTTACAAAGTTGAAGATCAAGAAGGAAAATCGGATGATACTTGAGAGGATTTCGAGTTCTAGTCTTGAAAATGTGAAAAAGTGATAAAAATGACTAAGTGTCATATTTATACTCCTTACAGTTTACGGCCGTAAACACCATGTTTGGGCCGTAAACTCCAAACTCTTGGAGTTTTAAGACTTTATTGATGCACAATAAACCCTAGAGTATCCTCTCTCCAGTTATCTCTTGCAGTACTAGGCTTTAGAACACTCAAACTGACTCCAAAAAGCTTAAAAGTTAGCAGAAACAGTTCTGACTTCTATTGAAGTGAATGGTTGTACAAAATAGAAATTTTGGGTTGTCACATCATCCCCCCGTTAGAAGGAATTTCGTCCCGAAATTAGAGTTTAAGCAAATAAGTAGTTACAAATAACTAAGTAAAAAGACGAGGATATTTCAGTTTCATCTGATCCTCTCGCTCCCAAGTGAATTCAGATCCTCGCTTAGCATTCCAGCGAACCTTCACTATCGGGATACGGCTTTGCTTTGTTTGCTTGACCTCTCGGTCCATGATCTCTACAGGTTCTTCCACGAAGTTGAGGCTCTCGTTGATCTCGATCTCGTCGAGTGGGATTACAAGAGTTTCGTCGGACATACACTTTTTCAAGTTCGAGACGTGGAAAGTAGAATGTACATTACTGAGTTCACGAGGTAAGTTAAGTTTGTAAGCTACAGGGCCGATTCTAGCGAGAATCTCGAAAGGCCCTATGTATCTTGGATTTAGGTTTCCACGCTTTCCAAAGCGTATTAAGCCCTTCCAGGGTGAGTCCTTCAATAGAACACGGTCTCCCACCTGGAATTCCAACGGTTTCCTTCGTTTATCTGCGTAGCTTTTCTGTCGGTCTCTAGAGGCTTTCAATCGTTCACGAATCTGAATGATCTTCTCTGTTGTTTCCCGAATGATCTTCGGACCCGTGAGAGTGCTTTCAGGAACTCGTCCTTTAGCTAATTGGGTATCACCCACCTCAGCCCAGCACAAAGGGGATCTGCACTTTCGGCCATAAAGGGCCTCGAATGGAGCAGCCTTTATGCTCGTGTGATAACTGTTGTTGTAGGGAAATTCGACAAGGGGTAAATGTGTATCCCATGCTTTACCAAATTCGATCACACAGGCTCGCAACATATCTTCCAAGGTTTGTATAGTCCTCTCACTTTGTCCGTCGGTCTGTGGATGGTAGGCTGTACTCATGTCCAGCCTAGTTCCTAGGGAACTTTGTAGCGACTGCCAGAACCTCGAAGTGAATCTACTATCTCTGTCTGAGATAATGGATATGGGAACACCGTGCAGTCGTACAATCTCCCGAATGTAGGTTCTTGTAAGCTTCTCCATCTTGTCTGTTTCTTTGATAGGCAGGAAGTGTGCGGACTTGGTCAATCTGTCGACGATGACCCATATGGTATCAAGTCCACCCGTTGTCTTGGGCAACTTGGTTATGAAGTCCATAGTGATCCGCTCCCACTTCCATTCCGGTATCTCCGGCTGTTGTAGTAGACCTGAGGGTTTCTGGTATTCGACCTTGACCTTGGCACAAGTAAGGCATTTACTCACGAAGGTGGCAATCTCTGCTTTCATGTTAGGCCACTAGTATAGCTTTTTAAGATCCAGATACATCTTATCTGAACCCGGGTGGACGGAATAACGAGTGTTGTGCGCCTCGGTCATGACCAAGTCTCTGAAACCACCGTGCTTCGGTGTCCAGATCCGATCCATGAGATAAAAAGCTCCGCCACCCTTGACTTCCAAGTTTTTATCCATCCCTCTCAGGGATTCACTCGCCACATTTTCAGGTTTCAAAGCGTCGAGCTGAGCCTCCTTAATTTGCGTGGACAAGTGTGAATGGATAGTCATAGTCAATGATTTGACTCTACGACCAGAGTATTCTTTCCGACTTAGGGCGTCAGCTACTACGTTGGCTTTACCCGGATGATAACGAATTTCGCATTCGTAGTCACTGAGTAGCTCGACCCACCGTCGTTATCTCATGTTGAGCTCCTTCTGGTCGAATATATGTTGTAGGCTTTTGTGGTCTGTAAAGATAGTGCTTTTTGTACCGTATAGGTAGTTTCTCCAGATCTTCAGAGCAAACACAACTGCTGCTAGCTCAAGATTGTGTGTAGTGTAGTTGACCTCGTGTGTCTTCAGCTGTCTCGAGGCATAGGCGATGACCTTACCTCGTTGCATCAGAACACAGCCGAGCCCTTGATTTGACGCATCGCAATAGACAACGAAGTCTTCTATCCCTTCGGGGAGGGATAGTATTGGTGCGGTGCATAAGGCTCGCTTGAGTGTTTGGAACGCTCTCTCCTGCTTCTCTTCCCAGTCAAAGGCTACGCCCTTCTGGGTCAGTGTTGTAAGAGGTTTCGCAATTCGGGAGAAGTTCTGAATGAACCGGCGATAGTAGCCAGCGAGGCCTAGAAATTAATGAATTTCTGTAGGCGTCTTCGGTGCTGACCAGCTCTCAATGGCTTTGATTTTGGAAGGGTCCACGTGTATTCCCTCTTCGCTAACCACGTGTCCTAAGAATTCGACTCTTCGGATCCAAAATTCGCATTTCGAGAATTTCGCATAGAGCTTCTCCGAACGCAGCGTTTCTAAGACTAGTCGCAGATGTCGACTATGCTCCTCCTTACTACGAGAATAGATAAGTATATCATCGATGAAGACGATGACGAACTGATCCAAGTAAGGACGACACACCCTATTCATTAAATCCATGAATATTGCGGGCGCGTTTGTTAATCCGAACGGCATCACTACAAATTCGTAGTGCCCATAACGAGTTCGGAAGGCTGTCTTCGGGACATCCTCCCCTAGCACTCGTAGTTGGTGATATCCGGATCTTAGATCGATTTTGAAAAGAAGTTCGCCCCTTGAAGTTGGTCAAATAAATCATATATGCGAGGCAGAGGATAACGATTTTTGACGGTCAGTTTGTTGAGCTCCCTGTAGTCGATGCACATACGAAACGATCCGTCTTTCTTCTTGACGAACAAGACTGGAGCTCCCCAGGGTGAGAAGCTTGGTCTTATAAAGCCCTTGCTGAGCAGTTCGTTAAGTTGACTGGACAGTTCTTGCATCTCTGCAGGTGCTAGACGATAGGGCGATTTGGCTACTGGGGTAGCCCCTGGAACTAAGTCGATTCTGAACTCGACTTGACGTTGCGGAGGTAATCCTGGGAGTTCTTCTAGAAAGATGTCGGGAAAATCACGTACTACTGGAATATTCTTAATAGATTTCATTTCTTGGCTCACATCGACAACATGAGTAAGGAATGCGCGACATTCCTTTTGCAAGAATTTCTGGGCTTGAATGCTCGAGATGAGGCGAAGATTAGTGCCTGGTTTGTCGGCGTAGATTACTAGAGTTTCACCAGACGGTAGATTAAGGCGAACAGCCTTTTCATAATACATGATGTCGGCACGATGCAAACTCAACCAATCCATGCCGATAATGACGTCGAAACTTTTAATTGAGACCGGCATGAGGTCGATCGAAAATGAATGGCTATCTAAAGTTAGGGTACATCCTATGTATATACTGCTAGTGCTCTCTGTCTTTCCATTAGCCATTTCAACAGTGACAGTTCTTTAAGTGCTCGTAATTTTTACTTAAGTAAATGAGCAATATTTCGGTTCACGAAACTCCTCTCCGCTCCACTATCAAACAGTATGCATGCATAAGAGTTATCGAGGAGAAACGTACCAGTGACCACTGTGGGGTCGGAAACCGCCTCCTCGTGGCCTATGGCCATAACTCTTCCCACTCCACCGGCATTCCCTGCCTTCGGGCAGTTCCTTTTGTAGTGGCCCACCTCGCCACAACTGTAGCAAGCTTGGCCCATACCAGCGTCGGGGACTTGGGTGATTGGTTTCACTGGAGCCTTGCAGAAGCGGGCAGTGTGCCCCTTCCTGCTGCAGTTAGAGCACTACATTTCTCGGCAGGCTCCGATGTGGTGGAAGTTGCATTTGTTGCACTTGGGCAAACTTCCAGCGTACTGCTTTACCGGAGCAGCAGCGGCAGGTGCTATCGCAGCATGAACTGCCACGACCTGCTGCTTTTTGGCAGCCTTCTTCTTCTTTTTGTCATCCCATAATTTCCGCTTGGAATCAGCGGTTTTGGCGGGTTCTGAGATGGCCAGGGTTGTTGTTGTTGATGGGGTACGGACCCCATGGTCAATAAGCCGTTGTGCCAATCGCTTGGCACTATCGAATGTAGTGGGGTTTGAATCCAAAACATTCCCCTGGAATGGAGGCACCAGCCCCCATATGTATCTCTCTATCTTCTTTCCCTCTGTATGAACCATGTTGGGACAGAGGGCCACCAGCTCGCAGAATCTGGCGGTATATGTCACAATGTCGGAGCCTTTCATGGTTAGGCTCCACAGTTCCTGCTCCAATTTCTGGATTTCGCCCCTCGGGCAGTACTCTTCAATCATTAGCTCTTTCAGAGCTTCCCAGCCCATAGCATTTGCCACTATAAGGGATAGTGATGTGACATGGCTATTCCACCATGTCAGGGCTTTTTCCTCGAAGGTGCAAGCAGCAAATTTGACTTTGCTTCCTTCCGGGCATGCACAGATCTCGAAGATCGACTCCGTCTTTTCGAACCATTGCGAGAGGGCAATGACTCTGCCAGTCCCTTTAAAGGACAGTGGCTTGCAGTTGGTGAAGTCCTTATAGGAGCACTCTCTCAAGCGCACAGGAGCTTCACTATGGGTCGAATGAACAGGCGTTTCTGCACCACTGGCGTTCGTGGAATGACATTGAGCCATGGCTGTAGCCACAGCCGCAGCTACAGCAGTATTCAGAGCTGCCGTATCGATTTGGGGAGCAGGTGGTGTTGCAGTTATTGGAGGATCGCGCCTCGTTGATCGGCGTGGAGGCATCTTTTAACTATAAGTTTACAACGATGAAGATATTGATAAGAATATAATAGGGAGAATTTGATGAGAATGACTCATGGACTAACTCTCCATAGCCCAACAGCACAATTGAATAGCACGATTGAATGTAGATTTAGTACTAAAAAGAAAGATGATAGCATTTGGATAATAATTTCCATGAGATTAGATATCTGTCAATAATACTGGAATTACAGATGTAACAAGTTCGGGAAAAATGACCTAGAAGTAGGCCTTACATCAACCAAGATGGGAAAATTTTGACAGAATTACGACCTAATCAAGACCTAACAGGTCCAAGTTCTAACAAAGATAGGAAATTAGACTACAGTTTTTACATAGACTAAGTTATATCCAAAAGAGAAGCCGAGGAGACTCTATCTGCGACGAGAACTACTAGAGTGAGTTCTTGATTCTAACAGAAGGCGTTCTATGTTCCTCATGTGCCTGTCGGATCTTACTTGCCGAGCTCGAAGTTCCCTGACTTCAGCTTGGGATGCAGCTAGCTGTTGCTGCAGAGTCCCATTGGTTATCCTAACCCTTTCCATAGCTACCTCGAGTTGGCGAATGCGGACCGTGTTAACGCCAGAGTTGGCGTCAATCTCTAGGACTCGGTCAATTGATGCACGACTTTCGGACAAACAACCGATACCCTAAGTCCACAACCAAACAAGGAACAGGAGGTAAGGTGAGCTATCAGTCCTAAGTCCTTTCAATCCTACTCATATAACTATATCTATATAGATACACATTTAACATAATATAAGTTTAAAAGAGTTTAATAAAAGTATTTGACATGTAAAAGAGTTTGTAAAACAGTTTGAAGTAGTTTGTTTGATAACACAGTTTGAAAAGTAAGAAATCCACTTGTTTGGTAGTTATTAATCACATGCGATTGATATAATAACTATAATAGTTCAACTTGTATTCCCCCCCCCCCCCATAAAAGCATTTAAAATCATTTAAAATGTTGATTAAGGGGTATGAACTCACCTGTAGTGAGTGGTTTGGATGAACAGATGGTATAGGATGCTAAGTGTCAAGTGAAGACTTGAGCACACACAAGGATCCTAATTAACATATAATAACACATATATGTATCCAATTAGTCATTTAACAAATAATTAATAAAGTTAAGACATCCTAGAACATGGAAAACACTTTGATTCAAGTGCTATAAGTACCAAGGATTGCATCTAAGGGTTGTAGGGTTTGCTTTTGAGTTTATGGTCCAAGGGTAAACTCTTCATGAGTTTACGGTTTTGGGTTTACGGTCCCAATGGGTTTACGGTCGTAAACCCATGGTAACTTCTACCATTTTGTGTTTTGAGGTCTTATAAGCCATAAAGAAGTATCCTTACTTCAAGTCTAAGCCTTAGGAAGTCATGGTGGCACAATGACACCACTTTATAGAGTTTACGGTCCATGGACCATTTCTCCATGAGTTTACGGTCGTAAACTCTATGGGTTCTTGGTCCTTTTGATGTTTAAGGTCCTAAACACTTCAAGGTAGTGATCTAGACTAGTATCCAAGGCTTAGTAAGGGACTAGGGCTCATAATGGCCCTTTCATTAGGGTTTACGGTTCAAGAACATGTCTTGACCGTAAACACCTTTGATCTTGTGTTTCTTTGTTGTTTTCTAGTTGTTTAACAAGTGTATCAATCCTATAACAAGCTAAAGTAAGAGTACTTACAATATAGAAGCTTGTAAGGGTGTTTAAAGTCCAAGAACACTAGTGTGTGTTCTTGGTGTTCTTGGTGAAACTAAGAACACTTGAAGATCTACACAAATGGAATGATTTCATGGATGAAATCATGTAAGATCACTAGATTAAGTAAGAGAACAACTAATTAAAGTAAGAAACACTTACAAAGTTGAAGATCAAGAAGGAAAATCAGATGATACTTGAGAGGATTTCGAGTTCTAGTCTTGAAAATGTGAAAAAGTGATAAAAATGACTAAGTGTCATATTTATACTCCTTAGAGTTTACGGCCGTAAACACCATGTTTGGTCCGTAAACTCCAAACTCTTGGAGTTTTGAGACTTTATTGATGCACAATAAACCCTAGAGTATCCTCTCTCCAGTTATCTCTTGCAGTACTAGGCTTTAGAACACTCAAACTGACTCCAAAAAGCTTAAAAGTTAGCAGAAACAGTTCTGACTTCTATTGAAGTGAATGGTTGTACAGAATAGAAATTTCGGGTTGTCACAGTTTGGGATTAGAATATCCTGTCATTCAGGTTTTGGGAACCGGGTTAGATCTTTCTCATGATCGTCTATGGCATTTGGTTGGGTTGAGGCGGTCCTGCTCTATGAAGTAGGCCAAGATACTCGGTGCGGGCCGACTGTAAGTCGTAGGCACAGAGGCTCGAAGGGAGCGGTGGGGTTGAGGCGGTAGGCCAACAAACCCTGAGAATTTCAACTCAATAGTTGAATTGATTAGACATGTTGGTATTCCAACCCGAAGGGGGTGATATGGGTTAGATAGGAGTGCCGTACTGGTTGGCCGGTAGTGGTAGGAATGGTGATGATGGTTTGAGTTATTGTGGTGTTCCTTGGGTTGGTCCATCAGCGAAAGGGCCATAGCGTGTCTGAAGTAAGGAAAAGATGGGTCACTGAAGACCATGTAGGATGTGAGGCTGACGTGGGTCATGTAGCGTTCATTATGTTGGCAGGGCGTGGAAGCAAGTCCAGCCAGTCAGATTTTTTTCGAGAGACGTGTGGGGCTGCTGGGTGTATGTGTCTTTTGGTTCAGTAATTGATGAGGTGTCCTATGATCGGGTAGTGGACAGACAAGTTGGGACCAAGGAGGTTTCAACTTCGCTTGAGAAACGTCATATGGCAGCAAGAAGAGTTGAAATGGGTTTATGACTTGGGATTCATGTGTAGTAGTAGTTTTTGTATCGTTATGTTGCTCATTGATGAGAGGAGCGTCGATTAGACCTTCGAAAAGCAGAGGAAAGTGGATATCTGCAGGGTCAGAGTGTTGGGCATCTGAGGTAACGACAGTAGTGTCGATCGATCATCGAGAGCATTCCAGTCATGAGCTGAGGGCCGGGGAGGGCATACCAGACTCATGTTGTGGGCTCAGAGGCAATCCAGACCTATGCTGAGGACCACGTGAGGGTATTCCAGTCATAGGCTGTGGGCATAGAGATTGTGTTGGTTATTTTGCGGTAGGAGCGCGTTTGGATTGGATGTATCGTTGAAGATTCGGGGGAGTTGCACTCGGTTGTGACGAAACTGAGGAGGGTGGATGAGACGAAAGGATAGATCCTTGGGTCTCAAGTTATGAGTAGACTCGGGTTATGTTCATAGAGGTATTCCAATCTAGGGTATTCCATCCTAGGGATGACCGGGCCCTGTGATTGACTGGACTTGATATGTTTGGTATTCCAGCCCGAGGCTGATTGGGCCAGGCATGAGTGTTCGTGTTTCCTGACAGCACAAAGGGTTCGCCTCGGGAAGAGGGAAAGTTGGGTTTCCGATACGTTGGATGATCAGGAATTGGTCAGTTGGCAAAGTGGCTTGTAGGTTAGACCTTTCTAAAAGGTTCGGTTGGGTTTTGCATCATCTTTCATGTTTCGCAGTTGCGAAAGTGTGTCATGGATCAGGAGTCGGTAGTATCATTGGATGACATTCAGGTCGGTGAGCGCCTGGATTATGTGGAGAGGCCTGTGGCCATTCTGGAGAGAGGGGTGAAGGTTCCGCGGGACAAGGAGGTACCTTTGGTAAGGGTACGGTGGGAGCACTAAAGAGGGTCCGAGTGAACGTAGGAGCCGGAGGCAGAGATGCGGGAGCACTATCCGAGGATGTTCACCGCAGCAGACTTCGAGGACGAAGTCTAGTCCAAGTAGGGGAGAATTGTAACGCCTCGATTCTCGAATACCAATATATGGTTATGAATTCTCATGAATTCAAGGTCTACTCGACGAGTTGGTTGCCTGAATCGTCGAGTAGCAGCGGGTTTGGACCACGTGTTAAGTGGCCAACTCACCGAGTCGGAAGAGTGACTTGACGAGTTGGAGCTGGAAGGTAAAACCCTAATTTTTGGGGTTTGGCACCCTATTTAAAGAATCATAAGCTACCTTCAGCCTCTTTACAGTCCATTGAGAGCTTAGCAAACCCTAATACGTGTGTGTGTGCCCCATTGTGTGTTTCAAGCTTTGGAAGAGGATTCTTGGTGAGAATAACTTGGGGGAAACATGTGGATTGAAGCAAGGAATTCGTGGGGATCAAGATCTACTTCAGTTGGCATCTTTTGGGAAGGTATTAAGCTGTTATCCCAACTCCATTTCATTTTAGATCTCTATGGATGAAATTAGGGCTTCTTGGTTTGGTTATGAAGCTATTTTTGGGTATGAGCTCAGATCTGAAGTTGTAACTTCAGATCTGAACTCTCTTTGATTTGTAAGTCCATAAAGCTATCAGCTTTGGCAATTATGAACCCCTCCTTGAGTGTAAAACCCCATTTCAAGCTTGGATTTGGCATTATGAGTCATTAGAGCCTTGCATGTACGTAAAGTTTGCAACTTTACGTGATAAGCATGCCTTGGGAAGTTGGATCTGCAGTATGGAGTCTTAGCATGGCTTAAAAAGCATCTGTATGGATGAAGGACAGAAGGGGCTCGGCGAGTCGCATGGTAGACTCGGCGAGTCATATGAAGATGGTCATGAACTCGACGGTTTGGGTGAACAACTGGGCGAGTCCGATGAAGATTGCCTTGGACTCGGCGAGTGACATGGTGACTCGGCGAGTTGGCAAGTTATGCAAGGAACTCGGCGAGTAGCTGAAGATACTCGGCGAGTTGAGGTCAACATGGACTGTTGACCTTGATAGTTGACTTTGACTTTGACCAAGGGTTGACCGTTTTGACTTTTGAGGATAATTGGTAAGCGGGTATTTATGATTGGATCATTGATGGTTATAGGTGTTGGAGTTTGGTGCAGTGTGTCGGGAGCGTGTTTTCGTGGTTCAGTCCGGCATTGCAAGGTGAGTTATCCTCACTATATCAACAGGGTCTAAGGCACCAATATCGGCCCTTTATGGTTTGTATTTGGATTATTGCATGATATGCTTACTGATTTACATCCTGGTAGTTAGGATGGTGATATGCTATGTTAGTGACCGGTTAGGTCGATATCCTGGTTATAGGATTGTTGATATGTTTATTGATCTGTTAGATCGGCGTCCTGGTAATTAGGACGGTATTATGTTTAGTGACCTGGTTAGGGTCGGTATCCTGGTATAGAGGATGATGCTATGATAGTGACCGGTTAGGTCGGTATCCTGATTAGGATGTTGCTATACTATATGATCTGCTAGATTGGTTTGTCTGTCTATGGACTGTTATGTGATTACCTGTTATATGTGCACGTGGTTATTTGCTTGATGTTTGGGTTGAGGCGGTCCTGCTTTGTACTGAAGGCCAAAATACCCTACGAGCGGTCCGGATAGACTGTAGTGTGACAACCGTCAATTTCTGGTCAAGTCAAAGTCAAATAAAGTCAACAAGTCAAACCGGTCAACTCAATTAACCCTTGTATATTAGGGTTTACCTTATGTTTACTATTGTACAACGCATCATCGTAATACAAAGCATCGCTTAGAAGTTTCACGTGTTCAGAAAATCTACACCCAAATTAGGGTAAGTGATGGAACTACTCGATAAAACATTAATACATACCCTTCGGGGGCGTATAACATTCATAACAAGGCTTAACGGGGTTTACACACCTTGCGTAGCAAAGCTAAACATCCAAAAAGGTCTCAAACGAAGTCTCTCTCTGATGGGTTTTGAGCATTCTAACACTTCCTAAGTGTACATGCAACCCTAATAACCTTGGATCTATGTTTGTCTAATAATCATGCAAAGTTAAATTCCAAGGTTATATTCCTATCTAGCATACATGGGGAACATTTTTAACTTGAATGAAAGATAGAATAACTTACCTTGTTGTTGATTATGATGCTTGAAACCTTGTGAGCCTAGCACCCTAAGTGTGATGCCTCAAATGCTTCACACAACACCAAATGCAAAGGAGTAAACTTTGAGAGAATCTTACACTTGCAAAATCGGCTCTAGCCCTCTTGTTTCTTAGTGTCCCGATTTTGGTGGAGAACATGTTGCTTATATAGTGTGTCACATCTAGGGTTACACCATGTAAACCCTAATGTGGCATGACTCTTCATTTCCATGACCCATGGGTTTGTAACTCCCATGGAGCCTCCATGGAGCATTCAATGGGTTTAACCCAACTTGATTATCCATGGAGCCTTTTAGCCCACTATACAAGATATGGAAGATTTACATAATCTACCCATATATTTAATTAGTTATCTTTTGATCACTTAATTAATTCTAAATTAATTCTTGATCAAACTAATTAAATAATATTATTAATATATTAGAACTTATAATATATTAATAAACCATAAGTGTTATTTCTCTCATTTTAGTTTATCCAATTGCATGGTGCCATGCAACCCAAATGGACCATGCCGAGTCGGGTCAAGTACATACCAGAAATAGTTATGGACTTAGACACCTTATCCAACAGTCTCCCACTTGGATATGTCTAATAACTATAACTGCAATACTTCAGGAACCGATCGGCAATCGTAGCTCTTTCAAGGTCTCTCGGAACTGAGAAGATGATGATACGCCATTTAAGATAAGTGATCATATAATCCTCTGTTCTAGATATCAGCCGGACAAATACATGGAACAATGTCTTACTTATTGTCCAGCAGTTTGTTTCCCGATTTCGGATTTGTTTGACAAAGAACTTAATTGAACACATCAACTTAGTTCTGACCGGGCCCGGTACATAGGTCAAAACAAAATCATCGAGGGGCCCAGATATCAGCTTCTAATCCAAGAAGGAACAGATAAACTTCGACTCATATGTTTGTTCTACCACTCATTGAATTATACACAAAAGCACGTTTTATAACATCGAGTTACCAATGCGTTTTCGTACAATCAATGCATAACCAACTCATAAGTAACAAATCATATATCTAGGTTTGAAGACTTATATGATATTACCGTCTCACGATCACTCGAGATAAATTCCATGAAGTGATTCCAGTGAGCGTGGGTTGAGTCCAATGCTCAGAACTTATGAGCACTCATGAGTGTTGTAGCCATGTCCAACAACTTAGAATTCTGTAACCAATCATGACAGTCTTGATTCATACCTACTTACGACATATGACCGACTGTGGAGGTTCGAATAATATGATACACCAAACATAATTATTCTGGAAGTCAAAACATGCAAAAGAAATATAGTAAACGATCGACAAGAGATAGCAACACTTTACTCATAAATAAAACACCTTTTATTCATCATCTAATGTCAATTACACTTTACAAATTTCAAGGTTATCTAACTACTAAATCTAATATCATCCTTCAGCCTTATGCTTCGAGCATGCTGGAGATGCTTAACCCGAGTCAGTCCCTTCGTGAGAGGATCTGCTGGATTCTCATCCGATGATACCCTCTTTGCCATGAGGAGTCCTTCTTCTATTCGATGTCTGATGAAATGGTATTTTCTGTCGATGTGTCTGGATCTACCGTGATCCCTTGGTTCCTTGGCTAAGGCAACTGCACTTTCACTATCACAGAAAATTTCCATTGGCTCTTTAATAGCTGGTACAACTCCAAGGTCTCCAATGAAGTTCTTCAGCCATATCGCCTCCTTTGCTGCCTCGCTAGCTGCTATATACTCTGATTCGCAAGTTGAATCAGCCACTGTCTCTTGCTTGGAACTCTTCCAAGAAATTGCTCCTCTATTTAAGGTAAAGACCCAGCCTGACTGAGAGCGGAAATTATCCCTATCAGTCTGAAAGCTAGCATCACTATACCCTACAACTCTCAAGTCTTCACTCCCACCGAGGGTAAGGACCCAGTCCTTAGTCCTCCGTAGGTAATTGAGGATATTCTTTACCGCAGTCCAGTGTGCCTTGCCAGGGTTCCCCTGATACCTGCTAACCATGCTCAAAGCAAAGGCTACATCAGGTCGAGTACACGTCATAGCACACATGATCGATCCTACAGCCGAAGCATAAGGTATTCGACTCATTTCTGCTATCTCAGCCTCAGTACTAGGGCTTTGTGTCTTACTCAATCTGGCATTACTCTGGATGGGTAACTCTCCTTTCTTGGAGTCCTGCATGCCGAATCTCTTCAACACCTTATCCAAGTAAGTACTCTGACTAAGTCCAATTAGTCTTTTACTCCGGTCTCTCAAGATCCTTATCCCTAGAATATAGGCAGCTTCTCGTAGGTCCTTCATAGAGAAACACTTCCCAAGCCAGGACTTAACTTCCTGCAGAGTTGGGATGTCATTTCCTATGAGTAGTATGTCATCCACATACAATACCAAAAAGCTAACTATACTCCCACTAGCCTTGACATATACACAAGATTCATCTTCACTCCTAGAAAAGCCAAATTCCTTGACTTTCTCATCAAAGCAAAGATTCCATCTGCGAGGTGCTTGCTTTAACCCATAAATGGATTTCTCAAGCTTATACACTCTATTAGGGTACTCTGTGTTGACAAAACCCTCTGGCTGACTCATGTAAACATCCTCAGCCAACTTTCCATTAAGGAAAGCGGTTTTGACATCCATTTGCCATATTTCATTGTCATGAAATGCGGCTATGGCTAACAGAACCCTAATAGACTTAATCTTGGCCACTGGAGAAAAGGTCTCATCATAATCAACTCCTGGAGTTTGTGAGAAACCCTTTGCAACCAGTCGTGCCTTATAAGTGTGTACATTACCATCCATGTCGGTCTTCTTCTTGAAGATCCATTTGCACCCTACAGTCTTACGACCTGGTACATTCTCAACCAAGTTCCAAACTTGATTGTCATACATGGACTGTATCTCGCTGTCCATTGCCTCTTTCCACTTGGCTGACTCAGGGCCTGCCATGGCTTCCGCGTAACTGTTAGGTTCATCCAGACCTATCAACGTCTCATCACTGATAAGTGTATCACCTTCCGCAGTAATATAGAATCCATAGTAATGCTCAGGTGCATTCCTAACCCTTGTGGAACGCCTCAGAGGTACAGACTTGTCAATTGGCTCAACAGAAGTTTCCTCCTCAAGTTGAGTGCTAGGGTTTGAAGTTCCTTCACCACTTGACTCTTGAATTTCTTTAAGGTCAACTTGCCTCCCACTGTCTCCTTGGCTTATGAACTCTCTCTCTCTCTCGAAAGAAAGCCCTCCTAGCTACAAAGACCACATTCTCACTAGGTCTGTAGAAGAGGTAACCAAAGGATTTCTGTGGGTAGCCGATGAAAATACACCTCTCACTTCGAGGTTCGAGCTTATCATGAGTCTCGCGTCTCACAAAAGCCTCGCAACCCCAAATCTTAATGTGGTCTAGTTTGGGTACTTTACCAGTCCACATCTCATGAGGAGTTTTGGCAACTTTCTTTGTGGGAACTAGATTAAGGATATGGGCGGCAGTCTCTAAGGCATACCCCCAAAATGAGATTGGTAGCGAAGCTCGACTCATCATGGAACGAACCATATCCAACAAGGTTCGATTACGCCTCTCAGCTACACCATTCAACTGCGGTGTCCTGGGAGGTGTCAATTGTTAGACAATCCCACATTCCCTAAGATAGTCGAGGAACTCTGAACTAAGATACTCACCACCTCGATCGGATCGAAGCATCTTAATGTTCCTACCCAATTGATTCTCGACTTCCTGTTTAAACTCTTTAAACCTCTCAAAAGTCTCTGACTTATGCTTGATTAAGTAGACATATCCATATCTACTGTAATCATCAGTAAAAGTCAAATAATAACGATTAGCATCCCTTGTGGCATGTTTGAAGGGCCCACACACATCTATGTGTATAAGATCCAACAAACCTTCACCCCTCTCACAAGAACCTGTGAAGGGTGACTTTGTCATTTTTCCAAGTAAGCATGATTCGCAACTATCATCTGACTTTAGGTCAAATGACTCCAATACTCCATCCTTTTAGAGTTGGCCTATGCGTTTCTTGCTTATATGTCCAAGACGACAATGCCATAATGATGCTTTATCCAAGTTATTATTATTAACAGAATCAATACACAATACATTATTTCCTAAGTTATCAACCACAGATACAGTTTCATACACGCCATCACAAGGTAATGCTTTAAAATAAAGAACATTATTAAAGAAAGCATTAATCGAACCAACTTCATTATCAAATGAAAAGGTGAAACCTTGTTTATACAATGCATGAAAGGAAATAATGTTTCTTGCCATTTCTGGCGAATAACAACACTTATTCAAATCTAAACTAAACCCACTACTTAGCAATAAAGTATAAACTCCAATCTTGGTGACAGGTAAAGCTTTCCTATTCCCCATGATTAAGTTTATTCTTCCATGCTCCACATTCTCACTTCTTCTTAGTCCCTGCAAATCAGAACAGATATGAATACCACAACCGGTATCAAGGACCCAAGAGTTAGAATGGGGTGAGTTATTAGATAAGATAGTGTAAATACCTGCATGGTTGGGTTTAACTTTCCCATCCTTCACATCTTGCTGGTATTTTGGGCAGTTCCGCTTCCAATGTGACTTTTCATGGCAATAGAAGCATTCAGCCTCTTTTGGGTCAGAAGAAGGAGTGACGAAACCTTTCTTGGTTCCACTTGAAGAAGAGCCATCAAGGGTCCTAGCCTTGGTACCCTTCGAAGAGCTCTTCCTCTTCTTCCCTCTACCTTTCCCGATTGCCAAAACCGGGGCGGAGTTTGGAGTAGGAGTGTTAACAACCAACTTACCCTTAAGACCTGTTTCTGCGGTCTTGAGGAGTCCCTGAAGTTTGCTGAGTGTGACCTCTTCCTTATTCATGTGATATGTCATGCAGAATTGATCATAGCACGATGGTAAGGAGTGCAAAATGATATCTATTGCAAGCTCCTCAGGGAAGTTCACATTAAGCTTCAACAACCGATCCACATACCTTTGCATTTTCTGCATGTGGCTCGTGACGGATTCCCCGTCCTTCATCATGGTTGTTATGATAGAGCATATGATTTCATACCTCTCTTGTCGTGCACTTTGATGGTATCTTTCCATCAGATCTTGGTGCATTTCAAAAGGGTAGAAGTCCTCATAGGACTTTTGGAGTTCCGCTGTCATGGTGGCCAACATGATGCATGCCACTTTTGTAGCATCCCTTTCATGTGCCCGAAAGTCAGTGATCTCCTGGGGAGTTGCAGTGGTCTCATCAATCTCCTTAAGCTCCTTGTCAAGGACATATTCTTTGTCCTCGTAGCGGGTAATCATCCTGATGTTTCTGATCCATTCATTGAAGTTGGATCCATCAAAAGTGACTTTCCCACACAAGTTCATAAGGGTAAAGGAGCCATTAGGATTAGAGCCAGAAGCAGCATTGTTTGAAGACATCTGAAAGAAGAGAACAAGATTAGTTTAGATATTAAGAGAGTCCTTAATAAAACACCCAAATGTAATATTAAGGCTAGGATCCAATCACAATATATTATAACTTAGAAGAGGTATGCCGTAATCCAAGCTATAACATATTTGAAAGGTAGGTGAATGACGATTCACCAATTTCCACCATGAAAAACGAAATATAGATATTAGGTTTTTAATTGGTTCTTAGAAATTCCTAGATTCTTTTGAGATTCAATGAACTTTTCAAAGGCATGTTTCAATCTCGAGTGTGCCCTCCAAGTTTTGTGACTGGGATACCGAGGATCACAAAACGAGGTGTGAAGTAACCATGCAAATCACTTGGTACACTTAATGTTTATTACTCAATCGATGTGCCGGTTAACCACACGAGCTCCACCGACCTATAATAAACTTTAAGTCACCCTTTACCTTCCTTGTTAAGTCCAAGTTAGTGTGCCGGTTAACCACACGAGCTCCACTAACGACTTAAAAAAAGTGTAAAGTGTAATTTCATGGATTAGCACCTTATTCACATTTTCCTAAAGTAACTAAGATTGGGAATTTAATAAAAGCATTTAGTTCCTTTATAATATTCATCATACTTTTAATGAGAATTTATAAGTCCTTGTCCTACCCGTTCGGCTAACGACCCTCCACCGATCAAGGAAGCGGTGGGTGAGAGTGGACACCCATTAAGTTGCCATTTTATAGGCAACAACCTTATACCCCCCTTATAGACCGGCTTCGTGAATGAGGCGTACTAGCGGTAAGACGACTTGACGTTATACATATATATTAGTAACTTATAATATTATAAAGTATAAGGGTTGAATTTTAACTTTTAAAATTCTAAGGGTTGGAACTAAAGTTTTAATCAAGACTTTACATGTTCCAAAACTTGAGGGCAAGTTTTGTAAACTTCCAAAACTTTTCATTTCTTATAACTTATGAATTAATTGAGTAATAAAAATGAAGACTCTTCATTTTTATAACTCTTGTGTTCTTTTAATGGCTTTAATAAAAGTGAGACTTTTGGTTTTCCATAACTTGAGGACAAGTTATGGACTCCATTAAAACACATTATGATCATGAATTAAACTACCATGAAGGTTACAAACAATTCCTATGATCATCTAATCTTCATAAGTTCAAGAACATGAATATGAACACTTTCAAGAATCAAAAATTACACTTAAAAAAAACTTGTAATTTTAATAATTGCCATTGTAAATGGATTAGCATAAACATTACACCATCTAAAACAAGCTTTAAAACATCAAAACAGTTTAGGGTAATGTTTCTAGTCCATTTCCAGCAACAAATGTGCAAACTTTCATACGAGCAGAAAACAGAAAAACGATTTTTTTTTCAAGCTGTTTGCACAAAAAAAACAACAACAAACAAACCTAGGCTCTGATACCACTGATGGGTTTTGAGCATTCTAACACTTCCTAAGTGTACATGCAACCCTAATAACCTTGGATCTATGTTTGTCTAATAATCATGCAAAGTTAAATTCCAAGGTTATATTCCTATCTAGCATACATGGGGAACATTTTTAACTTGAATGAAAGATAGAATAACTTACCTTGTTGTTGATTATGATCCTTGAAACATTGTGAGCCTAGCACCCCAAGTGTGATGCCTCAAATGCTTCACACAACACCAAATGCAAAGGAGTAAACTTTGAGAGAATCTTACACTTGCAAAATCGGCTCTAGCCCTCTTGTTTCTTAGTGTCCCGATTTTGGTGGAGAACATGTTGCTTATATAGTGTGTCACATCTAGGGTTACACCATGTAAACCCTAATGTGGCATGACTCTTCATTTCCATGACCCATGGGTTTGTAACTCCCATGGAGCCTCCATGGAGCATTCAATGGGTTTAACCCAACTTGATTATCCATGGAGCCTTTTAGCCCACTATACAAGATATGGAAGATTTACATAATCTACCCATATATTTAATTAGTTATCTTTTGATCACTTAATTAATTCTAAATTAATTCTTGATCAAACTAATTAAATAATATTATTAATATATTAGAACTTATAATATATTAATAAACCATAAGTGTTATTTCTCTCATTTTAGTTTATCCAATTGCATGGTGCCATGCAACCCAAATGGACCATGCCGAGTCGGGTCAAGTACATACCAGAAATAGTTATGGACTTAGACACCTTATCCAACACTCTCAAATCTCTCTCGCTCTATCTCTCGCTACCAGAAATTTCTCCCAAATCTCTCCAAGCGTGTGAAATCTCTCCCAAATCTCTCTCTGTATGAGAAATCTCTCCAAGTATGTGAAATCTCTCCCAAATCTCTCTCTGTATGAGAAATCTCTCCAAGAATGTGAAATCTCTCCCAAATCTCTCTCTGTATGAGAAATCTCTCCAAGTATGTGAAATCTCTCCCAAATCTCTCTGTATGAGAAATCTCTCCAAGAATGTGAAATCTCTCCCAAATCTCTCTCTATATGAGAAATCTCTCCAAGTATGTGAAATCTCTCCCAAATCTCTCTCTGTATGAGAAATCTCTCCAAGAATGTGAAATCTCTCCCAAATCTCTCTATGTATGAGAAATCTCTCCAAGTATGTGAAATCTCTCCCAAATCTCTCTCTTTATGAGAAATCTCTCCAAGAATGTGAAATCTCTCCCAAATCTCTCTCTGTATGAGAAATATCTCCAAGAGTGTGAAATCTCTCCCAAATCTCTCTCGAAATCTCTCTCAACTGTTTATAATCACTCGGGGCATCCCGACCCTCGAATTAGACGAAAACAGCTCGAAAACGGAAGTCTACGCGAAAAACAGCCTTAAGGAGCCGAAACCTCTTAAGGAGTCGAACCCTCTTAAGGAGCCGAACCTCTTAGGAACCGAACTTGTCAGAAGCGAAGATGTCAGAAGCGAATTACACCCTCTCGGACCGAAGCTCAGCAGACCGAACCGAGACCTCGGACCTTCGGTCCCTCCCCCTCGCACCTTCGGTCCCCTCCTCTTCTCTCGGTTCCTTCCTTCCCTTCTCTCGGTTCTCACTCTCTTAGAGCCGAACCTCGCAGGTTCGGTCCATATTGCCGGTTTTTGACCCAAACTTCGTTTTAAGCTCGTTTTTCGTGATTTTAACATGGGATTTTCACCCAAACTCGTATTTTAACATAATAAACCCTAAATATCCATATTTTAATTATATTTTGGGGAAAATCTTTGCCTAAGAATAAAATCTAGTAGGTAAGATTTATGGGTGGAGTGTTGACTTACCCTTTGGGCAAAGACACAAGTTACCTCCCATACCCACTCCAAGACCATCCCCAGTTACTATTCTACCATACCTGGTCATTTCATTGTCCTTTTTCCCACTCTTTCCAGCCAAGTATCTTGCCACAAGGATAGAAAAACCCTTATCTCTCCTCCCACTCATTACACTCTTTCTCAAGAAGAACAAACACATCTCTCTCACTTTCTCTCTCTAAAATTCGAGATTCAAAGGCTGATCTTGAGTTTTTCCTCCACATTGGTAAGTATCTTCCTCCTACACTTAGATATTCTACTATCCTTCATCCAAATCATGGATTGCTTACACAAATATCGTCATAATTATTGTTAGATCTTCAAATCTTCAAGCATCTCCCAAGTGTTCTTGAGTTGAACACTTCTTTTCTTCCTCATCCATCTACTGAAATACCCCTACATTTTCATGTTTTCTTCAAGTTTTAACGGGGGGGGGGGGGGGGGGGTTGGGGAATACAAGTTAAAACACAAAAAACTTAACTAAACGCAAACAACAACTTTCATCAGAAAAGTTGAGTCTTATTCACGGACTGTTTTGATTATCTTAAACTTGATATCTTTCAAAACTGTTTAATATGCAATTAGTTCAGGTTCAGACCTTTAAAATGACTACTTGCACATCTCCATATTATTTTTCTACGATTTATGGTGATTTTTACAAAACTGCCTATCATTTCAGAAACGAATTCGGACCAGTCTGTGAATATGAATATTTTAACACAAGTTAAAGACTTCTAAAAATCATAATAAAAATTATGAATAAACTAGACACATTTTCTAAACTCTCAGAATTTACGGATTCAACTTTCGACTTTGCATGATTTTTCTATGATTTTTCTAAAACAGTGCGGAAAGGTTAAAAACTAGTTAACAACTTACAACTTTCATAACACTTTGTAGTATGTTGAGCAAAGTGTATACCAATAAGTTCTAAATATTGAATGTATTTTCTTGTTAGTTTATCATCATAAACTGAAATTTAGTCATTCATGATAAGGATTCTTCATTCATTTCGAACACATATAATAAACTATAATAGGCATAGTTTATGGATTTTTACTACATGGAAAAGTTTACATCATATACAAAGAGGATTTCTACCATTACAAAACGTTTTGATAAGCTACAATAGGTATAGTTTATGTTTCCATTAACACAACAAACACAGTTCGGAAGGTTTTATTCCCACAGAAAAAGGTTTTACACACACACACACACACACCACACGTAAACTTGTTAACGTAAATTGTGAGACATTCCTCTTAGTACTCCTAGAGTACGGGTTAAAATTCCTGGTAGTTATAACCAGAGTCTCTTGTAGGGAGAACGTGATAGTTGTGTATAAATCTATATTGGGTTTGACAAACCACACCTGAGCTGCATGCAACAGCTAGACCGGCAGGTCTGGAGTGACAAGTGTCATTATCTTTTTCGACGCCTGAGAAACGTCGTGGCAGGTTCATTAGTCATAGTATGGTTATAGCAACTCACATAGGGAGTTAACAACACATAAAGTTTACGGGGATTTTTCTCAAATCAAAAAGGGTTTTATGTCAATTTAAAATCACTTTTTATATCAATAAGTATGGATAGTATTGTACACTTTCGGTCTTGGAATTAAAGACAACACATCACTTTTGTAAGGAAAATATTGGATTTTTCTTGGTATCACACAATACATAACAAAGATCGGTTTCCAAACTCTTCATCTAAAAAGCTTATGAACTCACCAACTTAATTGTTGACACTTTTTTCAAAACTACTTGTATTCTCAGGGAATCAGCGAAACCAGTAACCACAAGCTTTTGAGGATGGAACGCTACGGCGTTGAACAACTATTTTTATATCATGTTGTAATCAATCATTGAAATATGTAACACTTGAAACCATGTAATTCTTTTCCTTTATATTTATGATTGGTTGTATTGCCTTGATCACTGTTATACACGTTGTTATGATACTATACATGAAGTCCGCCACCCCCGGACGTTTCTGCCATCCTTGGTTTGGGGGTGTGACATGTAGGCCCATATGGCGGTCCAGTCATACCGAAGGCTCGGGATAGATCCAGATGGACTGTAGGCCCGGTGCGGGCGGTCCAGTCATACTGTAGACTCAGAGAATGGACCGGGTGGACTGAAGGCCGGTGCGGGCGGACCAGTCACACTGTATACTCGAGATGCATGGCTATTCTGTATTTGTTGATATGATATGAATATGGTTATATGAGGTTGGTATTTTGGGGGTAACTCACTAAGCTTTCGGGCTTACAGTTTCAGTTTATTGTTTCAGGTTCGGCGGATGTCCGCGGGTAGGCGAAGGCGTGACCGTACACTTCCTCGACTTACGATTATGATTTCTGGGAACTCTGATGTATAAACTATTTTGAAAACAAATTGTAATAATTGAATGGTTTCAAATGAATCCAAAAGTTTTAAATTGGCTCGAAATTTTGGGATGTTACAAGTTGGTATCAGAGCCTTGGTTTGAGTGAATTATAGGAACACTCGTGTGAATCCAGTCTCAAATCAAGGAAAGATTTTCAAAATGATTTTTAATGGTTTTCAAAATAAGTAAAAGAGGATGCGAAGTGTACGATCAGCCGGAGCCAGTAAGTAGACCCCAAAATACCATACGGTTATTTGATATTGTGATATGTTAGAACAGCATGCTAGTACTAGGCTAGGGATCTTCAGGAATTGCATGATAGAATTGCCTGATTACAAAAAACCATATTTCAACCATCATCATATAGAAAAATCCATAAATTGTGTATCACAAAAACATCATATCGAATATTGTATCAAAATCATGTAAAAACATCAGAGTCAATCTCCCAGGCTAGAAAATTGTGGTGTGTGCCATGCGATCACCCTGACCCCTTCCCTTTGCTAGGTGAAGTACCTGAAACCAAACTGAAAACTGTAAGCACGAAGCTTAGTGAGCTCCCCTAAACTACCACATACCACACACATAACATATAACATGTAACATAAACTTTGGGACACTGCCCAGTTGCATCGGGACGAACCGACATCGGCTTACCCGACATCGGACTCCTGCCCGGCATCGGGCTCACCCCGACATCAGACCATGTCTGGCATCAGGCTCACCCCCGAATCAGACCATGTCTGGCATCGGGCTCACCCCGGCATCGGGCTTGCCCCGACATCGGGCTTACCCCGGCATATACACAGCATAACATATATCATAAACATATAACATAAGCATATAACATACATCGGGCTTACCCTGACATCGGACCGAAGCCCGGAACACATAACACATAACATGCATGAATCAGAAAGACATAAAACATACATATACTCTTCTCGGGACCGCCCCGGCATCGGAACGTAGTCCGGAACTACTAACAACTAAACAAGCCGCCATTGTGGCCTTAGACCCATTCCTACTGGAAGAGAACTCACCTCTCAAACTGGATGCTGAACTCGTGCATAAGGAATCTCTGCTGGCTGCTCCTACGACTCCCCGACTAACTCTATACAGAAATGCTTAGTCAGAAAACTGAGAATCCTTCTAACGTTAAAATGACCATTTTACCCCTTCTCTAATTTGGACCATATCTAACGCCCAATTCCATCTAATCTTTCTAAGTCCACTAATGACCCGCTGAAGGTCCACTAATGGCCCAATTTTTTAAATTGGGCCTAACTTCTAAAATGGGCCTTCCCTAAGCCCAACCATGTCTTTAGTCCAAAAATCTAACTTCTAATGGCCCACTAAGGCCCAATAGTTGATAAGTCCAAAGCTTGACCCAATCTGAGGCCCAAAAGATGAAAAGCCCAGCTCTGTTGAGTACGCGGGGCGTACTCCTCTATACGCAGCGCGTAACTGCTGTGTGACTTATACGTTGCACGTACTGGCTGGTACAACCAACATACTACCCTGTTAAGCCACTTTTCCCATTAAGCACTTAATACCCTACTCCAGAGGCTATAACCACAGATCCAAGACCTCTTTAACGTCTTAATCCATAAAGTAGATTACTTGGTGGCTTGCAACCCACCAAATGAACCCAAACTTGGAATATAGCAACAAAATTCCATGGAAATGGCTAGATCTCATTCATGGTCACAAATGGACCTTAAAGATTGAAACTTTACTGCTTAAGGGACTCACATGTCACTAAGGGTGGCAAACCTAGACCTAGAAACGAGTTTGAGTCATAAAGATCCATTCTTGGGACTACAAAGATCCAAAACATCTCTACCCTAGATCTAAGCATACATGAGGAAAGTTGGAAGCTTTTTACCTCAAATGAGTGCCAAAAGATGAGATAATCCCAGATCGTTGAGCTCAAGATACTTAAGTTCTTTTTCTCCAACTTCTCTTCTCTTTTTCCAATCTCTTTTCACCAAAATAAGCTTCAAAAGGCCAAACAAACACAAGAATGGAGTAAGAGAGGGTATTTAGGGTTTCTGAGGGTGAGGGGCTGGTAAGGAGGCCAGGGGTGGGCTATAATGGGGTATTTATATGGCTTAAACCCTAAAAATTAGGGTTTTGGAATCTGCTCACGTACGCTGCGCGTACTCCTTGGTAGGCTGCGCGAGTACGTGCGTGTATCCCCCGCATCCAATGCGCC
The DNA here is from genome assembly GCF_052849685.1 of Lactuca virosa. Classification (NCBI taxonomy): domain Eukaryota; kingdom Viridiplantae; phylum Streptophyta; class Magnoliopsida; order Asterales; family Asteraceae; genus Lactuca; species Lactuca virosa. The sequence continues at coordinate 378,444,445 of NC_136430.1, read as the reverse complement.
TCTACGCCCTGCGTACACAAAGGCTACGCCCATCGTACATTTTATGGGCGGCCTAAGTCCTCGGCCCACTTGCTTAGGTCCACTCCATTAATCCTTCTATCCGTAATTAGCCCATCAAATAAATTAAGAAATATTTAATAATTAATACCTCAAATGACGGTCGTTACAATACACCCCCACTTGAATTAGACTTCTTCCTTAAACTCTGCTACATCCAGAAACAACTCCAGGTAGTGCTCCCTCATCTCCTCCTCGGGCTCCCCGGTCCACTCCGAGCCCTTGCCGTGTTGCCACTTCACCTTCACTAGCTTCACTCTCTTTTTCCTCAGCTCCTTCGTCTTCCTATCGAGGATAGGTACTGGTCTCTCGATGTAGTTCAGGCTGTCATCCACCTGAATATCCTCTAATGGCACAACTGCTGACTTATCCACTAAGCACTTCCGCAGCTGAGAAACATGGAAAATGTTGTGGATCTGGCTGAGCTCTGCCGGAAGATCCAGCCGATATGCCACCTTGCCCACCCGGGCTATAACCTGAAAGGATCGATATACCTAGGGCCCAACTTGCCCTGCTTTCGGAACCGGATGACACCTTTCCAAGGTGACACCTTCAGGAGGACCACGTCGCCCACCTGAAACTCCAAGTCTGAACGCCGCTTGTCGGCGTAACTCTTTTGCCGACTCTGAACAGTCTGGAGTCTGCTCCGGACCTGCTGGATCTGCTCTGTGGTCTTGAGTACTACCTCCGTACTCCCCATTACCCTCTGACCGACCTCACCCTAACAGATTGGGGTCCTACACTTCCTCCCGTAGATCATCTCGAATGAAGACCGATCTATACTGGCGTGGTAACTGTTGTTATACGAAAATTCCGCTAACGGAAGATACGTATCCCAACTGCCATCGAAATCCAAAACACATGCACGAAGCATGTCCTCGAGAGTGTGAATCGTCCTCTCGCTCTGTCCGTCGGTCTGGGGGTGGAAAGCGGTGCTGAAGTGGAGACGAGTACCCATCTCCTCGTGAAACCGCTTCCAAAATCTGGAAGTAAAACGGACATCTCGATTTGACACCACCGAGACAGACACTCCATGTCGCACCACTACCTCTCGCACATAAATCTCGGCCAATTTCTCGGCCGATATGCTCTCCTAGATCGGGATAAAGTGAGCGCTCTTGGTCAACCGATCCACGATGACCCATATCGAATCAACCCCACGTGCGGTCCTGGGAAGCTTAGTGATGAAATCCATAGTAATGTCCTCCCACTTCCACACGGGGATGTCTAACGGTTGCATTTTGTCGTGAGGCCTCTGGTGCTCTGCCTTGACCTTCCTGCAAGTCAAGCATCTCTCTACGTACCAAGCTTCATCCCGCTTCATGCAGGGCCACCAATAATCGGGTCGAAGATCTCTGTATATATTCGTCGCCCCAAGATGGATGGAGAACCTCGACTTATGGGCCTCATCCATTAGAACCTGTCATACTCCGCCCCAGTACGAAACCCGGACCCTCCCATGCAGGGTCAACAACCCTCGGCTGTCATAATCAAATGAGGCCACCCGGCCCACAATCCTCTCGCACTTCTGGCGCTCTTCCTTCAGGCCCTCCACCTGCGCCTCTCTAATCTGCTCCAACAATGGAGTAATCACTGTCATCCTCAGACAAATGTCTCGAATCGAGGCCGCTACCGCCTTGCGGATCAAGGCATCGGCCACCACATTGGTCTTGCCCAGGTGGTAAAGGATCTCACAGTCATGATCCTTTACCACATCTAACCACCTACGCTGCCTCATGTTCAGATTCGGCTGATCCATGAGGTACCTCAAACTCTTGTGGTCCGTGTAAATGGTACATCGGACCCCGTAGAGGTAATGCCGCCAAATCTTGAGGGAGAAAACCACAGCCCCCAACTCTAAATCGTGCGTCGGATAGTTAGCCTCGTGAGGCTTCAGCTGCCTCGATGCATAACCTATCACATGGCCCCGCTGCATCAAAACTGCTCCCATGCCTGTGATCGAAGCATCACAGTAAACTACGAAGTCATCAACTCCCTTTGGCAAGGTCGATATCGGTGCCTCGCATAACTGATGTCTAAGAGTCTCAAAGCTTGCCTGCTGCTCAGGCCCCCAGCAGAAAACCACTGACTTCTTGGTCAGTCGGGTCAAAGGAACTGCAATCTTTGAGAAGTCCTGAATAAATCTCCGGTAATAACCCGCTAGACCCAGGAAACTCCGAATCTCGGTTGGAGACCTCGGAATCTCCCACTACATCACGGCCTCTATCTTGGTCGGATCGACCAGAATACCCTTCTAGTTGACGATATGCCCAAGGAACTGCACCTCGCATAACCAAAAATCACACATGGAGAACTTCGCAAAAAGTCTCTCCCTCCTCAGTGTCTCCAACACCTCCCTCAGGTGCTCCTCATTCTGCTCCTGAGTCTTGGAGTAAACCAAGATATCATCAATGAAGACTATTACAGACCGATCCAACATCGGTCTGCACATGCGGTTCATGAGGTCCATGAACGCGGCTGGAGCATTGGTGAGCCCAAACGACATCACCACAAACTCATAATGACCATATCGAGTCCTAAAAGCTGTTTTCTGCACATCATCGTCCCTGAATCGCATCTGGTGATACCCTAACCATAGATCAATCTTGGAGAACCAAGATGCTCCCTAAAGCTGATCAAACAAATCATCTATCCTCGGAAGTGGGTAACGGTTCTTCACCGTTACCTTGTTCAGCTCCCGATAGTCTATACACATGCGATGTATCCCGTCCTTCTTCTTCACAAACAGGATCGAGGCTCCCCATGGTGAACTGCTCGGCCTGATGAAACCCTTGTCTAGCAGCTCTTGCAACTGCGTAAACAACTCTTGCATCTCGGGAGGAGCCAACCGATATGGTGCCTTGGCTATCGGATCCGCACCAGGGACTAGGTCAATCCTAAACTCAACCTGTCTCTCCGGAGGTATCCCAGGTAAATCCTGCGGGAATACGTCCGGGTGCTCTCGCACTACCGGTACATCATCAACTGTCGCCTTACCCTTATTCCGGGTATCCATCACATAAGCGACATAACCTGTGCAACCCTGCTGAAGGTAACGCCTCGCCCTCGCTGCTGAACATACGACCGGTCCGCATTGTGGCCTCTCGCCCAGAATCATTAACCCTCCCCCACTAGGAGTCCGAACCCTCACTAGTTGCTGTTCGTAGTCGATCACTGCCCATTGGAGCTCAACCAGTCCATACCAACTATAACCTTATTCCCTCGCAGGGGAATAGGAACTAGATCCACTGAAAACTACTCGTCAAACAACTGAAGTGTACAACCTCTGTGAACCCTCGTAACCCTGACGGTCATGTCATCTGCTATCTCTACATCAAGTGAGCAATCTAGCTCCCCCAAAGCTCTACTAAATTGCTTGCTAAGCGCGAGCGACATAAAAGATCGGGTGGCACCCGAATCAAACAGTACCAAAGTTGATATACCGTTCACTAAGAACGATCCTATAACAAAACACATAAACATAAGTAACAAAAAATATCAATAAAGATATAAGAGAAAGATACATACCCGTTACCACGTCAGGAGCTGCTCGTGCCTCCTCTGCAGTGAGCTGAAAATCCATGCTCCGCGCCGTAGGCGCCTCAGCCCGGCCCTGGCGGCCATCTGTAATCCTCAATGTGGCAGGAGAAGGTGCTACCACCTTCCCTACTGCTGCTAAATTCGGGCACTGGGACCACTTCTGTCCCCTCTGATTGCACTGAAATCAAATCAGATCTGATGTTGCCGTGGTGGTGGTAGTGGCTGTGCAATATCGACTCACATGACCAGTTCGGCCGCACTTGTAGCAGCCCGAACTCCCCGCCTTGCACGTTCCCTCGTGCATCATGCCGCATTTTCCACAACGGCCGTGGATCTGCTGGCTCCGAGATCTATGATCTGATACCTTGGGCTTCTTATCTGAACTCCCTGACTGACCCCCCTGGTTTCCTCTTCCTCTCCATCTCTAAATCCAACTCTCTCTCTCTCTCTCGAGCCTTAGCAATCATGTCCTCCAGCGTCTTGCAGATGGAGCGGCTCACAAACTGTCTAATGTCACTCCTCAGCATCTCGTGGTACCGATCCTTCTTCATCTCCTCGCCCGCCACATACTGCGGAACAAGAAGGGCTCTCTCTCTAAATTTGGCGGTGATCTCCCCACTGTCTCTGTAGTCTGCTGGAGGTCCTGAGACTCCCGTGCTAACTGCTGCACCTCAATAACTGGTGCAAACTCGGCCTTGAACTGGCCGAGAAGTCACCCCATGTCATAGCATCTAAAACTGAATCATCCCCAATGGATCTCCCAACCTCCTCCCACCAGTCACATGCCCTGTCCTTCAGAAGATAGGACGCAAGTCTAACCTTGTCCCCCTCGGGACATCTGCTAGTGCGGAATGCGTTGGCGACATCAACCAACCATCTAGTACTCACAATGGGGTCCCGAGCCCCATGGTAATCGGGAACTCCACAAGTCCTGAACTCCCTAAAAGTCAATGTGCGCGACCCCATCATGGCCACCACCTCAGTACGGAAAGCGCTCAGCTTCTCATCCAGAAGCTCTAAAATACCCTCCTTGACCGATCCAAAGATCACAGGAGTCTGATCTAGAATGTTGCGTGTGATCTCAGACGAAATAAACTCCCTCGTCTGCTCATCCATCTTCCCGGCTCCAAAGCCCGAGCCCGATCCCTCACCAGTGCCTGAAGTGCCAACTGGCCTAGTACGTAGCGTCACCATGCTGAAAATACACCATAACAAACATCAGTATACTCATCATATCTCAAGGGATCTAACATACTACAAGTTTCCTGGATTCATCTCAACCTCCCTTGATTCGAGTATGGATCCTCTGCTTTCAGTAGTACGGGCCCATACTACCTTCCACATCTATCCGTACTTTCCTCAAGAACTGCCTCGACTCCACCAAGTCCCTTCTACTACTACTGCTGATCTCATGCTAAACTCATCCTAGGCTTGCCCTAGGGTAATCACCAACCCACTTTCCGCTATCAGCTGCACAAGAAGTCCCTGCTATCTCCCCCTAACTAGCTTGTGAATACTATTACATATCACTAATACTAGATAATTCTTCGAATGAGAGATCCTACCCTACAACGGTTGGACTCAAACAATAGTTGCGAATAGAGCTAGACCTAACCTTCTGAAATTATTTAATCCTCGCAATATGTAACTTAACATATTCAATTACTAGTTAGTAAGAGATAGCTAGAACTCCTAAAAGCACAAAGCAAGTAGCATTCGAGCATCGAGTACACATAATCAAGCATATCACATTCAGGCCATCACTGTCTAATCTATACTAGCATGCAGTCCATAAAGCTGAGATACACATAACAGGCACATAAGGCATCCTTCCTAGATCCTTAATACTAAACTAGCATGCAATTCTCATAAAGCTGGTACACATATAATAGGCACATAAGGTGTGACAACCCGAAACTTTTTCCGTTATCCTTACTCAATTTCCGTTAATCAAATTCGGGTTTTTATTTAATTTCGTAAAAATTTGATAGTTTGGGAAAGACTTTGCGTTTAAATAAATCAATTCGGATTTATTTCCGTTCACGTTAGTATTATTTTTGGACTAACGGAATATTCTAAACTCGGTACATCAAAGGAATCGGTATTAGGATGAATTTGTTGAAGTTCTAGACATGAAGCAAACCGAAAACCTCCTCAAAAAGGAGTTTTCGGTCAAGACCTTAGAGTTTTCGGTCAAGGTGACCGAAAACCCCACCTTATATATCAATTTCAAGATCATTTGGATCATTCTTTCCCTTTTTACAAGTCTAGAACTCGAAAACTCTCTCAAGTATCATCAAGTTCTTCACTTTGATCTTCAAATTCTCGAAAAATGTAAGTGTTTCTTTCCCCTTGATTTGTTATTAGATCTTCCTAACTAGTAACACCCTTCGAGTTCATCCATTAACTTCATTTTCTGGGTTTAATCTTCAAGAACACCAAGAACACACACTAGTGTGTGTTTGGCCGAAAACACCCTTCCTTGCTTCCATATCATAAGTATTACTTTCTGCACTTATTATCTAGTTGAAACTCTTGTTTAAGGCCTTGAAATCGTCATTTTCCAAGAACAAAAGGAGTATTCGGTATAGTGCATCTCCTTAAATCGAAAACCCTAAAGAAAGATGCCTTTAAGACCTTAAAACTCACTTAAGGCTTTGGATAAAACTTAGAACCCCTATGCATGTTTGAAAGCCCTTGAAAAACACCACATGCACCAAGTATTTTGAATTTTCGGTCTTAATCTCTTCGGACCGAGAACCTCTTCGGATCGAAAACCATTTGGACCGAGAACCACTTGGACCGAAAGCTCCATTTGGTAACCATACACTCCTTTTATGCAATCATTTGTGATTGTAACACTTCCATATAAGTGTTTCCTAGACTATAAGGGTCCCGACAAGCATTTCCAAGTCTTTAGGGTGGTTTCCCGTCATGTTTAGTCATGAAACACCCTAAATCTAACACACATATGTGTTATCACATGTTAATAGGATCCACTTGCGTACGAAACATCGGTTGACACTCAGCATTCGTAACCGATCATACACCCAGATCCTACGTCAAACTGTGAGTTCATACCCCTACGCTTTTTCCGAGTTTTTTCATGTTTTCAGGGGGAGAATACAAGCAAAAGTACAAGGAAACTTGTGCTCAAGTTATATCTTTTTGCATAGAATGATTATATGTTCAATATGCTTTTATCTCAAAAAACCGGTTTACCAATCGATTAAGAAATCAACTCGTAGAAACAGTTTTCAAATCTAAAGCAAGGAACTTGTGAATCTTGTCATAAAATGCGATATCTTGTAAAAGGATTCATATAAAACACAAACCGGATTTTCGATACTATTACTTGTAAATTTGTTATTTTAGGATTGGAGACACGTCCTTGGTAACACTTCATCGGATTCGTGAGTGTAGGACTAGCCATTATAACCATAATCTCTTGTAGGGAGAGCGTGACTATTGTGTATAGATCTATACGGGACTGACTATCCCGCACCTCGCTACTAGCTATAGTGGGACCGTTAGGTCTACGGGTGACAAAGTCATAAAAGGATACTGGCCCCCGTTACGTGCCATATCTAGTTTAATGTATGGTTATAAAACTCGCAACCTAGATAACAGAGATTTACTTTTGTAATAATGAAACAAGTGAACTAACCTCAAAGTAATAACCGATTTGATTACTAGAGGGCATTAGTAATGCCCTTAGGATCTAGTTCACTACTTATTTATTAGTTTTATTTATGTAATAAGACTAATACGTATCACTTAGAGTAAACAAGGTTTTTCAAGGAAACTACATCTAACGATACAAGTATGGTAGATACTTGTACACCTCATTTCAGAATCGATAACCGACTATCAACTTTTAATGACAATATAGGATTTTCCTGGGATAACTTAATCTTCATAAACAGGCTGTTTAACATATAACTAATGGATAATCAAACCTCTTTCATAAGAAAATATAGGATTTTCTTGGGAAACACTTTTCAAAGGATCAAAGAAACATTTCTTTCACCAGAACTAAACGCTTATGAACTCACCAGCTTTATGCTGATATTTTAAAACTGCTTGTATTCTCAGGGCATCAATAGACATGTACTCCTGCTAACTTTTGGAGAAGACGGAGCGTTTTGAATTCACGTCTTTTACTTTTGTTATATATTGTTATGTATAAACCATGTTTTCAACAATGTAAATATTCATATTATAATGTAATGGTTGTGTTTACTACGCTTACTATGATACAACTGTTGTGATACTACGCATGACGTCCTCCGCCCCGGAACGTTTCCGCCATCGGTTTCGGGGTGCGACATAAGGCATCCTTCCTAGATCCTTAGTCCTAATCTAGCATGCAATTATCATAAACATATCATAACATAACTTGTATGGGTAATTTGGGAGTACTTACTTGAGCTCGGCTGATTGCATGCACTACTCCCTTTTTCTCTTTTCAAAGTTCTTTTCTCTTTTTAAAAATTCTTTGTAAAAATGATTTTCTTTTAAAAATTTTCATACCATGTCCTTAGTGTGAGTTCAGACACACCCGAGAGTGTGCCCGAATCCCTCAAACCAAGGCTCTGATACCAACTTGAAACATCCCAAAAATACGGTCCAAAAATTTCTTTTTAAATTCTTTAATAAAACCATAATTCAACCATCATCATATAGTGAGAATCCTTCTAAGGGTAAAATGACCATCTAATCTTTCTAAGTCCACTAATGGTCCACTAAAGGCCCACTAATGGCCCAATTTTCTAAATTGGGCCCAACTTCTCAAATGGGCCTTCCCTAAGCCCAACCATGTCTTTAGTCCAAAAACCTAACTTCTGATGGCCCACTAAGGCCTAATAGCTGACAAGTCCAAAGGTTGGCCCAATCCGTGGCCCAAAAGATGAAAAGCCCAACTTTGTTGAGTACGCGGGGCGTACTCCTCTGTACGCAGCGCGTACCTGCTGTGTGACTTGTATGCTGCGCGTACTGGCTGGTACGCCCAGCGTACTACCCTGTTAAGCCACTTTTCCCATTAAGCACTTAATACCCTACTCCAGAGGCTATATCCACAGATCCAAGACCTCTTTAATGTCTTAATCCATAAGTCGATTACTTAGTGGCTTGCAACCCACCAAATGAACCCAAACTTGGAATATAGCAACAAACTTCCATGGAAATGGCTAGATCTCATGTATGGTCACAAATGGACCTTAAAGATTGAAACTTAACTGCTTAAGGGACTCATATGTCACTAAGGGTGGCAACCCTAGACCTAGAAACGAGTTTGAGTCATAAAGATCCATTCTTGGGACTACAAAGATCCAAAACATCTCTACCCTAGATCTAAGCATACATGAGGAAAGTTGGAAGTTTTTTACCTCAAATGAGTGCCAAAAGATGAGATAATCCCAGATCCTTGAGCTCAAGATACTCAAGTTCTTCTTCCAAGCTCTTTTTCACCAAACTAAGCTTCTAAGGGCCAAACATAGACAAGAATGGAGTAAGAGAGCGTATTTAGGGTTTCTGAGGGCGAGGGGCTGGTAAGGAGGCCAAGTTTGGGCTATAATGGGGTATTTATATGGCTTAAACCCTAAAAATTAGGGTTTTGGAATCTGCTCACGTACGCTGCGCGTACGTGTGTGCGTCCCCCATATCCAATGCGCCTCTACACCCCGCGTACACCAAGGCTATTCCCAACGTACGTCTTATGGGCGGCCCAAGTCCTCGGCCCACTTGCTTAAGTCCACTCCATTAATCCTTCTATTCATAATTAGCCCATCAAATAAGTTAAGAAATATTTAATAACTAATACCTCAAATGACGGTCGTTACAATGTGCGACATAGAAACCGGAATTAAAATCGGTCGATAGTTAGGCAAAACAACCTAAACAAGAATCGAAGATCTCGTGAAGAGGAATCCGTCGCTATAAAGACAGTCAAGAACGGAGGTCGTATGCAAGAGTTATGATTTTTATACGGACTTTAACAGTTTAAGTCTGTTAAAAATATAACTTTAAAATCATGGTTGCAGAAATCGGGATTAATCGGAGATTAATCGTGGATTAAAAGCTTGGCGTTCTCCAACCGTCGAGGATTAGGGCATTAATCGGAAATTTAGGATTAATCGGGTTTGGCGGGATTAATCGGCCTTGGCGGGATTAATCGGTCAACAAAAGTCAACAAAAGTCAATAAAAGTTAAAAAAATCGAAAAAAGTCAAAAAAATGTCAACAAAATTTAATAAAATTTTAAAAATTAAAAAAATTTTAAAAAAAAAAATTTCAAAAAATCAACTTTTTTTACTCCCAAATTTTCAAATTTTCAAAATTTCGAATATTATACCAAAATGTTCATATTTTCGTATTTCCAAATTTCCAAATTACAATTTTTCTTATTTTCTAATTTTGAAGTACTTGTTTTTCTTAAGATATATTAATATTTAATTAATTTTAATAGTTTATTAATAATCTATGGTCTCCGATTAATCCCCGATTAATCCCCGCCAAGACCGATTAATCCCTTAACACCAGTCGACCGTCGAGCTACCGTCAAACGATTTTTACAACCTTGCTTAAAATATAACATTTTTACTCAATTATATTAGGATAAGAACCCAAAATACATAATTAAATAAAGTGGGATAGAATATGCAATGCCATAACAACAAAAATACTAAAAATGCTAAAATAAACTAAGAAGTAAAAGAGGGAGAAAGAAAGGGGGTTGTAAGGGTGGAGGGATGGGTAGGGTAGCTAATTCTTTTTTCTTTGTTTTTTTTTATAGTTAAAAAAGTATTAACATAAATATAAAAAGTGGAAAACATAAATTAAAAGGGTAAAACATTCTTTTTAAGTTTTTTAGGATCAAAACCAAAAAAAAATCTATATTTTAAAACTTTCATGCAAGTTGAAAACTTTTTGGATTCTACAGTATGTTTTGCGAACCATAAGGAACCAAGTTTTTTCATTTTATTTGATTGTTATTGTAATATATATATATATATATATATATATATATATATATATATATATATATATATATATGTGTGTGTGTGTGAGTGTGTGTGTGAGTGTGTGTGTTTTAGCTAAATGTTTTATTATAATATTCATAATGTAAGATATATCTCAATTATAAATTTTTAATAAAATATATTATGTGTTTTAGTTTTTAAAAAATGTTTTAACTTTTATATAAATTTGATATATAAAGATTAAAATTTATATTTCTAATTAATTAATATCATTTAATATATAAAACGATGATACAAGTATTGATTGTTGTATTAAAATTATAAGTAAATAAATATAAATTAGAATTACATAAATGTAAAATGGTAGGGGCTAAACTTGATAACTGAAAGTTTCATTTTGTTTTGGTACTAACGAATGATATTACTTTATATTTTTAGCAATATTATTTATTTACATCAAAATAAAGAAAATGAAAAAATGGAAAAATGGGCTTTAAAGACGGTTGGAGATAGGGGTGAAATTTATATGGTATTGGTCATATTTTTTTTTTAAACCGTATATCGTACCAATTATAGTTGATATAAAAATTTTGATACCACTATCATACCAAATATAGTTGGTACCAATTTATTTGACTACCAATAACTTTGATTGGTACATGTTGGTAATGATATATACCAATAAGTATAGAGATTTTATGAATAAAGATTTTTGTGTTATTGAACATCGTAAATCGTGAATGACGCTTTTGTGAAAGAAAGTTTTGTAAATGGCCGAGATTGAAAACTCAATCCAAAAAGATGTTATTAATTTCTACAATGACTTTAAATTACAACGTAGTAGAGGAAATAGGTTGTATTGAACATGAGTTTAAAATTTAAATTTCCTAATACCATAGATGGTAATATCAAAGCTCTTAAATCTTAAACCCCAAACACACTTAAAATATAATTATATGATCTTGTGTGTGTATATATATATATATATATATATATATATATATATATATATAATTGGTTGGTGTGATATTATCATGATATTTAAAACTTTGTACCATTAGTCCATTACCATATAATATTTATGTAATTTGTATGGTATTACCAACCAAAACATGTTGACTAACAAACATATTGGTTATCAACATTATTGGTTCGGTTGATAACATGTTGGTTGGTTTTCCATGATACATATTTGTTAGCCCTAGTCGGAGATGTTGTTACGATGTTTGGGATTCTTACAAAAACAACTTTTTTTTATCTGTCTTTATTAACTTATACATAAACCAAAATACCATAAACTAATATCTTTTTTGTGTTTTATAAATTCTACTTATACAAGTTAAATGAAAAAATGGCAGGGGTGGCAGAATTTCATGAGGGCTTGGGAGGGCCTTGGCTTCTTGATTTTTTGGGCTTAACAATAAGAGTATTATATAAAAATTTTAATTTTTGCTTAACAAAAACAAAATTATACCCGTAAAATATCAAAACAAAGTAAATAAAATGTTTTGACCAAGAAAAAAAAAGAACTGATACGGCATAAGAGCATTCATAGTATGTGGTTTTTTTTATAAAGCATTTTGGTGTCATGTAATTGCTATATCATCAATCCAAAAAGGTTAAATCAGAACTCACAGAAGAGCTTTTCATTTTCTTTTTCATATAACTCATTAAATATATTTATATTATTCTAATGATTTTTGTATAAGTTAATCACTTATAACTGGTTGAATGTATATGTAACCCTCCACTATAATTGAAAAAAAAATTCTATGAAAGAGCTTGCTAATTAACAAGTTCTTTTTAATAATCTGTTAATGAAAAAGCTCCCACAATAAAAAGAGTTTTTTCATAGCTTTTCAAAATAAAAAACTTTTGAAAAACTCTTAATATAAATGTTCTAATCAAGATAAACGTACTCATAAAAACCTCTTATAAGGCTATAACAAATATCCATTTCAATCCATATAACTTATTGTCAAAACATTGTTTTTCTTTTTCTATAGAGCTCTCTTCTTAGTTATTAAACTGATGTGGTGTGAGAACCTTTCTCCCTGTAAGTTCTCTTCTTAACCTTCAATTAATTCTATATTTGGTATGATTTTTATTCCTGATTTTATATGATTTTTTTTTGAAACGACAAACTAACCTATTTCTCAAAACCAGCTATGTCTCCTAATGAGACTTGAGAGAGTCACTTCTTACCGCTAGACCAAATGTCTTTTAATATATGTTTTCTTCTTTAACTTCATTTTTTATAAATAAAAAAAGCAATATATTTTTAAAAATTTGGTACAAAATGGGGTTTCAAAGTTGATTTTAAAAAGGACCCAATTAGTTAAATTTTAGTCTGAAAAACCAAACTAGTTCTAATTCGAGTGACAATGTAAGGATATTTGATATCTCATAACTTTGAACCACATTAAATTTGTTACATACTTTTGTTTCAAAGTTTTGGTTTTGCCCTTCAGTTATAGTGATTATTTTAAATGCCAAAAGAATATATATATATATATATATATATATATATATATATATATATATATATATAACTAGTTAGGTGTTAGCAAAAGATAAAACCAATTAAAGGCGTCAGGAGATTTAGAAACCATTTTGTCCAAATGCTCTTAACCTTAGCATTTCTAAAGCACAATCAATTAAAAGAAAAGGCTACGATGTTGTCAAAAATATACTTCTGTCTACATTTACGATCCCAAAAACCATTGCATTTAGTTTTAGTGATTGTGCTTCGCCTTAGGACATGGACAAAAGGATATATATGAATCAACATTGTTTGTCATGGAAAAAGAAAACAAAACTATGACTCATATGGTTTTTAGGGCTAAAACGATAATAAACGGTTAATTGGTTTCCACATATAATAATCAATTTCAAATAAATTATAAACATTTTAAAATAAGTAAATAACCTACATCTAAATAAATAAATAATTTATCAATTTTTTTAAATCAATAAAAATTATTGAATTTATTTTTTTTAAATACTCAAAAATACTTATGAGCACCATCAAACCACAATAACTTAATACAATTTATATAAACACTCCCAAACACCCTCGGAGTATATCCATTAACACATTTCTGTGTACGGTGTGTACCCTTCTTTATGTTATAAGGAAAGTGGTCAAACAACTAAAATTAGTTTTTCTTTGTTTCAATATTGTTTTGCCAATCATGTCACTCAATTTCGTGAAACCGATTATTAACGCCATCTGGTAACAATAATTTTAACATCCGATCTCAAGAGCTAATGTGGTGTTTATTAACACAAAAATAATAAGTGTAGTGATACGTTTAACATACAAAATATCAATGCATTGACTTAGAAAAAAATAAATTAGTAGTTTAAGTAGCGTTTGATATGCGTTAATCGGAAAGGAAATATAATGGAACATAATGACAGAATATATAAAAAAAAAAATCATGTTTCCACGCACAAAGGAATTGAATGGACCATTTTTTACCATTCTTTCTCCTGTGATGATTTTTATTTTGTGGAAAAGGGATGTTTCTTTATTCATTCTAGGAATAATATGATATATACTATAACAAAAAAATATATCGCATTACTTATATGGAAATTGAATAAACTAACCAATATAAATGGGTGTTTTAATAAAAATCACAATTTTTTTTTTAATTTGGAAAATAACGACCAACTTCATAATATAGTCTTTTGGAGTTGGTGGTGGTTATCGGGATATGACGTCCGGAATGTAGGGTCATTCCAGACTTTAATCCGGAATGTACGATCATTTTAGACTTCGGTCTTGAATGTATGGTCATTCCGGAGTGTCATTATAGGGTATTTCTATTACCATTGTTGTTCCGATTTGAGAATCTTCATATCTAGACCACATACAACTTTGTGATGCTAAAAAAAAAGAGTTCATATAATCACTATTTTATAGTTCTTGTTTCTAATGGAGGGCAATGAGAGTAAATCGACTGATCAATGCAATATATTGCTCCGAAATGCACATGCTTTTTGTGAAGATTTAATCATTGATATCAACTTTGTAACGGCCCAGATTTTCTAACATCTAATCTATGATAATTATTAGAGTTTTTCTTATAGTGGTGGAATTCTAAACAAATTAAAACACTTTCTTTCCCATGACAAATCACATGTGTACAATAAAAATCTAACTATTTAAATGAACAACAAGGAAATATATAAATAATATCATATTATCTAAGCCTTGTCTGTGACATCCCCATTTTCACGGCCAGAAAAGACCGATTTTGTTTATGCTTGTTTAAAAATCAGAGTAACATTTTACATAAAAGTGTTGCGGAATCTGTTCCCAAAATAAAAATATGATAAAGATTTATCAAAGCATTTCCGTAGAAATGTATTTCATTAAAAAGACTCGGGATGTCATGTTCGATACATATCAAAAGCATAAACAGTACAATATAAGTCTTACTACATTATTTCATATCTACAAGCCTATATCCGTAATCCCTCATCCAAAACATCACATCTATGCTCGAACGCCACTACCTGTAATAAATGAAACTGAGTGGGTCAGGCTTGGGAGCCTGGTGAGCACATAGGGTTTTCAACCCACAATAAATAAGTTATTTAATTTCATCAACCAACAATAACCCGATTACCCGTTCCCGTTATCCTCACTTTACGTCCCTAAGCACCTATCATAAGGGACCTAGCCTAAGGATCATCATCGGGATGGACACTACTGCTAAGGGGATTCCTCAGCAATAAATGTCCTTAAGGCAACCATGAGGGGGATGAAGTACGCCGGTGAACACATCGTTCGCAAACACCTACAGGTTGCGAGCCTGCTAGCGTTCCACTGGACTGTCTAGAAGAGTCTGTGGTCGTCATCCATACTCCGCTAGATGACAGAATCAACAACAACATCGAGGCCTCTCATCATTTTATCACACATCGTCTATTACATCTACCCATGTTTTACCCAAACATTTTTGTAGATATAAAATACATATACAGTTTAAATCATTTAAAACATATATAAAAATCTTTCATCAGCATAGACAACAAGTATTCAGACAATATGCACACATAGCACGTAATTTATATTAAATACTTCATATATATGTGTAAGATGAAAGTGACTATGTACTCACCTGTTAGGGTGGTGACTCAGTACTCGGACATCGCTTCGTTATCTCAAAACAATTTTTCCCTTGACCAAACCTAGTATCAATACCACCAGGGTTTAGTCTAACGTTAACCACGACTAATTAATAGTCTAACTATTATTACTATTATATAAGCGTTAAACAACACTCTATATAACCCATAATAATAGCCCAAATAATTATTTTAAGGTCCTAATAATGATACTATAATTAATTAGAAGCTATATTAAAAATAGCGTAGGCGTAGCTCACTTACAGCGGGTTTTATAGAAAATCGGGCGCTTTGCTTGGAGCAGCGTTTCTGAACCGAAAGACCCTTTTTCTCGGGACTCCGGGAGCCTCGGGGCTTCCTTCGGGTGCTAGGGGGTTGACCAAGGCTTAGGGGGGTTAGGGAGCTAGAGAGAGAACCTAGAGAGAGAAAGAAAGGTTGAATTTGGTGTGAAAAATGAGCTGCCTTCGCAGCCGTTTTATAGCCAGGCGAGGCTGTTGAACGCGCTGCGTTCCTCGGAGCTACGCTCAGCGCTCCTCGGACGCATGGCGCTCCTCGGCTACGCCCAGCGCTCGTACAAGACAGGTGTCTGGAGTCTGCTGGGGCTACGTGGTCCATCCGAAGCCAAGTCCTCCTACGCTGCGCGTTCCTTTGGACTACGCAGGGTGCTCCCCTTCGGACCAGCTCACAATTTATCATCCCGACTTCAAAAATTCATAACTTTCGCATATGAGCTCCGTTTTCGACGTTCTTTATATCCATGCGTAGGCGGGACCGTACTCTACAACTTTCGTTTAGACTCCGTCGGCTAATTTTGACTTTATTTTAAATTTATATTTTTAACAGGCCGGGACAAGATTGGTCCGTTAAAAATTCATAACTTCTTCATCCGACGTCCGTTCTCGTCTGTCTTTTTATCGTTACGCTACTATTAACGAGATCTTCGATACTCATTTAGGTTGTGTCGGCTAAAAATCGCTCGATCTAATATTCGAACTTCGGGCTGTACACTGCTAAGCCGAAACTTCGAAAAATCATAACTTCCTCATACGAAGTCAGATTTGGGCGTTCTTTTTATGGACGCTCTCGGTTTAACGTTTTCTACGACTTTCGTTTAGATCGCTAAGGCTAAAGGTCTCTCTATCGTAAATTCACTATTTACGCTTCCCGGTGCCGTGCCGGTTCCGTCGCGAAACTTCGACGGATCATAACTTCTTCGTTATAATTCGGATTTCGGCGTTCTTTATATCCCCGGAATCCTTGTTTCGACCACTACAACTTTATGTAGAGATATCGGGTTTATCTCACACTTTAATCTCGACGCTTATTTTTATCTTTATTTATTACACATTTATAAATAAGTAATAAGCATATAAATTCATATAATACTCAAATATTTCATCTTTATTATCTCAAAAAGAGTTACAATAGTTGACCTAGACTATTACATCATATGATAATGCTTAGCCCCGTAACCCGGCCGTTACAATTCTCTCCCCCTTAGGATGATCCCGTCCCGGAATCATGCATCAGCAAACAGATGCGGATAGCGACTCATCATGTCACTCTCTGTTTCCCAAGTGAGATTCGGCCCATTCGAATGTTTCCATCGGACTAGCACTAAGTCGACCATCTTGCGTCGTAACTTCTTAGTCTTACGGTCAACGATTGCCTCGGGCTCTTCGATTAGCCTCTTATTCTCATCCATTCTTAACTCTGAGATTGGAATTATGTCGGGAACTTCTCCCGTGAACTTCCTCAAATAACACACATGGAAGGTGTTATGAATACCATCTAGTTCTTCGGGTAATTCGAGCTTGTAAGCTTGGTTCCCAATCTTCTGAAGAACTTTGAACGGTCCAATAAACCATGGACTCAACTTTCCTCGTTTCCCGAATCTTATAAGTCCCTTCCACGGTGAGACTTTAAGCAAAACCGAATCCCCAACTTCGAAGGTCATCAGTCGTCTTTTCTTGTCAGCATAACTCTTCTGACGATACTGAGCTGCTAACATTCTTTCCCTAATTACCTTCAGCTTCTCAGCAGTCTCATGGACTATCTCGGGGCCCATAAGCTGCTTTTCTCCAGCCTCAAGCCAACAAGACAGCATACGACACTTCTGCCCGTACAAAGCCTGATAGGGTGTCATCTTGATGCTCGAGTGGAAACTGTTATTGTAGGAAAACTCTACCAGAGGTAAGTGCTCGTCTCAGTTCCCTTGGAACTCGAGGGTACATGCTCTCAGCATATCTTCCAGTGTTTGAATCGTTCTTTCGCTCTAACCATCAGTCTGTGGATGGTAAGCTGTACTTAAACACAATTTCGTACCCAATTCCTCTTGTAGACTTCTCCAAAACCTCGACGTGAAACGACTGTCAAGATCTGATACAATCGTTAGAGGAACACCGTGAAGTCTTACTACCTCCTTCACGTAAGCATTTGAGAGCTTATCCATAGACCACCTCTCGTTGGCTACTATGAAGTGTGCACTCTTCGTGAAACGATCCACGACCACCCAAATCATGTCGTGACCACTCTTCGTTCTGGGTAGTTTAGTCACAAAATCCATGGTGATGTCTTCCCATTTACCCATGGGTATAGGTAAAGGTTCTAAACTCCCATACGGTTTCTGATGTTGTGCCTTAACTCTTGCACAAGTTACACACTCGGCCACATACTTTGCAACATCGAGCTTCATCGTCGGCCACCAGTAGTAGGGTTTTAGGTCCCTATACATTTTTGTGCTGTCGGGATGAATTGAGTACATGATCTTGTGTGCTTCTTCCATCAGAAGATCTCTTATTCCTCCCGTCTTAGGTACCCAAATCCGATCTTGGAATACCTTCAGTCCTTGACTGTTTGTACCGAACACTAACGTTTTGCCCAAACGTTCTTCCTTTCGGTCATTCTTCTCTGAAGCTTCTTCTTGAGCTTTCCTGATACTTTCCACAATCGTCGAGACAACTTCTATTCTCAACGCTCTTGGCCTTTTCCTTTCAAGATTGACTTTTCGACTTAGAGCATCAGCGACAACATTTGCTTTACCGGGGTGGTAAAGTATCTCACAGTCGTAGTCCTTGAGTAACTCTAGCAAGCGTCGTTGTCTCACGTTCAATTCCTTCTGATTAATGAGATACTGGAGACTATTATGATCAGTGAAAAGCTTGCACTTCGTGCCATAGAGGTAATGCCTGCATATCTTCAAGGCAAAAACTACCTCTGACAACTCCAAATCATGAGTGGGGTAGTTCTTCTCATGCTCCTTCAATTGTTGAGATGCATATGCTATCACCTTTTCTCTTTGGGTCAGAACACATCCCAACCCGACTCCCGACGCATCGCTATATACCGCTAAGTCTTCAACTCCATCGGGTAGAGAAAGGATCGGTGCTTCACATAATTTCTTCTTTAGCTTATCGAATGCGTCTTCGTGCTTCTCGCTCCATGTATAAGTATCTCCTTTATGGGTCAAAGATGTTAATGGAGCACCTATCGAAGAAAAGCCTTGGATAAATCGTCGGTAATATCCGACTAATCCTAGGGAGCTTTGAATCTCTGTGGGACTTTTTGGTCGTTCCCACTTCGTCACCGCTTCGATTTTTGCTGGGTCAACCATTATCCCTTCCTGTTTAACCACATGACCCAAGAATTGGACTTCTCGGATCCAAAAATCACACTTGGAGAACTTTGCATACAGTTTCTCCTTCTTCAAGACTTCCAACACTTCTCGTAGATGCTGGCCATGCTCCTCCTGGCTTTTCGAGTAGATAAGAATGTCATCTATGAGCACTATCACAGATTTATCGAGGAATGGTTTACAAACCTTGTTCATCAAATCCATGAATGCTGCTGGAGCATTGGTTAGTCCAAACGACATAACCAAGAACTCATAGTGTCCATATCTTGTTCTGAATGCAGTCTTCTCGATATCCTGATCTCTCACCTTCAGCTGATGATATCCTGACCTAAGATCGATCTTTGAGAAATAGCTCGAACCTTGCAGCTGATCGAATAGGTCACCAATCCTTGGAAATGGATACTTGTTCTTCACCGTTGCCTTGTTCAGCTCTCGGTAGTCTATACACATTCTCATGCTTCCGTCTTTCTTCTTCACGAATAGCACCGGAGCTCCCCAGGGTGATGAACTAGGTCGAATGAAACCGTTGTCCAACAACTCCTGAAGTTGCGTCATAAGCTCCTTCATCTCCGTTGGTGCTATTCGGTACGGTGCCTTCGCTATCGGTGTTGTTCCTGGTAACAAGTCTATTCTGAACTCTACTTGTCTATCAGGTGGTAATCCAGGAAGATCTTCGGGAAAGACTTCCGGATAATCACACACCACTGGTATACTCTGCACCTCCTTTTTCTCCTTCTTTGCATCGATCACGAATGCCAAGTATGATGCACATCCCTTGGACAAACATTTCCTGGCTTTCATCAGGGAGATGATTCCAGAATTTACTCTGCGTTTGTCCCCGTACACCATGAATGACTCTTTTCTGGGTGGGTTCACCCTTACTATCTTCTTTCGGCATAATATCTCGGCATCGTTGGCGCTGAGCCAATCCATTCCCAGAACGATGTCGAAACCGTTCAATTCTATGGACAACAACTCTTCGTGAAATTCGTTTCCATTTAGGTCGATGGCGATGTTCCTAATACGATTACTAACATGTACGAATTTGCCACTGGCCACTTCCACAATTAGGGCATTATCAAGTTTTTCTACGGGCAATGCTAGTTTCCCACCAAACTTATGTGACACAAAGGAGTAGTTTGCTCCGAAATCAAACAATATATTGGCATGCAAACCATTTACAAGAAAGGTACCTGAAGCAACATCTGCTGCCTCCTTTGCAGCTTCGAGCGTCATCTGGAAGGCTCTTGCCTTCGGCTTTGGTTGAATGTTGGGTCTTCCTACCTCCTTCTTCTTCCGGCAGTCCCTCGAAATGTGCCCTTCCTCGTTGCACTCATAACAGACCTTCTTAGTGAACGTGCACTCGTTGGCATAGTGCCCGGTCTTTCCACACTTAAAGCAGGTGACTTCTCCGTCGCATTTTCCGGAGTGCTTCTTCTTGCACTTGTCACACCACTTTGCTTCGGCTCCTCCTCCCTTCGAACCGGACTTCGAGAATTTACTTTTCTTGTTGGACCTTGAAGATCCATAGAATTTCCTTTCTCACCAACCTCGGCCCTCTCCATACCCCTTTCCTTCTGCTGGGTCTCCATATTCTTAGCTGCTCGAACAACTGAATTCAGAGTGGTTGCCATCTTGACTGTCAGGCCAAAGTCGGCTGGCAGTCCATTCGCGAACTTCTCAATTTTGGAGAGTTCGGTTGGCACTAGGTATGGAAACAACTTCATCTTTTCCGTGAATGCAGTAGCGTAGTCGTCAACGCTCATTCTCCTCTTCTTCAAGTTTTGGAACTCATTGTTCAAATCAATCAGATCTATCTCTGAACAGTACTGCGCCTTCAGTTGTTCCAAGAACTCTTCCCATGACATCTTCAGGGCTTATCCTTGCGGCATTGTATCCGCCAATAGTTTCCACTAGCTCAAGACTCTAGTTTTTAGTTGTCTTACTGCGAAGACGGTCTTTTGTTTCTCGCTACAGCTGCAGCTCTCGAACACCATCTCCATTTCGGAGATCCAATCCACAATCTCAACAGGCTTTGGGCTTCCTGAGAGACTTGGTGGCTTTGCACTTAAGAAATTCTTATACATCCGCCCATCCTTGTCGTTTCCCCTCTCCGGGTCATTCCTTCGTTCTCCTTGAGTCCCAACTTGACTCACATGGCGGCTATAGTTCCCTTCCTCTGATTTCTAGGGAATCAGCTCGGGTTGCTCAATGGGCATGGTAGGTTCGTCCCTATTCGCGTGCAACATCTGCCTCATTTCCTCCCTTTGTTATGCTAACATAGCACGAATCATGGCTTGTACTCCAACCATCGTGATTGGCTCGGGTGCAACTTCTATTACAACAAGTATTTGTTGAATCACTGGGGGTTGATTCCTATTCCCATTTACATTGCCAACTCCACTGCGGGTTCTTGCCATTTTGATCTATACACCGAATAAGGTGAATTTAGATCTTTATTTAGGACAGACGTTTAAATCATCCTTATCTCTCCGAAACGTTTACATGCTAGTTCTAATATCGTAGTCGTACGTTTAGAATCCTAAACACATAAGGTTTCCAGATCCGGTCGGCAACAGACCATAGATCCGAACAAATAACAGCATATAAGGCATAAATCATTTAGCACATAAAGCATATTAGGCATACATTCCCAAATAAGCTAGTGCTCACATCTCACAATCATCGCTTAGCATTCTAAGTTTAAGTCTAGAAACCCTACAAATTCCTAGTTCGCTTAAACTAATGCTCTGATACCAACTGTGACATCCCCATTTTCATGGCCAGAAAAGACCAATTTTGTTTATGCTTGTTTGAAAATTAGAGTAACATTTTACATAAAAGTGTTGCGGAATTTGTTCCCAAAATAAAAATATGATAAAGATTTATCAAAGCATTTCCGCATAAATGTATTTCATTAAAAAGTCCCGGGATGCCATGTTCGATACAAATCAAAAGCATAAACAGTACAATATAAGCCTTACTACATTATTTCATATCTACAGGCCTATATCCGTAATCCCTCATCCAAAACATTACATCTATGCTCGAACGCCACTACCTTTAATACATGAAACTGAGTGGGTCAGGCTTGGGAGCCTGGTGAGCACATAGGGTTTTCAACCCACAATAAATAAGTTATTTAATTTCATCAACCAACAATAACCCGATTACCTGTTCCCGTTATCCTCACTTTACGTCCCTAAGCACCTATCATAAGGGACCTAGCCTAAGGATCATCATCGGGATGGACACTACTGTTAAGGGGATTCCTCAGCAATAAATGTCCTTAAGGCAACCATGAGGGGGATGAAGTACGCCGGTGAACACATCGTTCGCAAACACCTACAGGTTGCGAGCCTGCTAGCGTTCCACTGGACTGTCTAGAAGAGTCTGTGGTCGTCATCCATACTCCGCTAGATGACAGAATCAACAACAACATCGAGCCCTCTCATCATTTTATCACACATCGTCTATTACATCTACCCATGTTTTACCCCAACATTTTTGTAGATATAAAATACATATACAGTTTAAATAATTTAAAACATGTATAAAAATCTTTCATCAGCATAGACAGCAAGTATTCAGACAATATGCACACATAGCACGTAATTTATATTAAATACTTCATATCTATGTGTAAGATGAAAGTGACTATGTACTCACCTGTTAGGGTGGTGACTCGGTACTCGGACAGCGCTTCGTTATCTCAAAACAATTTTTCCCTTGACCAAACCTAATATCAATACCACTAGGGTTTAGTGTAACGTTAACCGCGACTAATTAATAGTCTAGCTATTATTACTATTATATAAGCGTTAAACAACAAAGTATATAACCCATAATAATAGCCCAAATAATTATTTTAAGGTCCTAATAATGCTACTATAATTAATTAGAAGCTATATTAAAAATAGCGTAGGCGTAGCTCACTTACAGCGGGTTTTATAGAAAATCGGGCTTTGCTTGGAGCAGCGTTTCCGAACCGAAAGACCCTTTTTCTCGGGACTTCGGGAGCCTCGGGGCTTCCTTCGGGTGCTAGGGGGTTTACCAAGGCTTACGGGGTTAGGGAGCTAGAGAGAGAACCTAGAGAGAGAAAGAAAGGTTGAATTTGGTGTGAAAAATGAGCTGCCTTCGCAACCCTTTTATAGCCAGGCGAGGCTGCTGAACGCGCTGCGTTCCTCGGAGCTACGCTCAGCGCTCCTCGGACGTATGGCGCTCCTCGGCTACGCCCAGCGCTCGTACAAGACAGGTGTCTGGAGTCTGCTGGGGCTACGTGGTCCATCCGAAGCCAAGTCCTCCTACGCTGCGCGTTCCTTTGGACTACGCAGGGCGCTCCCCTTCGGACCAGCTCACGATTTATCATCCCGACTTCAAAAATTCATAACTTTCGCATATGAGCTCCGTTTTCGACGTTCTTTATATCCACGCGTAGGCGGGACCGTACTCTACAACTTTTGTTTAGACTCCGTCGGCTAATTTTGACTTTATTTTAAATTTATATTTTTAACAGGCCGGGACATGATTGGTCCGTTAAAAATTCATAACTTCTTCATCCGACGTTCGTTCTCATCTGTCTTTTTATCGTTACGCTACTATTAACGAGATCTTCGATTCTCATTTAGGTTGTGTCGGCTAAAAATCGCTCGATCTAATATTCGAACTTCGGCTGTAAACTGCTAAGCCGAAACTTCGAAAAATCATAACTTCCTTATACGAAGTCAGATTTGGGCGTTCTTTTTATGGACGCTCTCGGTTTAACGTTTTCTACGACTTTTGTTTAGATCGCTAAGGATAAAGGTCGCTCTATCGTAAATTCACTATTTACGCTTTCCGGTGTCGTGCCGGTTCCGTCGCGAAACTTCGACGGGTCATAACTTCTTCGTTATAATTCGGATTTCGGCGTTCTTTATATCCCCAGAATCCTTGTTTCGACCACTACAACTTTATGTAGAGATATTGGGTTTATCTCACACTTTAATCTCGACACTTATTTTTATTCTTTATTTATTACACATTTATAAATAAGTAATAAGCATATAAATTCACATAATACTCAAATATTTCATCTTTATTATCTCAAAAAGAGTTACAATAGTTGACCTAGACTATTACATTATCTGATAATGCTTAGCCCCGAAACCCAGACGTTACATTGTCCTTATGCTCCTGTCTTCTCATTTTCGGTATCGCAGCTACTAATACATGAATATGCAAAGTATAAATCTCTACAATATTAGACACAATGTGTCTAATGAGTTATTCTTCTATCTTTTTCTTATCTTTCTTCTTTCTTCTCTGTCCCATGCTCTATCATCTAACTCTTTCTCTAATAGCATACACATACATTCTTTCTTCTTTCATCTTTTTTTTGAACAGTTGCACATTCATATATTCAAGTATTCTAGCAAGTTGCTAGGATACAAAAGAGAAAGTCAATTACAGAGGATTTAGAAGCCAAGCATTCCAAACTACATCGGAGTTAGAAGCTTGGTATTTCAACCAAGAAAATGAAAAAAGTTGTATATTATCAAAAACAAAGTTTTTTTATCTGCCTATCTCCAAACAAAAAAGAATTCCAAAGTCGCCACATAAACCAACACATAGTCAAGACGATCACTTCCAAGCGACGCTTCTTGGTCGTAGCAAGATTGCAATCATCAATCCAAGATAACCATTCCTTAATGGATGGAACCATAGGAAAGGCTATCCCACACCACCTCGCCACAAGCCCCAGACATCGATCGCCACCTGACAAAGAAAGAACAAGTGTTGCACAGACTCCACCCCAAGACCACATATTGGAAAACCGATTGACGAGAGCTCCAACCCTTTCTTAGAAAGATTAAGCCTTGTTGGAATTCTATCCAGAGAGAGCCTCCAGATAAAAGTATTAACCCACCTCGGTACAATCTTACACCATCGAGTAACGACACCACTATCCATTACATAAACATTTTCAATATGTTTCCTCATGACCTGAACCGAGAATTCCTCTTAGGGGTCCAAAGACCACCAAAATCTGTCATGATTATCTGACACCACAACATTAAGTAATAATAACTCGAAATCATTCAGTTGCTCTTGTTCACAACCACCACGAACCTGTATGCGCCAATTCCACCTCCAATGCCCCTGATCCCAACGATCACAAACCAAACAATCAGGATCAAGGTCAAGTCTAAACAACCTATGAAACTGCAACATTAAAGGTTGCTGCCTAATCCATACATCATGCCAAAATAGAATAGAGTTCCCTCTTCCAAATCTCTTCTCTAGCGTGTCAAATGGAATCAAATTAGACGAATTCATTTTGCAAATAGCAGCTACAATTTTTGACCATGCACCACCCGTATAACTACTCCTGGACGAACCTAAAGCTCCATCACTACCATAAATAACTTTCACTAATCTGACCCAACATGATTGTTCTTCAGTAACGAACCTCCACCTCCATTTCTGGATTAAAGCATTGTTAAAAGCATCAAGTTTACCTAAACCAAGACCTCTTTTTTCAACAGAAGCAGCCACCTGATCCCACTTCACCCATGAAAACTTTCGATCATCATTACCGCCACCCCAGAATAAATTACTTCGCAACGACTCTAGCATTTTGAGAACCCCTATTGGCACCTTAAAAATTGACATAAAATAGATTCCGAGACTCCCCAAGAATGGACTTTATTAGAGTAGCCCTACCACCCATAGAAAGGCAATTAGATTTCCAAGAAGAAAGTCTAGCCTTAAATTTTTGCACAACACCATCCCAACTCTCCTTCCTACCCATATTCGAAGCAATGGGCAAACCAAGGTATGTAAGAGGTAATTTACCAGCCTCACACCCATACCGAACCATTGTATCTTGAACCACATTCCATTCGACACCCACCCCATATAGATGAGACTTGTGCATATTTAGCTTTAAACAGACACACTATAAAACTCTTGTAACAATTGCGAGATTTTTTCAACTTCGTATGCCCCCCAATCTAACACAAACACCACATCATCTGTATATAACATATGAGATAATCGAAATTTTTGGCTCCCCACCTTAATTCCTCGGATAGAATTATTAAACATTGCATCTTGAATCGTAGCATGCAACCCTTCCATATCCAAAAGGAATAAAAAGGGGATAGTGGATCGCCCTGTCTAAGCCCCCGAAATAACGAAAATTCCATTGTAGGGCTACCATTAACTAGGACAGATGCTCTGGATGATGAGAGACATTCATGAATCCAACCTCGCCACTTAGCCCCAAAGTTGAGGGCCCTCATAACATAATCAAGGCAGTCCCCACTCAAAGTGTCATAAGCCTTCTCAAAGTCCACCTTGAAAATCATTAATTTATGCTTCTTCTTTTTATACCATGCGATCACTTCACTTAGCATCAACGAACCATCAAAGATATGCCTTCCTTTCATGAAAGCAATTTTCTCCTATGATACCGGCCCATCCACCACCTTAGCCAGACGCGAAGGTAAAATCTTTGCAATGATTTTGTATTGCAACCCAATAAGAGAGATCATTCTAAAATCTTTCACATGGATCGGGTTTTGAATCTTAAGGATGAGGGTAATAAAGGAAGCATTACACCCGTTTAGCATTACCCCTGAGTTAAAACACTCCATAACGTGGCTAGTAATGTCTTCACATAAAGTCAACCAAAACTTCTTAATAAATGTAAAAGAGAATCCATCGGGCCTCGAGATTTTATCTCCACCGCATGCCCAAATTGCATCTTTAATCTCACCTACCGAGACGTCACCTTCCAACCTGATCCGATCACCCTCACCGAGAGAGGCAAACCGAGGGTTTGGATCCCCTGGATTGGAGACCAAAATCTTATCAAACTTGGATTTAAATAATGTATAAAAGACGTTTTTAACCCCAGTAGGATCCGTACACCAAATACCATCAACCATAACACCTTGAATAGCTTGTTTACGTCTTCTTTGTTTCAATGTCCCATGAAAAAACTTTGAGTTTTCATCCAAATCCATATCCCACTTAACCCTTGATTTTTGTGCAAAATCAAGGGTTTGACGGTGCTCGATCTCTTCCAACCGTTTTAGGATTTGGACTCTCTGAGAGACCTCCTCCTTTTTTACTACACCGAGATCACTCTTTTTATCTAGAGCTTCAATCTCCATATCCAACTCTACTCTATCTAATTTCTCCTTATCTCTAAGATCTTTACTCCATATTCTCAAGACGGGTTTCAAATCTTTGAGCTTGTTATTGAACCGAATTCCCATCCCTATATCTTGAGCGGTAACCTCAGAAGCCCATGCTGTTTTTACCACCTCGCCAAAACCATCCACCAAACTCCAAGAGTTAAATACTCTAAACGACACCAGACCAAAGTCGGCCTTCGCTGTATGTAAGAGAATCAGATTATGATCTGACCATCTTCTCTCTAACACAACAACTGCCAAATCTGGATACCATAAAGTATTTCTAGAGAGACAAGAAACCAGTTGAGCTTCGACATTTTTGTTCCTATATTATTTGTCCATGTGAATCTCTTTGCCCCTAAATGAATCTCCAATAAACCTACATCTTCAATAAGTTGGTTAAAAAAATCAGCCCCTTGTTGCGAGAACACTGACCCGAACCGTTCATCCTCTGCCCTTACCGTATTAAAATCGCCAAATAAAATATACTGCCCCTGATGTTCATTCATGAATTCAACCAACTCTCTCTACAATCTAGACCTGTCTAAAATCTCCTCAGGAGCATAGATATTTACCATAAAGAACACAAAGTTATTTTGAAGCCATCTCCCCTCCATAATGACATAATGTTCACCACAAAATATATTAGTTCTTGAGAAAGCAGCAGGGTCCCACACCGACACAATCCCTCCCGAGTGACCCCTCGCTGAGCTACATGCAAAATCAAAATTGAAATTTCCCCACATACTTCTAATTTTAAATAGTTGTACGGTTATCATAATAGATTCTTATACACCTAGGAAAGAGACCTCATTACGGAAACTAAGGATTTTGACCCATCTTCTCTTCTTACTTTTCCCGATACCACGGGCATTAATCGACATAATATTCATTGATTAACACCTGACACACCTACTCTCTCTGTAATATATTTCAAGCTTAATTTGCAACCACCCATGTTATATCCCATAACTCTTCCATATCCAATCAACTTTTGTTGGCCTTGAGCAATAGCCTCACCTCAATAAACTCTAGATCTAGATCTTTTTTTGACCTTGGAAAAATCGTATTGCATTTAGAAAATGAGCCACTACCATTAAGTTTTGTGGATACCTCTTCCCCATTTCTTCTCACGAACTCGACATCATGTGATGGGCCATCGACGAAGGTGTCGTCGACCTCCCCACCATCCCCTTTACTTCCCACTACATCGCTATTAAAAAAATCTGATTTGTGGTAGGCCCTCTATCAGGAACCATCTTTACAACAGGTCGGGGTTCTTGGTTACTCTCAACATCCGTGAACAATCCATCCACCTTTTCGTCAGTATCTGTAACATCGTTTGTAATTATTGTTGCTTCTGGAGCAGTCTCGATCACCACCTCATCCTCTTCACTAGATTGATCCAATTCGTCACCATCACAATCACCATCAGATTCATGTCTCTCCTCTACAAAATTAACATCTTCATCTTCTAAAATATCAACCTTCCATGCTGCAAGTTCACGAACTCTTACCGGGTATCCACCCCTTCTACAACAACTGTGACAACCTCCGATATGATACTCTTGACTTTTGTGCTAACACAAATTCTACCACAACTGACTGCTACATCTTGGTCATCTTTAAAAAACATAAATTTTCCCCACAACGTTGCTATTTTTTTGAATAAGTTAGACCCCCAAGCAACAAGAGGTAGCCCTTCAATCTCCAACCAAACCATACGCTCATGAATAACAAAGTTTTTGGAATCGGGCTTAATATCTTTCAAGAACCCCTTGATGTTAATGTAATTCTGGAATGCACGACATGCTTCAACATTTGGGAACTCAATCCATACCTATACCCCACCAACATGTCTAATAGTTAGCCCTGTAAACCCCTCATTTAAACATATCTTATACAGATTTTGCATTGTGGATACCTCACGTACCCTAGCAATCAAAATATTTGAAGAGTTATGTAGTCTTAACAAATCCTTCTCCTCCAATAACATCCTTTTTGAAGCCAATTTTGACATACTGTTGACATGTTCATGTTTTCCAGAGATTGCATTCGCATATGATCGCAACACATCAGTACCAATACCACTTTTTTGTGGTAGATGAACAACCGATGGCACTAAATTCACCAACCCCTATTGTTTTAGTTGAGAATGATCCACCCCATGTCTCACTCATTGGAATTTTGCAACGGAAACAAATAGATGAAAATTACCAATGTATATTGTTGACATTTGCCTAGACATCACCACTGCATCTTCCACACCCATAAATTGTATAAAATCAAATCTTTTCCCCTTATTTGATTGCTTATGTTCAATGTAGGCATCGACAATCTTCCCATATTTTGCAAATACTTGCCACAATGACTTTGAATCCAACGTAGTAGGAAAATTGGTGGCGTAGAAGGTACATACAATTCGCTCCACATCCTTTCCAAATGGAATATGTATTTGTTTACCAGTCATACCTGGGCAACGGACCTGTCGTACCCTGTTTTCCCCCGACACTTGTTTCTTTACAATCTTCCAAATCCAACCATCGTTGGCAACCATATTCGATTTCAAGATCAATTAATGAACTTGAAGGACTTTATCTGCAACACTCTGTATATTTGCAACTGGAATGTCTCAATGTAGACCATGAAGGGAGATTCATTATACAAGCTATCTAAGAGGCTTCAAGAGAGCAAACATGTCCCATGTGATATAATGGGTGACAGAGAAGAACTATGAATGAATAACTGCAGATTCAACACCAAAAAATTCTGCACAATGTTGGACTAGGGTTTCTCGATTAAAACCTTATCACCAACAATTTTCACCCAATTTCTTATACCCAGATCAATCTTATGGTTCTTATGGATCTGGGCAGATCGATTCTGTAGCCACGCCGGAGAATTTGTCAATTTTTGATGACCTTCATTGGAGTTCTTCCTTCACGCAGCCTGAAACGTGATGCTCGCTTTTCTCTACATGTAGTTAACGCGATGTTCATGTTACAAAGTTCTTTCTTCTTTCATCTATCTCTTCTGTCTTTTCTCTAATATTTCCTTCTACTCTTTCTTATCTCATCAATCTCTTTCTTTGGCATCTACTTTGTTTCTCATACTCTTCTCTTATTATTTTCTTAGGCTCTTCTCATACTATGTTCATGCTCTTTCTTTCTCTATAACTCTGCATATTCTCTACTTTACCTCTTCTTTATTCTACATCTTCTCTATTTCTTGCTCTTTCTCTTCTTTGTTCTCATCTTTAATGTCTCAGCCTCTTGTTCTCATCTAGACCCTATGGTCACATCTCAAACCATACTCTAAGGTAACAACATCCCACTATCATTACCGGGTATTCTCATCCGATCTTACTTCTCTCTCGTATGATCCCTCGTGGATCCTTAATCTTTCTTCGTATCTTGAATCACTCATGAATTCCTTACCATAAACACCTCATGGGTTATCTCTAAGTTCTTTCAAAGAGCGATCTTATCTTGTTCCTCTCAAGGAATCTTTCTCTATCTTTTCTAATCATATACGATCTGTCTTCCCGTAAGTATCATCTATCTACATCCCTCAAAAGGGATCATCATCTCTTTCCCCGTAGGGACATAATCTCATTTCCGAAGGAATCATACTCTTTGTCCCCGAAGGAACCATACTCTAGTCCATGTAGGAACAATACTCTTATTCCCGAAGGAATTATACTCTTATTTATGAAGGAATCATACTCTTATTCCCAGAGGAATCATACTCTTATTCCCGAAGGAATCTCTATCGCTTGTCCCTGAAGGAACCTCTATCTCTTGTCCCCGGGGAAAACTTACTCTTGTTCCTGAAGGAACCTTTACCTCTTGTCCCCGAAGGAACCTATATATTTACCTCTCTATCTTTGTTATACTTTCTTTTTCTCACATGTGGATAATTATTTAACATAAGGCCCATTATCCGTGAAGAATCGTTTCAACCATGCTAAAGACCCGGGAGTACCAGGTCAAACAACATGCATATATTCATTCCAGAGGATCCCGGGAATACCAGACTTCTTTTTGTTTAACCTAGACTATAAAAACACTTGTAAAACTCACACAACGGACAAAATCTTCATACACCTTAGACACCTTGAACTACCAAAACGATTGTACTCGTATCTTCATCAATTTTCTGTAATTTTTATCCAAATCAATAAGATCAAACAAGGCATGTGATTATTATCAACTCCCAAGGTTTTATGTCGGAGATCATATCAAGGATCAAGGACTTTCCTTGTAAACCACTTGTGCAACATTGTTCTAATTTCATTAATCACCTCAACCACAACACCACAACCTCTCATACAATTTGGTTGAATATTATTTCATCAATTTTTGACCAAAACAAGTTGGCGCCCGCCGTGGGTCCTTGGTGTTCACAATTGTTTGAGAATCATGTCTACCCAACCAATCTTATCCTCTTCCTCCATTCCTCCCATTTCCTCTAAAAGCCTTCCACCATCTCCTAGCGGAGCTCCCAAGAAGACTTCAGAGGCACCAAATAAAAACACCTCTCCGGTTACTACGTAAGGATTTCAGGATCCTCCTGTAATGATTTCCAACAATGAGCTCGTTGCCATGATGAAGAGACTAAAACGCCAGGTTACTCAACAACAAGAGGACAACCACACGATGTTCAAGGAAATAGAATGAATAAGGACAGAGATCCACAAACCCTAAGAAGCAGCACCCTCAATCTTGCAACCCAAGATCCTGAACTTTGACAATACAGGATCCTCAGGAAACCGTTAGGAGATAGGAACCTCAACATCAACCCCGACTTCTACTTGGGGTGCTGATCCAAATGAGCAAGCTCATGTGGTCCAGGATCCCGATGAAACTTTCAGCACTCCCAATAACAAGGATTCTGGTAACTTCGTGAATAATAATACTTTTAATACTAACTCTACGGAGCTTGATGCAAGAATGATCCTGATCACGGCCAAGGAACTCCAATAGTTAAGACAGATGATCTCAAGTGTTCCCAAAGTAGTCTAACGTATACTGGAAGTTTCCCCAACAAGCCACATGATCTCAAGATATGCTCGTACGATTGCTGACACAGAAGTACCGAAGTGCTTCCAAACTCCCAACATGAAGCCTTATGACGAGACTACAGATCCTGAAGAACACGTGTCACAATATAGGGAAAGAATGGAGATCATCCCCATTCCCACACATTTGAAAGAAGCTTGCCTATGCAAGGGTTTCAGTTCAACACTCACATGATCAGCCTTAAAATGGCTTCTTAACGTTCCCCCTACTCTATTAATTCGTTTTCTCACTTAGTTAATCTTTTTAATAATCAATTTTCTTGTATAAGAACATTCGAGAAGATCACTAGTGATCTTTACCGGGTAGTTCAGGATACTAAGGAATCACTTAGGATTCTGTGAGCAGTTTTGGTAGGGAAGCCTTAAGTATCCCCAACATCGATATGACAACTATCGTAGAAGCCTTCAAAATGGGCTTGAAAAAGGACTCTTCTTTCTACAAAGACCTTGTAATGACTCCATGAAAAAAATGGACGAAGTGAGAAATAGAGCAGTAAGATTCATAAGGCTCGAAGAAGACAGGGAAATCCAAAAAAGGAGAAACCTACAAAACTCCTATGATAACCCCAATAGGAAGGCCGAATCCTTGACCCAAAGATCCTAAAAGTCCAAACCTTATTCCAAACCCGATCATCATAGGGTTAATGCCCTTGAAGATGAAGGGGAGGAAGGAGAAATTGCAAAGATCACTGACTATTGCTTTTCTGTGGATTTTTCAGGTTTAATATTTGCTATGTAGGATCTTGGCGACCAAGCGAGATGGCTAAGAAGGAGAGAAAAGTCCACCACCTGGAAAGATAAGTCCAAATGGTGTGCATACCATATGGACTTTGGTCATGTTACCGAAGATGGCATAACCATCAGGAAGGAGAATATTTCAAAGAGATCGTGGGAAGGAGAAAAGAAAGATCCAAAGAAAAGGATCAGGATCCTTATAAGATCTTAGAGAAACCAAGATCCCCTCCTGTGGATGCCAAGGTAATCAATGTTATCTCGGGAGGATATGACATATGTGGTACCTCCTATTCTGTAGCAAAAAGACATTCCAAAGTGTAGAAAATAGATAAAGAAGAAGGGCCTCAAAAGAATACGTCAATCACAAATGAGAAAGAGATCACCTTCGACGAAATAGATAGAGCAGACGTCCAAGATCCCCATCACGATGGACTGGTGGTCATCCTTTACATCGCCAACCATTTTGTTAGACGGATCCTGGTCGACGGAGGATCCTCGCTCATCATTTTACTCATGGATGCTTTAAATAGAATGAACATCCCCGAGTCTGAAATATTCAAAGGATCCTCAGTTCTAATAGGATTCTGTGGCGAAACAAAGCATTCGATCGGCGAATTTTTTTTTGTCGAAAATTGATCAAGTATAACCCAACCAAATTGTATGAGAGGATGTGGTGTTAGGATAATGCAAGTGTAGAATAATAATCAAAGTGAAACAAGTGAGTTACAAGGAAAACCCTTGATCCTATATAGGTTCTACGACGTAAAACCTTGGGAGGTGATAATGATCACCTGCCTTGTTTCTTTTTATTGATTTTAATATGATCTTACAGAGATGATGAAGATGAAACGAGTACAAGTATGATAATAGAGATAATCGTGTGTTTGGTGTGTGCAATTTATAGGTGTTATTTATAGTCTAAGCTAAATAAAAAGAAGTTTGATATTTCCGGGATCCTCCTTGAACAAGAATTTACACGTTGTTTGACTTGGTATTCCCGTGTCTTAAGCTTGGTTGAAGTGATTCTTCGTTGAGAATGAGTCTTGTGTTGACTAAGTCTGCACATGAGAGAAAAAGTAAGAAGGACATAGCCATTATAAGTGTTAGGAAATATTAGTGATAATAGTTAGGATCTTGAGATATGTTTAAGGATCCTGAGTCTCAGGAATATTAAGGATCCTGAATATGATTCTGGGATCATACCGCTAATAATTTCCCCCAAATTATACCTACGAAATATTGAGGTTAATTTCCAAATATTTTAAGGTATAATTTCAAAATAAAAAATGAAGTAAAAAGTTCTAACGGATAGGGTAATTTAAATTTCAACGGATAGATTTCTAGTCGTTGGAATAGGTCAAATCACCCTTTTACGTTTGCATGATTCATATATAAATAGGGTATTCAGTCTTTTAATTTCGTCTTACTTTCTTCTGGACGTTCGCTGAATATCATCGAAGGTACTACCTTTGTCTCTTTTTCTCCCTCTTCGTTTTCTTTTAAATATGGTCAAAAAAGGAGCTCGCTCTCGCGCAAACATCATTGCTATACCTGATGATGATTTCGTAGATCAGAAATTCCTTTCCTATGAGGAAAATTGTACCTTTGACGACGACAATATCGAAGCTTTGAATTCGTTTGGAACCTTTCCCACCGGTACTGTTTTTAAACCTTTGTTGTTAGGATTCAACCGGATTTTATTTCTTCCGTTTGGGTTTTCTTTCCTGAGTATCCCTTCACCCTAGGTCTTTCTTATCCCTTCCCCGGGATTATCTATGAATTCTTCAAAATTACTAAAATCTCGTATACCAGGCCATGCCAACGGTTTGGAGGATCCTTTACTGGATTGATCTTCTGAATCGTTCCATGGACCTTAACATTGGTTTAAACGAGTTAGCCTATGTCTATGATCTTTCAAATTTTGGGAACTCTTATTTCCTGTTGAAAGTTAAGACTAAAAAATCACCCCTTATCTTGAAGTCCAAGCATAACGATGGTGCTTGGAAAGGGAGATACTTTTTCGTGAAACGTGACTCGATTCCCGGTGGAAATCTTTTACTTCAATCCTGGGTCAAAAATGGTAGGGTTTTTTATTTCTATATTAAGGATCCCGATATTCACACTTCAATTTTTTGCAGCTTTCAAATTCGACGCGCTAATTCCTCATTCTGAAGATACTAAAGATAGGATTAAGAACTTCCTTGCTCTGCCTGAGATTGATAAGCTATTCAAGCTTGATCCTTCCAGTCACCAAAAAAATTTAACTTCCATCGTCCCTATGGCTACCGGTAAGGATCCTTGAGTACTTTCATCTATTGTCTTGGAAGATCTTAAAGATTTCTTTGGTATCCCATGATCCAAAGGCACACACGCCAATTCTCATTTCTCTCTTTCTGATTTTGACACAAGCATGTCATGTGGCCATTTGCTCGTGAAGAAAAAAAAGGTTGGCTCCTCCATCGTCTCAAAAAATGCCAACATCAATCTGACTATGAAGACTCCGAGATCCCGAAAGAGAAAAACTATTGAAGTCATGGATTTGAGTTTGTAAATATTGGAGCCGAGGATGTACTCCAGAAGCTGGTATCCTTTTCTCAAGCTATAAGTGTTAGTGTAACTCTTGTTCTGTATGCTTTGCCTTTTACTCTTTCTGATGTTATTCTTGTTTCAGGTCTCTGATCATGTTTCGCCAGACTTGAGGATCTGGACTAAAAGGGATGAACAAACTTTAAGGGAGCAGGAGAAAATGTGGAAGGTGACCAACATGGATCTCTTGAAACGGGTGGTGCTCTTGAGCAAAGAGAAGGCTGAGAAAGAAGAGGAGCACAATGCGGAGATGGCAGAGGTGATCACCGAGGTAAAGGCCAACGATGTCGTGGCTGTTTGGGAAGCCAATATTAAATTAGTTGAAGATGTGGCTAACGCAGGATCCTGGAATCTGGCCGGGTGGCGTGCAACCTTAGCCAAATTAAAGGGTGAACTTGTTAATACCAGTCAGGATCATGAAGGACAGCAGCCAGGGGCGAATGAGGAGGAGAAGACCCTAGACAATGATGACCAAGCTACGGTTTAGGCCTATTAGATAGAAAAATTTTACATAGTTTTGTACCGTACAATTATTTTTCTTCCCATGGATTAGGTGACAACTCCTTTTTTAATATATGATTGTTTTATATTTCCCTGCTTGCGTGGTTGACTCGTGTGGTTGTAGTAATAGGATTTATGAGGATCCTTACATAGTAAAGATCTTAAAAAGTTCAAGTCTTACAAGAACTCTCTAAGATATGAATAACTTGAAAATAGTTAGTCATCAATTTGGGATCTCAAAATAATTAAGACCCTTTATGGTAACAAACCTTCAAACATTATGTAGGAAAAAATACTTTTAAAGGACGGATAGAACCTGGTGCTCCTTAGAGTTCATAACCTGAAGTTGTGATTCCTTTAGTGTGATCCTAAAGTTTGCATATGAAAGGATTCTTGTTTTACGAGTTCATCATAGGAGATCTTTATTACTTAGAAATCCGGGGAGGATCCAACCTCAAGAGTCAACTAGGAATAATCCCGACTTAGAATATAACTGGGAAGGATCCCTATTTGTAATAACATGATAATGTTTATGGATCTTAGAAAATCACTGGGGAAAATCCAACTTAAGACAACACGTTAGCATTATAAACCTTAGGAAATTTATTGGGTAAAATCCCAACTTAAGATAATACGTCAGTGTTATAAACCTTAGGAAATTACTGGGGAAAATCCCAACTTGAGATAACACGTTAGTGTTATAAACCTCAGGAAATTACTAGGGAAAATCCAAACTAGAGATAACACATTAGTGTTATAAACCTTAGGTTTAAACGTCAGGATCTTAACATATATTCAGAAATAAGAGGGTTGCCAAGTCACTGCAATGTGCGGCGGGATCCCCTTATCCACATCCCATAGTTAGATCTTGTGCGTCCAAGCGAGGTGTAGAAACCTTAACTCGTATGAAATAGGTAATTAAATCTTTAAACCTAAAGGGGATTAAGTACCCTTAATCGTAGGAGAGATGATCACTCTATATTCGTAGTTGCTAGGATATTTGCGTATTGCAATCGTTAGGATCATATATTGATGTATTAACCGGGATCCCTGAGTGTCAGGACCCTCGAGTTCCTACGCATGGCAAACGTTAGCTTGGGGGTGGGCGTTAGCTTGGATAACGCCTCTCTGATGCTTAAGTTAGTAATGGTTTTTAGAAGCGTAAATAAAAGAATTAGATAAAAGTAGATAGGAGAGATAATGTACCTTGAGTTCATCAAAAGTGATTTACGCAACCTACATGACATATGACTTCATATGAATGGCATTCTAGGATCTTGGAAAAGTTTTCCCTAGGGTAGCTAGACAATATGCCCCCTTTCATGCTTTTGAATCAATGAGATATGGTCCTTCCCATTTGGATGCCAATTTACCCGCATTGGGATCCTTGGTATTTTGGAATGTATTCCTAAGGACCAAGTCACCTACCTAGAATCTTTTGAATTTGATGCTCTTGTTATATGCTTTAGTGATCCTTTGTCGATAAGCAGCAATACAGATCCTAGCAAGATCCCTAAGTTCATCGATAGTGTCAAGATCTTGGGCTAGTATCCTATCGTTGTTCTCTTGATATTGCATTGGTATCTTGCCGTTGGGATCACTACTTAAGTAGGGATCACGACTTCTGTTCCAAACACGACGGAATATGAAGTTTGGTCAATGACTATTTTTGAAGTGGTCCTATGTGCCCATAGGACGAAAGGAAGTTCCTCTGCCCATCTTCCTTTTTTCTCATCTAGCATTTTCTTTAAATTGTTGACGATGATCTTGTTACTAGATTCAGCATGACCATTAGCTTGAGGATGGACATGAGTGGATTTCCTGAGAATACATGTAGTTTTGAGGGTCAACACAAAAGGTTGGTGAGAGTTACAGTTTTTCTGCTAATAACCGTAACACTTTTAATAAGTCTAAAAATTATTTTTTTGTATGTATAACAATAGTTAAAACAATGTTTTCAATGAGTCTTTAAAAGCCAAAATGTATCTTTGAATAAGTAAATCCATACTTCAAATAGTTTTGAAAGCAACCAAGCCCATGGTTTGTAGTGAGAGAAAGAGATTCCAACTAATGTTTATAGTGAGTCCTATAACCGAGCTATGTGAATGAATGTACCCCCTACAACACTTCATTGGACGTTGTAGTAACAATTATAGACACTTATCATCCACTTCGGTTGATTGGTCGAGGTCGTAGCTAGCAACCACAGGTGGGGATGTCAACCCCGTCTAGATCTATACATATGTATCTTGCTCCGAAGATTAACGGTTATAGTAGTGTGAGTATGCTAAGTGTTTAGACTCAGCTAATGAATATAGTCTCACTAAAAAGCCCTTAACCAAAGTATGTGAATAGCTCTCAACCCTAACTTAATTGTGATTAAGTCACCAGGCATAATGAATTTCATTGTATAAAGTTTATAAAAGTCGAATATGCTTGGTATGTATGCAAAAGTAAAATGTATTCACTTTTATAAAGAGGTACGTTCCAAAATAATGAACATATGTACATGCATAAACTTTATGTATTTAAACATATAAATATACATGCATAGTAATAACTTGAATCCTTGAAATACTACAAAGTTTTATGATAGGCGTTTTATGACATACAATGTCACATAAATCATATATTTTTGTATCATGTAGCATTTGGTGTATGGACTAGCTATTTCACGATACAATAACCATAATATGTATATGAAAAGTTTATACTAGTTCATTTGTAACGATATGTTAAATTGTTAAATAGCTTTTTTTATAAACTAGGTTTATTGTATTTTCGCATAAAGGATATTATATTTGTATAAAAAAAGTACATATGAACATTTATCCCCCCCCCCCCCCGAAATAATTTGAAATATTAAAAAGGGGCCGTAAGCACTCACTCTTGAAGCATGAGTTCGATTTGTACGAAATCAGTTTATTTAAAAATTTTGTCCCGAGAAACCGCAAATCCACGATTCTTGAACTTCAAAATACTTTCGGGACCGTTTCGTAACGAATTGAAACTATTGGGGGCTGTTTGGTAATTTAATTAACCAAAATAGGATTGTTTTGGTTAAAATAAATAAAGGGAGGGACTGAAATGGTTTAAATTGAATTAATGTTAGAGTCTTGGACTGATATTGTTATGAAATCTCCATGGGAGGGGTTATTTTGTTTTAAATAAACCTAAGTTTGTGGAAAAGGGTTTATTTGAAATGAATGTTTAGCAGGGGGGTTATTGGTCATTTTCTCAAAGTTTAAAGAAATTAGGGCTTTTTACACCCCGTCGTCATCTGTACGATCGGTCATAGGGATGAAGAACACGAACGACTCACGAAGGCAGATGAACAAAGGCGTGAAAAGGACGCACGAAGCGGCGGCACTGCATCGGGGCCCTTGCTCGTCGCAGGTCACAAAGAGGACCGAAGGAAGAAGAAGCTCGCAGGCGGCTAATCCTAATGTCTTGGTCGATCGATCGCGAAGAGGGAGGCGTCTCCGGGGTTCGACGAGGCCGACATGGAGAAAGGGAGAAGCAGCGAGGCTGTTGTGGCCTCAGTGGGTGCAGCGAGGAGCGAAACGGGGTGAGCGATTTAATGGGTTTGGATCGAGGGTTCGGTGTGGCGAAGTGATTGCGAAGGGAAGGATGCCAGAAAAGGGTCCGACAAGCAGTACAACGTAGCAGGTGTGGGATTCGGTGGCGTTTGCTCGACAGAAGAAGAAGAGATGTGCGAGAGGTAAGGCTGCTGTCTCGATGGTTCACCGAAGCACCACCACAGAAGACGAAGAAAAAGGCAGAAAATCAAGGAAGAAAGGTAAGCAATTTTTTTCCAGTTTGTTTTAATTAACAGCAAAGGAAATGGGAAAACGAAAAATGCCATTCTCTTGATTTCACAAGTAATCGACCCCTCTAATGGGTGTGTTCTTGACTAACATTTCTTGGATGAATGTTTGGTTGATTCATTTGACAAGGAAAGAAAAGGAAGAGGGGAAAAGAGATGAAGATGATGACGAATTCCGGAGTGTTTGTGGGTTTTGATGTTTCATTTGACAGCTTCAATTGAGAAAGGAAACACATTTCCTTTGTGTGTGATTTAATATTTCTTTTGTGTGTGATTTAGTACAAGCTAAAAGTTAGAAGCAACACTATAATTTATTCTCTAGTATGGTGTGCAAGAAATCAAAGATTTTGGACATTTTCTCAACATACTTTATGTACTTTGATTTCAAGATAGCAAGTTATGTATGTGTACTTTGGGTTAATTTTGTAAGCATTGTATAAGTCAATAAGTACGTATTTTGTATATGTATTGATGTATTGATTTATTGGAGTATATATTTGTATGTATTATTTATTGATTTATTTATTGATTGGTATGGATGTATGGATTGTGTATATAGTTGGTAGCTTCTTAGATAATCTTATTTGGACCACAAAGTCAATTATAAAGACACTAGGTGTGAGACCCATGTATTACATGAGTTTATTTAAATAAAATTTTAAATATATTTAAATGAAATTTTAAATATAAAATTCAAAATATTTGCGAAGAAGAATATGACATGTGGCAAAATGAATAAGAATATGACATGTGGCAAAAAAATCTTTATTTATTAGAGTAGATTACATTAGTTATACACACAAGTATATGTATTCGAGTGCTAAATTAATCATGTAAGTTAATCTTGGATCTTGGAAATCATATATGACTTATATATAAATTATCGTATATAATATTTTTGAAATGTCACACTTCTTATTTTATATATATCCTATAGTTAATATATGTTCATTAGACACATAAATTATTGTATGGTTTATAAAATTTATAATAACTTATCTATAGTTGATCACAAGTTATTAGTTATCCCCATCGTTAAACTCACATTTGTTGGATTGGATAATAATATATTATTTCCAGAATATATTGCAAATAATTGAAATCATATCAAAATCAATAGTTTAAGGTTTCGTGATTTACTGATTCAAAACGTCAGATTTTTAGACTTTTATAAAGATTTTTACAAAAAATATTTCAAGTATGAAATTAAATATTAGACTATGACCTAAGTCCAAATGCATTCTCGGAATTTCCATATGAGGTGTGCAAGTCCCTCAACGGATAGAAACGATTTTAACAGTTTTAAGAAAATAAGTATTATATTGGTTTGGATTTTTAAAACGGTCGTATCTTTTGCATACGAATCCCGTTTTGGACGTTCTTTATATATTTGGAAACAAGGAAGCATGTACTATGAGACTAGAGTGTTTGTATTGCTCACAATTGCTTAATACGAAATTTTAGTTTTTCAGACGCATTCATAGGGTTGCACTTTGAGATGTTTGATTTGTTTTCTAGGTTACATATTTGGAAGTAAGATACCATATGGTATCTTATAATAGTCGAAATGAACTCATTTAATTTATATTAGATGCATTAAAACCCAATGAGTCAAATTACCAAGAGATTTACTGTGAATTGAGCGTTCATAATTTTTGACCTCAATTCTGGGATGTCACAACATCTCCTCTATAACGAGGTGATGCAAAGTAGGCTATCATTGACCACAAGTCAATTGGTCACCACATCGCGATTACACACATAGAACACATGTTTTAAACCTATTGGAGCTCATTCTCAATTCATTACTCTTCTAATTCGATGGAGAGCTGATGAGGGGCGATTTTTCAGTTAAGAGGGTGCCAAGGGAAGCTAGTGATGGTGGATGGTTGTGATTTTGATCCTCTCCAAAATAAGGTAACATTTCTCTATTTTTGGTGAATTTTTTTCGATTGGTTAGAATATTTGGGTTATTAGGATTATTACTCAATTAGTATGTTATTGAGAGTGTTTAGAAGCTTTGAACAAGATTTATGTGTGATTTCAGTGGTGAAATCTTTATGTATGAAGTTAGAGTTTGAACCCCTAAACTAGTAATTATGTTAATTAATGTATTAGTTGTTAGATTGTGATGAAATAAGTATTATGGGATGCTTAATTCATTGTTCAGATTGGGTTAAGAGATAGAGATCAAAAAGATAGAATTATGATCTATTAAGTTGTTATTTTTACTTAGATTTTGAAAAG
Organism: Lactuca virosa; assembly: GCF_052849685.1. NCBI lineage: Eukaryota > Viridiplantae > Streptophyta > Magnoliopsida > Asterales > Asteraceae > Lactuca > Lactuca virosa. Next base: position 378,401,935 of record NC_136430.1, on the reverse strand, counting down.
CTCTTAATAGGCTAAGAAAAGTATTAATATGCTTGTGTATGTGTATGATTAGGCCTAACATCAAAGAAGATATATCCAAAATGCATTAATGACATAGTAGAGGAGAATGGGACAGTTAGTCTTCACTAACTGATAATGTGAGTTATTACTCTCACTCTCACTCTTTAGATTATGTTTATATATATATATATATATATATATATATATATATATATATATATATATATATATATATATATATGTTAAGTCTTGTGACGTGTGTTAAACGAACTAGTTTTAATCCTACTAACTTAGACACAAAATAAACACACGAAAGGCAGTGTACCTATCGATTAGTAATATAGTTCAAGCAAGTAGGGTATCGAACACAGGGAACGGTAAACAATTAAAATAAATGCTAATATTATCTAAATAAAACAAGTAATAGAAAGGGGGTTTTCTCTAGTTTTGCAAGACTAGGAACTTAAGTACTTAACTAATACTCAACTAAGCAACTAACAGCTAAGCAAACAAAAATCAACTAAATTCAATAAATTTAAAGAGACTTCCATTTAGATTCGATTCAGTTATTCCTATGGTTGATTTTATGGCAAGTGTAATGGATTAATTGGCATTGGCTACCGATTAGTGTGATTAGGTTCACGTTCGCTATTACTAATCCTTAGAAAACAAATTAATTTAAGCAGTGATCAAGTGATTAAACTAATAAATTTCCTAGTTTATTGATTCGGGTTAAGTAAGACTTGTAGTTAGATAATCAAATTACTAATTCAATTAACTTCTTGTTGATGGTTGGTCACATAAGCTCACACATTAACTTACCTATTTTCTAGTTAACCCTAGTTTCACTTTCACTATTCCTAGGCATATAACAATGTTTTCACATACATCATATGAGATAAGTAATTAAGAGATGTTCATGCAGCTTAATATACTTGTAATTAACAGAAAATAGTTGTTGTTAACACATAAGGTTCTTTAACAAGCTTAATAAAACAAAATTCACCATTAAACAATTAATCCAACCACAAATCAATCCATAATTATAAATTTATCTACCCTAAACAGAAGATATAAGGTTTAGCTCATAATTACAACAGATAGTAACTCACAAACAAGATCTGATAATTCAAACATGGTTCAAATAAGAGATAAAGTGAAGAGTAAACTAAATTTGCCTTTAATCTCCTTAAAATTGAAGGTTAGGGTTTTCTCCACGAACTCCAAAGCTCCAGCAGCACCTTTAGTTGCAAATTAATCCCCAAGGGTTCCAGAGAGAGGTTTGGTTTCGGCTATTGGCTTATATTTATAGTCTTCAGAAAACAGGGGCTACTCGCCGAGTAGATAACCGACTCCCCGAGTCCCCTTTGTAGAATCCGTGTACGACAAGGACTTTGTATTTGCTTCGCGAACATTCGTGTGGACTCGTCGAGTAGACGATCCAACTCGCTGAGTCTTCAGGTGTAACGCCCGTAGATCCGGGCTAGTCAATTTAGAGACGATAAGCATCAAAAATGACTTTTTGATGGAAGATTATTTAGAAGGATTAATCTTAACCAAGTTGTAGTATATGTCTCAAGGTTTCCGGATATATAAAGAATGCCGAAATCCGAGTTATAACGAAGAAGTTATGACCTGTCGAAGTTTCGCGACAAACCGGCACGGTGCCGAATGTCGTAAAAAGTGAGTTTTTGATAAACTACTTTTTAGCCTTAGTAATCTAAACGAAACTCGTAGTATTCGTTAAACCGAGAAGTTCGATAAAAAGAACGCCCAAATCTGACTTCGTATGAGGAAGTTATGATTTTTCTAAGTTTCTGCTCAGCAGTAGACAGCTAAAAAATCGAATTTTAGATCGATTGATTTTTAGCCAACATGACCTAAACAAGAATTGAAGGTCTCGTCATTAGTAGCACAACGGTAAAAAGTCTGACGAAAACGGACGTCGGATGAAGAAGTTATGAATTTTTAACGGATTTCCTGTCCCGGTCTGTTAAAAATAATAATATAAAAATTAAAATCAAAATTAGCCGACGAAGTCTAAACGGAAGTTGTAGAGCGTAATTTTACATACGCGTGCATATAAAGAACGTCAAAAACGGAGCTCGTATGCGAAAGTTATGGATTTTAGAAGTTTTGGCACGAAAAACGAGAAAAAATCCCTAAAACCGAGGAATTTCGCATAGGTGGACTTCGGCCACGTGTCCTCGCCTCGCAGGTGCCACGTGTGTAAAATTCTGATGAGTCACCGAAGTCGTGGAAGCATCCGAGGAGTGACGCGTGTGCAGCCGAGAGTCCGACGCGTGCCAGGTGACTCCTCCATCCGAAGCCGCCTTACCTCCCCCCGACGCGTGTCATACCAGCTGTCCGAAGCGGTCCAATCAGAAGCCACCAGCGAGGCCCTCGCATGCGCAGCCCTGTGCGAGCCCACGTGCGAGCCTTCCCTGCGAGCCCTCGGATCTGCGATGCGTGGCTTCTTCTCAGCCGTTGGATCAGGAGTCTCGGCCCTATAAATAGGAGGGTGCAAGACCTCCCGGGTAAACTTTGAAAACTTGTCATTTTTAGCCCTTTTTTCAACATTTCTTTCATTTCAACTTCCCTCGAAGCCCCAGTATCAATTATAACCCCCAGAATACGCCACGAAGAGCCCGTGAAGCCCGAAAAATTTATCTTTTCGGTTTTGAAGCCCGACCTTTCGCAAAGCCCGGTTTCTCAATAAAACTCCCGGTTTTATTAGAAACGATCGTTTTAGGAAACGAATTGCTGCCCGATTTTCATTAAATCAAGTGAGTGTGTAGTCACTTTCATCTTACACATAAATATGAAGTATTTTATATAAAATACGTGATATGTGTATATATGTTGTTTGTTTATTTGAGATGGATGTTGAATGAATGTTTTATACATGTTTAAAATGATTTAAAATGTATATGTATTTTATCTTCAAATATGTTGGGTAAAACATGGGTAGATAAAGTATGAGGGATAAAAGTACAGTATAGATGTACGTTGGTAGCTATGAATTTAGTACAGTATAGATGTACGTTGGTAGTTACGGATTTAGTATGTTGGCGACGATGTGACTTCGTGCCTATTAGATAAACCCTGGCGACTATGAGACGTAGTGCCTATTAGATAAACCCTGGCAACTATGAGACGTAGTGCCTATTGTATAAACCCTGGCGACTATGAGACGTAGTGCCTATTGTATAAACCATGGCGACTATGAGACGTAGTGCCTATTGTATAAACCTTAGCGACTATGAGACATAGTGCCTATTGTATAAACCCGGCGACTATGTGACGTAGTGCCTGTTGTATGAACCTTGGGCAGAGATGGACTTCGTGCCTATTCCTTAGGATGAATCCTTAGGAATGAGTGAGATTTGATTCATAGGGTAAATCCTTAAGAAATAAATAAGATAATGGGGATTGGGTAATTCGGTTGATTGTTTGATGTTTAAGCATAATAAATTATTTATTGTGGGTTGAAAACCCTATATGCTCACCAGGCTCCCAAGCCTGACCCACTCAGTTTGTTTGTATCACAGGTATCGATACGAAGTTACTTTACACTGAGAGATTAAAAGAGATATAGATCACTAGTGTAAGTGAGTGTAAGTTCTGTTTATGCTTATGTTTCTATATTAACGATGATATCCCAATGGTTTAAGTGAATAAAATACATTTCTTCAGAAATGATTTGATAATTAAATTATCATGTTTTTATGGGAACAAATTCCGCAACACCTTTTAAAAGGATTACTTTGATTTTATTTTAAAAAGCATAAACGAAATCGGTCTTTTCTGGCCGAGAAATTAGGGGATGTCACAGTTGGTATCAGAGCATTAGTTTAAGCGAACTAAGAAATTGTAGGATTTATAGACTTAAACGTAGAATGCTAAGTGATGATTGTGAGATGATTTTCTACCATATTTTAGACACGAGCACTAGTTTATTTTAGGAAGGATGCCTAAAATGCTTTTATGTGCTAAATGTTTTGTGTTATAGCTATAATGATGCTATTATTTGTTCGGATCTATGGTCTGTTGCCGACTAGATCTGGAAACCTTATGTGTGTAGGATTCTAAGCGTATGATTACGAGATTAGAACTAACATGTAAACGTTTCGAAGTGATAAGGAGATTTATACGTCTATCGTAAATAAAGCTTTCCTATCTGAAATTCTCTCCCGGTACACCGAACGCCTGCTTGGGTGTACAAAACATTATGGTGAAGACTCGTAGAGAATTGAGTAGATGGAGGAAATGAAAAGCTTATGATAGTGAATGATACCTATCAGAAGATATCATAAGAGTGGTATCTTGCCTTTAGAATATGTCTAATAAAATAACGGAACGTTTAGAGGGATACGGTACGTCTGAAGTACACCTCCGATTGGCAGGATGATGAATGGTTGGTGTAATTCTTGAAGTTGTCCCATCGTCTGGAATTTCCATCACCAACCAAGTTGAAGTAGAATTGATGATTGGAGATACGCGTGGAAGAAGTCCTAGTAGAGTCTAGGAAAATTCTATGATTAATTGGACACATTCGTATGTGTTAAATTGTTTTGTGATTTTAGGACTTGGGGACTGCGAGACAGTACTTGGGACGAGTATGAGAAGGTGTGAATAGTAGTAGAGATCTATACTACTGGAAGCACAGGACTCACGCTTGGATCAGGGAAAGTCACAAGGTTACCAAGAAACTAGTGATTGATTCCGTTTTATTCGGATATGTCATTACCCTTGTTTCGGTAATGACTAGTAAGTTGGTTGTTATTCCGACCCTAGTGGTCATATCAAATTGAGTCCGACTACGATGAGTTTGTTACATGGTTCGGAGGACCAAGTTCGATGTAGCATCTGACTAAAGTCAGAAGGTTGAAATTAATGTGATCGATAGCATCGCGCTCGTTGTTAATGAAGCTTGTATCTGGGAATGCTATATGCTAAAATGTGATTATATCACATTAATATACGAACGATGGTGTATTCCATTTTGGAATTTGACTCAAAGAGACTTGAGTCTAGACATTGCATCATCCGATGAAGGTCATTAGAACATGACCCGTCGATCTGTTACAATAGACAAGGGGAGGTACTTATCCTAAGAAGAAGAATGAGTCCTCAATAAGGATTTATTTTGTAACTTGTAGGTTACGATTGAAAGTCCAACCTAGTACGAAGAGCAGGTGTAAGATTGAGCATTATGGTTATTACTTAGGATGGAAAGATAACGCATGGAATCATTATACAAGTCCTATTTTCGTTGATGATTCCGGGACGTAATCATCCTAAAGGGGAGATAATTGTAACGCCCGTAGATCCGGGCTAGTCAATTTAGAGACGATAAGCATCAAAAACGACTTTTTGATGGAAGATTATTTAGAAGGATTAATCTTAACCAAATTGTAGTATATGTCTCAAGGTATCCGGATATATAAAGAATCCCGAAATCCAAGTTATAACGAAGAAGTTATGACCTGTCGAAGTTTCGTGACAAACCGGCACGGTGCCGAATGTCGTAAAAAGTGAGTGTTTGATAAACTACTTTTTAGCCTTAGTAATCTAAACGAAACTCGTAGTATTCGTTAAACCGAGAAGTTCGATAAAAAGAACGCCCAAATCTGACTTCGTATGAAGAAGTTATGATTTTTCTAAGTTTCAGCTTAGCAGTAGACAGCTAAAAACTCGAATTTTAGATCGAGTGATTTTTAGCCGACATGACCTAAACGAGAATCGAAGGTCTCGTCATTAGTAGCACAACGGTAAAAAGTCTGACGAAAACGGACGTCGGATGAAGAAGTTATGAATTTTTAACGGATTTCCTGTCCCGGTCTGTTAAAAATAATAATATAAAAATTAAAGTCAAAATTAGCCGACGAAGTCTAAACGGAATTTGTAGAGCGTAATTTTACCTACGTGTGCATATAAAGAACGTAAACAACGGAGCTCGTATGCGAAAGTTATGGATTTTAGAAGTTTTGGCACGAAAAACGAGAAAAAATCCCCAAAACCGAGGAATTTCGCATAGGTGGACTTCGGCCACGTGTCCTCGCCTTGCAGGTGCCACGTGTCTGAAATTCTGATGAGTCACCAAAGTCATGGAAGCATCCGAGGAGTGACGTGTGTGCAGCCGAGAGTCCGACGCGTACCAGGTGACTCCTCCATCCGAAGCCGCCTTACCTCGCCCCGACGCGTGTCGCACCAGCTGTCCGAAGCGGTCCAATCAGAAGCCTCCAGCGAGGCCCTCGCATGCGCAGCCATGTGCGAGCCCACGTGCGAGCCTTCCCTGCGAGCCCTCGGATCTGCGATGCGTGGCTTCTTCTCAGCCGTTGGATCAGGAGGCTCGGCCTTATAAATAGGAGGGTGCAAGACCTCCCGGGTAAACTTTGAAAACTTGTCATTTTTAGCCCTTTTTTCAATATTTCTTTCATTTCAACTTCCCTCGAAGCCCCGGTATCAATTATAACCCCCAGAATACGCCACGAAGAGCCCGTGAAGTTCGGAAAATTTATCTTTTCGGTTTTGAAGCCTGACTTTTCGCAAAGCCCGGTTTCTCAATAAAACTCCCGGTTTTATTAGAAACAATCGTTTTAGGAAACGAATTGCTGCCCGATTTTCATTAAATCAAGTGAGTGTGTAGTCACTTTCATCTTACACATAAATATGAAGTATTTTATATAAAATACGTGATATGTGTATATATGTTGTTTGTTTATTTGAGATGGATGTTGAATGAATGTTTTATACATGTTTAAAATGATTTAAAATGTATATGTATTTTATCTTCAAATATGTTGGGTAAAACATGGGTAGATAAAGTATGAGGGATAAAAGTACAGTATAGATGTACGTTGGTAGCTATGAATTTAGTACAATATAGATGTACGTTGGTAGCTACGGATTTAGTATGTTGGCAGCTATGGACTTAGTGCCTGTTGTATAAACCTTGGCGACGATGTGACTTCGTGCCTATTAGTTAAACCCTGGCGACTATGAGACGTAGTGCCTATTAGATAAACCCTGGCGACTATGAGACGTAGTGTCTATTGTATAAACCCAGGCGACTATGAGACGTAGTGCCTATTGTATAAACCATGGCGACTATGAGACGTAGTGCCTATTGTATAAACGTTAGCGACTATGAGACATAGTGCCTATTGTATAAACCCGGCGACTATGTGACGTAGTGCCTGTTGTATGAACCTTGGGCAGCGATGGACTTCGTGCCTATTCCTTAGGATGAATCCTTAGGAATGAGTGAGATTTGATTCTTAGGGTAAATCCTTAAGAAATAAATAAGATAATGGGGATTGGGTAAGTGGGTTGATTGTTTGATGTTTAAGCATAATAAATTATTTATTGTGGGTTGAAAACCCTATATGCTCACCAGGCTCCCAAGCCTGACCCACTCAGTTTGTTTGTATCACAGGTATCGATAGGAAGTTACTTTACACTGAGAGATTAAAAGAGATGTAGATCACTAGTGTAAGTGAGTGTAAGATCTGTTTATGCTTATGTTTCTATATTGACGATGACATCCCAATGGTTTAAGTGAATAAAATACATTTCTTCAGAAATGATTTGATAATATAATTATCATGTTTTTATGGGAACAAATTCCGCAAGACCTTTTAAAAGGATTACTCTGATTTTATTTTAAAAAGCATAAACGAAATCGGTCTTTTCTGGCCGAGAAATTAGGGGATGTCACAGTTGGTATCAGAGCATTAGTTTAAGCGAACTAAGAAATTGTAGGATTTCTAGACTTAAACTTAGAATGCTAAGTGATGATTGTGAGATGAGTGTCTACCATATTTTAGACACGAGCACTAGTTTATTTTAGGAAGGATGCCTAAAATGCTTTTATGTGCTAAATTTTTTGTGTTATAGCTATAATGATGCTATTGTTTGTTCGGATCTATGGTCTGGTGCCGACTGGATCTAGAAACCTTATGTGTGTAGGATTCTAAGCGTATGATTACGAGATTAGAACTAACATGTAAACGTTTCGAAGTGATAAGGAGATTTATACGTCTATCGTAAATAAAGCTTTCCTATCTTAAATTCTCGCCCGGTACACCGAACGCCTACTTGGGTGTACAAAACATTATGGTGAAGACTCGTAGAGAATTGAGTAGACGGAGGAAATGAAAAGCTTATGATAGTGAATGATACCTATCAGAAGATATCATAAGAGTGGTATCTTGCCTTTAGACTATGTCTAATAAAATAACGGAACGTTTAGAGGGATACGGTACGTCTGAAGTACACCTCCGATTGGCAGGATGATGAATGGTTGGTGTAATTCTTGAAGTTGTCCCATCGTCTGGAATTTCCATCACCAACCAAGTTGAAGTAGAATTGATGATTGAAGATACGCGTGGAAGAAGTCCTAGTAGAGTCTAGGAAAATTCTATGATTAATTGGACACATTCGTATGTGTTAAATTGTTTTGTGATTTTAGGACTTGGGGACTGCGAGACAGTACTTGGGACGAGTATGAGTAGGTGTGAATAGTAGTAGAGATCTATACTACTGGAAGCACAGGACTCACGCTTGGATCAGGGAAAGTCACAAGGTTACCAAGAAACTAGTGATTGATTCCGTTTTATTCGGATATGTCATTACCCTTGTTTCGGTAATGACTAGTAAGTTGGTTGTTATTCCGACCCTAGTGGTCATATCAAATTGACTCCGACTACGATGAGTTTGTTACATGGTTCGGAGGACCAAGTTCGATGTAGCATCTGACTAAAGTCAGAAGGTTGAAATTAATGTGATCGATAGCATCGCGCTCGTTGTTAATGAAGCTTGTAGCTGGGAATGCTATATGCTAAAATGTGATTATATCACATTAAGATACGAACGATGGTATATTCCATTCTGGAATTTGAGTCAAAGAGACTTGAGTCTAGACGTTGCATCATCCGGTGAAGGTCATTAGAACATGACCCGTCGATCTGTTACAATAGATAAGGGGAGGTACTTATCCTAAGAAGAAGAAGGAGTCCTCAATAAGGATTTATTTTGTAACTTGTAGGTTACGATTGAAAGTCCAACCTAGTACGAAGAGCATGTGTAAGATTGAGCATTATGGTTATTACTTAGGATGGAAAGATAACGTATGGAATCATTATACATGTCCTATTTTCGTTGATGATTCTGGGACGTAATCATCCTAAGGGGGAGATAATTGTAACGCCCGTAGATCCGGGCTAGTCAATTTAGAGACGATAAGCATCAAAAATGACTTTTTGATGGAAGATTATTTAGAAGGATTAATCTTAACCAAGTTTTAGTATATGTCTCAAGGTTTCCGGATATATAAAGAATGCCGAAATCCGAGTTATAACGAAGAAGTTATGAAATGTCGAAGTTTCGCGACAAACCGGCACGGTGCCGAATGTCGTAAAAAGTGAGTTTTTGATAAACTAATTTTTAGCCTTAGTAATCTAAACGAAACTCGTAGTATTCGTTAAACCGAGAAGTTCGATAAAAAGAACGCCCAAATCTGACTTCGTATGAGGAAGTTATGATTTTTCTAAGTTTCAGCTTAGCAGTAGACAACTAAAAACTCGAATTTAGATCGAGTGATTTTTAGCCGACACGACCTAAACGAGAATCGAAGGTCTCGTCATTAGTAGCACAACGGTAAAAAGTCTGACGAAAACGGACGTCGGATGAAGAAGTTATGAATTTTTAACGGATTTCCTGTCCCGGTCTGTTAAAAATAATAATATAAAAATTAAATTCAAAATTAGCCGACGAAGTCTAAACGGAAGTTGTAGAGAGTAATTTTACCTACGCGTGCATATAAAGAACGTTAAAAACGGAGCTCGTATGCGAAAGTTATGGATTTTAGAAGTTTTGGCACGAAAAACGAGAAAGAATCCCCAAAACCGAGGAATTTCGCATAGGTGGACTTCGGCCACGTGTCCTCACCTCGCAGGTGCCACGTGTCTGAAATTCTGATGAGTCACCGAAGTCGTGGAAGCATCCGAGGAGTGATGCGTGTGCAGCCGAGAGTCCGACGCGTGCCAGGTGACTCCTCCATCCGAAGCCGCCTTACCTCGCCCCGACGCGTGTCGCACCAGCTGTCCGAAGCGGTCCAATCAGAAGCCTCCAGCGAGGCCCTCGCATGCGCAGCCATGTGCGAGCCCACGTGCGAGCCTTCCCTGCGAGCCCTCGGATCTGCGATGCGTGGCTTCTTCTCAGCCGTTGGATCAGGAGGCTCGACCCTATAAATAGGAGGGTGCGAGACCTCCCGGGTAAACTTTGAAAACTTGTCATTTTTAGCCCTTTTTTCAATATTTCTTTCATTTCAACTTCCCTCGAAGCCCCGGTATCAATTATAACCCCCGGAATACGCCACGAAGAGCCCGTGAAGCCCGAAGAGCCCGTGAAGCCCAGAAATTTTATCTTTTCGGTTTTGAAGCCCGACCTTTCGCAGAGCCCGGTTTCTCAATAAAACTCCCGGTTTTATTAGAAACGATCGTTTTAGGAAACGAATTGCTGCCCGATTTTCATTAAATCAAGCGAGTGTGTAGTCACTTTTATCTTACACATAAATATGAAGTATTTTATATAAAATACGTGATATGTGTATATATGTTGTTTGTTTATTTGAGATGGATGTTGAATGAATGTTTTATACATGTTTAAAATGATTTAAAATGTATATGTATTTTATCTTCAAATATGTTGGGTAAAACATGGGTAGATAAAGTATGAGGGATAAAAGTACAGTATAGATGTACGTTGGTAGCTATGAATTTAGTACAGTATAGATGTACGTTGGTAGTTACGGATTTAGTATGTTGGCAGCTATGGACTTAGTGCCTGTTGTATAAACCTTGGCGACGATGTGACTTCGTGCCTATTAGATAAACCCTGGCGACTATGAGACGTAGTGCCTATTGTATAAACCCTGGCGACTATGAGACGTAGTGCCTATTGTATAAACCCTGGCGACTATGAGACGTAGTGCCTATTGTATAAACCTTAGCGACTATGAGACGTAGTGCCTATTGTATAAACCCGACGACTATGTGATGTAGTGCCTGTTGTATGAACCTTGGGCAGCGATGGACTTCGTGCCTATTCCTTAGGATGAATCCTTAGGAATGAGTGAGATTTGATTCTTAGGGTAAATCCTTAAGAAATAAATAAGATAATGGGGATTGGGTAATTGGGTTGATTGTTTGATGTTTAAGCAAAATAAATTATTTATTGTGGGTTGAAAACCCTATATGCTCACCAGGCTCCCAAGCCTGACCCACTCAGTTTGTTTGTATCACAGGTATCGATAGGAAGTTACTTTACACTGAGAGATTAAAAGAGATGTAGATCACTAGTGTAAGTGAGTGTAAGTTCTGTTTATACTTATGTTTCTATATTGACGATGACATCCCAATGGTTTAAGTGAATAAAATACATTTCTTCAGAAATGATTTGATAATATAATTATCATGTTTTTATGGGAACAAATTCCGCAAGACCTTTTAAAAGGATTACTCTGATTTTATTTTAAAAAGCATAAACAAAATCGGTCTTTTCTGGCCGAGAAATTAGGGGATGTCACATCAGGATTTTGACTTTTTTTCTTCTTTCTTCAATTCCTGAGTTCCCGATTACATTTCCCGCTTCCTTTTGCTTCCGAGCACATCTTTTAGAGTGAAAATACAATTTAAAAATAATTAAGTACCTTTTGTCCATAAATTGCAATAAATAGCCAAAAAGTAATAAAATTCTAATCGAAATATATAGCTAAATATGCACATATCAAAATACCCCACACTTGACTTTTGCTTGCCCCCAAGCAAAACTGAATTTTAAACTTACTAGCATCACATAAAACAATCCCAATCCAACCCAGCCATTATGCCAAGACCGCAACCCATGCATTTGTGTCTAAAATTTTTCCTAAGGACCCCCCTCAATTCTAAATACTAACAATCCTCATAAACACTCGTCCACTTCTTTTGAACAATGCTCATTTTATGCATCCCTCCGAATCCATTCGCAGAAAACTTCCTAACCTCAAGGTAGTTTTGGTTGAGCAACCCAAGCACACATTATCTAGAAAATTACAACTTTTTGATACCACTATGGAGCTTATTTGGAATTCTTCACTTCTTTGATAATTTGATATTTCATTTCTTTGAATTCACCACCTTGTTGTTTGGTTTTTTGTATCTTCAACTTTTTGAATTTCTTCAGAACTTTGATCTTTTGATCTTCACTTTGATTGCTCCAAAATTCTTACAACTTTTCTTGTAATTCTCTCTCTTTTTTTACATGTAACTCACTTTTTTTTCACTCAAAACCTACATGCTTAAGCAAGGGCACTCAACTTCAACCTTTATTGGTTAAAGTATTAGTCTACCTGGATACATTTCAAGTACACGATGTTAAACATATTGCGTCCCTTAAACTAAGCGAGGTTGTGTTTTTGTCCCATGATTTCACTAGAATAAAGGGGGCCACAAATGCATTATAACGTATATAGGCTCAACTAAACATTTGGGTACTCAAAGAATCATCAAACATAATACTAGCATGGAATCCTAATTACTTTTACCAAACTTTTCTACATTAACTCCTAGCAATTTTATGCAAATTTTTTTAAAATTATACCAAAAATTAGGATTCTAATTTTTATTAATTTAACTAATATAACCAACCCCCTACCCCACACTTAATTCATGCAATGTCCCCATTGCATGTTATGCATGATAAAGAAAACATAAAAATAAAGAGGGAATTGGAACAAACTCCCCTGGGAGAGTAGTCGCAAGGTTGATCTTCTTCTTGTCAAGCTCCATCTTCATCTGACTTTGGCATGGGATCAGCTAATCCACGCCTTGGGTGTTAAACGTCTCGTGTGGTTGACAACTCTAAATATACTGGAAAAAGCTTCTTGGAAAAATTCAAAAATGGACTTAAAAAATATAGCCAATTGCCGTCTTGAATGGAATCAAATCGAAAACTTGAAAGAAAATTGACTGAGCAACTCGCCGAGTTGTAAGTGAAGACTCGTCGAGTTTGATCGTGACTCGGGCAGAAAACACGAATTTTCTCTTGGACTCGTCGAGTTCAGTTGTGCACTCGACGAGTTTTCGGCTCTGATCGTGCAAATTCTTCTTTCTGCTTCAGTTCTTCAAGGAAGGTATCAAGGTGATACACCTCCTTATTTTCTTCAATAACAAGACTCCTTTTTAACCATTGTAAACATCGGACTCAAATTATCACTCAAATATTCTAATCTTCTAGTCAACGACTCGACCCCTCACTTTAATTCCCTCACGCTTTAACACTTTGATCGATTCTCACCCTAACTTCTGCAAAGATCAAAAACAAAAACCAAATAATAATAAAAAGAAAAACAATCATTAAATTAAAATCCTACATTACCCTAATAAACTAGAAGTTTAAAAAGAAAAAGAAAAGCAAACTCTAATGACGGGTTGCCTCCCGCAAGCGCTTCTTTTTGTACGACTCTTTAGCTGGACTCTCAACTTAATAAACTTCCAATAAACTCAATGTCAATCCATACGTTGCATTGAATATTTTCTTTGGACCAATTTGTAAAATTTGGCTCTTTGCTTTTACAATTGGCCAACCGAGCTTGAATTCATAAAAGCCAAAAATCTTGACAAGGTTTGGAACTGGTTGGATACTAATCAGAAATGGATCGTGCATCAGAACTTTCTCCAAAGTTGGAATCGTCACCCCATGCTTCGAAACATAAACCGGAAATACAGGGAGCCATGTCGTGGTAATGGTCAAACCACAACTTGGTTCCTGCAACTCAGCTTGTTCTTGTTCTTCGTTTGACCCCTCTGCCAGCAATCTTTACAGCTCCTCCAAGTCTCTTTCTGGATTAAATTCTTCATCTTGTAAATCTAGCTCTTGTGACTCAGATTGTTCTTGTTTATTAGGAAAGATGTTATCTAACCATCTTCCAAATTTCTTCAAATCATCATCTGAGTCATACTCCTCATCTTCTTGCTCAATTTCCTGTACTAATTCCTCAAGAAAAGCATCAAAAGCATCGAGATTTGGAAAATACATAATAAATAAAAATAAAAATTAAACTATATAAAAAAATAATCAACAATTAAAATAAAAAATGATAACAATTAGCAAATAAAATTAACTATTTAGAACCGTTCCCCGACAACGACGCCAAAAACTTGATGTGTGTTAAACAAACTAGTTTTAATCCTACTAACCTAGACACAAAATAAACACATGAAAGGCAGTGTACCTATCGATTAGTAATATCGTTCAAGCAAGTAGGGTATCGAACACAGGGAACGGTAAACAATTAAAATAAATGCTAATATTATCTAAATAAAACAAGTAATAGAAAGGGGGTTTTCTCTAGTTTTGCAAGACTAGGAACTTAAGTACTTAACTAATACTCAACTAAGCAACTAACAGCCAAGAAAACGAAAATCAACTAAATTCAGTAAATTTAAAGAGACTTCCGTTTAGATTCGATTCACTTATTCCTATGGTTGATTTTATGGCAAGTGTAATGGATTAATTGGCATTGGCTACCGATTAGTTTGATTAGGTTCACGTTCGCTATTACTAATCCTTAAAAAACAAATTAATTTAAGCAGTGATCAAGTGATTAAACTAATAAATTTCCTAGTTTATTGATTCGGGTTAAGTAAGACTTGTAGTTAGATAATCAAATTACTAATTCAATTAACTTCTTGTTGATGGTTGGTCACACAAGCTCACACAAGCTCACACATTAACTTACCTATTTTCTAGTTAACCCTAGTTTCACATTCGCTATTCCTAGGCATATAACAATGTTTTCATATAAATCATATGAGATAAGCAATTAAGAGATGTTAATGCAGCTTAATATACTTGTAATTAACAGAAAATAGTTGTTGTTAACACATAAGGTTCTTTAACAAGCTTAATAAAACAAAATTCACCAATAAACAATTAATCCAACCACAAATCAATCCATAGTTATAAAACTATCTACCCTAAACAGAAGATATAACATTTAGCTCTTAATTACAGCAGATAGTAACTCACAAACAAGATCTAATAATTCAAACATGGTTTAAATAAGAGATAAAGTGAAGAGTAAACTATATTTGCCTTTAATCTCCTTAAAATTGATGGTTAGGGTTTTTTCCACGAACTCCAAAGCTCCAGCAGCACCTTTAGTCGCAAATTAATCCCCAAGGGTTCCAGAGAGAGGTTTGGTTTCGGCTATTGGCTTCTATTTATAGTCTTCAGAAAACAGGGGCTACTCGCCGAGTAGATAACCGACTCACCGAGTCCCCTTTGTAGAATCCGTGTACGGCAAGGACTTTGTATTTGCTTTGCGAACATTCGTGTGGACTCGTCGAGTAGACGATCCAAATCGCCGAGTCTTTCAGGATTTTGACTTTTTTTTCTTCTTTCTTCCATTCCCGAGTTCCCGATTACATTTCCCGCTTCCTTTTGCTTCCGAGCACATCTTTTAGACTGAAAATACAATTTAAGCATAATTAAGTACTTTTTGTCCATAAATTGCAATAAATTAGCCAAAAGGTGGCATATAGACTGGATCTCTCAGAGGAGCTCAGTCAGATTCACAGCACTTTCCACGTTTCATAGTTGCGGAAGTGCATATTATACGAGGATTTGGTCGTGTTGTTGGATGATATTCAAGTGGACGAGCGCCTGAACTATGTCGAGAGACTCATAGCTATATTGGAGAGAAAGGTAAAGGTCTTGACGAACAAGGAAGTACCTTTGGTAAAGGTACAATGGCAGCATCGTAGAGGATCCGAGTGGACTTGGGAGCCGGAGGCCGAGATACGGGAGCATTATCCGGAGTTGTTCACCGCAACAGACTTCGATGACAAAGTATAGTTCAAGTGGGGGAGAACTGTAACATCCCGAATTCCAGGTATGAAATTTTAAGGATTTTGAACATCACATAAGACCTACTCGACGAGTTGGAGGCCCCAACTCGTTGTGTAGAAACTAATAAGGCCGCGTGGATTATGGAACCTACTCGACGAGTTGGAGGACCCCAACTCGACGAGTTGAGGTTGTGCATGAAAAGCATAATTTTTTGGGTTTGCACCCTATTTAAAGGACCTTAAGTCACATCACTATCCTCCCTTACCACCTTATCGTCTAGAGAGATACCCTAGATGTGCCTTGTTGCTTTCTTGAGTGTTTGTGAGCTTAAAGAGTGTGATTTGGTGAATTTCTTGAAAAAGCTTGAAGAGACTAGTACATAGCCAAAGGGGGAGGATGTAGATCCGACATTTACACTATGTTAGCAACCACTTGGAGGTAAAAAGTCTTTACCTTGGCTTTCCATTTCTTAGATCTTCTCCTATGGAAGTCTAGTGTCTTTTGGCCCATTTTGGATCCACTTTTGGAAGACGAACATGATTCAAAGTTGTAAGTTCAGATCTGGACACCTCTAGGCCCCTTAGGCCTAAAGACTCAAGCTTTATCAAGCTTTGGCCATCCTCCATGTCCTAAACCTATTATTAAGCCTAGTTTTAGTGTTTTAATCCCTTAGATGCCTTGCATGCACGTAAAGTTAGCAACTTTACGTGGTATCTCAGTCCTAAGAGGATAGATCTGTAGTTTGGGGCTTTTGGATTCGACTGGAAAGGACTGAATATGAAAAGGATGAAGGAACTCGACGAGTTGCTTAGCCAACTCAACGATTTGGACCGGGTTTTCCCACTTTCTAGATTCTGAATAAACTCGGCGAGTTAAGGAGATAAATCGATGATTTAGTTAGGGTTTTACCCGGTTTCTAGAGTTCTTAAGGAACTCGACGAGTTGCTAGCTGCACTCGACGAGTTGGGTCAACATTGACTGTTGACTTTGACCATGGTTGACCAAGTTGACTTTAAGGGTATTTTGGTAATTTAGATCTTGATGGAATTGGTCCTATGGTGGTTGTAGGTGTTTGAGTTTGGAGTTGTGATTCGAGAGCTTGATCTTTTCAGTTCAGTTCGACATTGTGAGGTGAGTTATTCTCACTATATCAACAGGGTCTAAGGCACCAAGGCTGGCCCTTTTTGGATTGTATCCTGGTTATAGAATGATGTTATGTTAGTGATATGTTAGATCTGTATCCTGGTTATAGGATGATGCTATGCTTATTGATTTGTTAGATCGGTATCCTGGTATATAGGATGATGCTATTATTAGTGACCTTTAGATATGTATAACTGTCTGTACATGCTAGCTAGTATATGATATTTATGTGTTGATTGTGTGATTGTGGGTGGGTTGAGGCAGTCCTGCTTTGTGCTCTAAGCCAACATACCCAGGGCGGCCCGGATAGACTGCAGACCAATCAGGGCGTACTAGTCAGGTCGAAGGCTCGGAGAACGGTCCAGATCGGCTGAAGGCCCGGGAGGGCGGACCAAACATGCTGAAGGTTCTGAGAGTGGTTCAGATAGACTGAAGGCCCGGTGTGGGCGGTCCAGTTATACTGAAGACTCTAAGAGTAGGCCAGATAGACTGAAGGCCCGGTGCAAGCGGTCCAGTCATACTGAAGACTTTATATGCATGCTGTTTGTTATGATATTTTTCTGATTTGTATGTCGTTGGTATTTTGGGGGGGGGGGGGGAACTCACTAATCTTCAGGCTTACAGTTTTGGATTTTGTTTCAGGTACTTTAGATGATCGCGGGAAGGCGAAGGCTTGATCGTGCACCTCCTCACATTTTATGACTTTGATTTCTGGGATTCTCTGATATGAAACTATTTTGAAAACATTTTGTAATAACTAATGAGTTTTGAATGATTGAAAATGTTTTAAATTGGCTTGAATTTATGGATGTTACACAAGATGCCTACCCCATGGGGGACAGTGAAGATCTTCGGGGATTAGCAAGAATCTAAAGAGTGCTATAAGACCTCGATGAAGTCTTCAATGACACCATGACAAGCATAACAATTAAAGCAGAGGGAAGGAGTCGTGCTAGAAGCAAGAGAGCAATACATAAAGCAAGTGCACATAAACCTTGAGGATCCTGAAGCTAAAGTCCTCATAGGATCCTCAATACTAGAACAGATCGAGAAGGACCTACTAAAGTTCTTAAAAGACAGAAACAAAACCTTCACTTGGAAGAATGAGGATATGAACGGTATAGATATAGAAGTTATAACTCATAAACTCAATATAGATCCTTTTTTCAGGCCTGTATATCAAAAAAGAAGAAAATTCGCATCCAAGAGAAACCAAATCATTCAAGAATAAGTTGACAAACATCTCAAGACATGGATGATTAAAGAGGTGAAGTTCCCGAGATTGCTAGCCAACGTGGTGGTGGTTGAAAAGAAGAATGGAAAATAGAGAGAGTGTGTGTGTGGATTACATGGATCTCAACTATGCTTGCCCCAAGGATCCTTTCCCATTACCACATATAGACTCAATGATAGACGCCACGGCGGGACAAAAGTTACTAACATTCATGGATGCTTCAATCGGATTCCAACAAATTCAGATGGAACCATCCGATCAAGAAGATACCGCCTTCATAACCCCTACATGTATATATTGCTATATTGTTATGCCTTTTGGTCTTAAAAACACAGGAGCAACATACCAACGATTGGTGAATCGAATGTTCAAGGAGAAACTAGGGGACACTATGGATGTCTACATTGATGACATGGATGTCAATTCTAAAAGAGACGAAGATCGCCTTAGGGATATTCAAGAGGACTTTAATATACTAGACGAATACAACATGAAGCTTAATCCGTCCAAATGTCACTTTGGAATGAAGGCAAGCAAATTCATTGGTTATATGGTCACCAAGAGGGGGATATAGGCGAGTCCTGAACAAATCAAAGACATAATTGATCTAACATCTCCAACTTCGACCAAAGATATCCATAGGTTGTCTGGAAGAGTAGCAACTCTAATCTGGTTCATTTCAAGATCCTAAAAGAGGTGCAAACCTTTCTACGACATCCTAAAGAAAAAAAAGAAGTTCGAGTGGAACAAGGAGCATGAAAATGCCTTCCAATAACTTAAAAAATACTTATGTTCAACACCCCTGTTAGTGAAACTGTTAGATGGAGAGCCACTCCTCCTATACCTTTCAGTATCCTCAAATGCTGTAAGTGTACTTCTAGCCAAGGATCTCGACGTGGATCAACATCCTATTTACTATGTAAGTAAAAATCTCATAGATCGTGAGACCATGTATTCTCATCTCGATAAACTAATACTTGCACTAGTTACAGCTTGTACTAAGTTCTGACATTATTTTGAGACTCATACCATACATGTAACAACTAACTATCTAATTAAGAATGTTATGAGAAAACCAAAAATGTCCGGAATGATGGCTAAGTGGTCGGTGAAGCTCAATACATATGAAATAAAGTTTGAGCCAAGATCCAAAATAAAGTCATAAGAACTAGCAGAATTTGTGGCTGACTTTAGTGATGATCTATAAGTTGAAGTGGAAATGGAAACTCGGAAAATTCTAGAAGAAGAAAACCTGGGAAAATGGACGCTCTTCATAGATGGAGCATCCAACCAAAGAGGAACTAGCCTTGGGATCATATTAAAATCGCCAGGGCGACTTCCTACCCGAGGCAGTTAGTTACGAACTTGATACAACCAATAATGAATCATAGTACGAAGCACTGATCACGGGACTGCAGCTAGCCAAGGATCCTAATCCTCAAAACCCTCATCAGGATCCTAACGATCAGGATCCTGATCCAAATAATCAGGATCCTATGAGATGTTCAAGATCCTGGATCGAACCTTGTTGTGACAGGATCTACAGGGGGTTTGGATG
The DNA here is from genome assembly GCF_052849685.1 of Lactuca virosa. Classification (NCBI taxonomy): domain Eukaryota; kingdom Viridiplantae; phylum Streptophyta; class Magnoliopsida; order Asterales; family Asteraceae; genus Lactuca; species Lactuca virosa. The sequence goes on along the minus strand of NC_136430.1, from coordinate 378,382,100 downwards.
CTCGATGATGTAACTGCCTTGGGAGCTTTCTTGAGAAAACAATCACAGAAGAACCGTTAGAGGACGACCGGGTGCTCTCCCGGGACGTCACTCCGATGATCAAATTAGTTTAATAAGATAGATAATTAGTGTAAATTTGTGAGAGAGAAGATGGATCCCTTCCTTGAGGCGGAAGAGATTCTTTTATACCTGTTACTAACGGATCGCGGGGACCTCATCCAATGAGTGTAATACGTGGCCTCCTATAACTGGCATAATTATGCCCACGTTAACTAACTTCCTGGTGACGTCAGTTCTGGGCGTCACCAAGGCTTCTTGTCATGTCCTGATTGGTTGTGAGTGAAGGAGAAGATTGTCACACCCCAAAACCAAGAACGGCGGAAACGTTCTGGGGCGGAGGACGTCATGTACAGTATCACAACAATGAATAGTAGTAAACAAGCAACAACATCATCCATTGCATTAATAATAAAATTTTAATACAAGTGTGTTCTGACAAGTTTAATAGACGCCAAAAATATAAATCAAAATGAAAGATGAGTCTTGAACGAGCTCCATCTTCACTAAACCCTGCATCGGTACCTGTCTACTGGTGACCTGAAGATACAAGTTATTTTGAAAGAGAGTATCAGCTTTATAGCTGGTGAGATCATAAGTATTTTAATGTCTGTATTTGTAAGAAAGTATTTGTAAGTATGTGAAGTGTAAGTATGTAAAAGCTCGTGAATGTTTGTAAAAGGTTTGAATCTCCTAGAAAACCCTATGTTTCCTACTAAAAGTAGCCTTCTACCAAGGCATCTAGTATCTGTGTGTGTCTTGTAAGAGTATGTATTTTGCCCAAATCTGACTATCATTTACCAAAAATATAATTTTACATTACTGTATATTGTGTGAAGATCACAAAGTGAATGCAATGGGAAAATGAAATAGTACTGTAGTGTTGTATTAAGTAACTACTGCTGTACTAACTACCTTAAACCAATTGTAATTTAAAGTACCATGTGATCGGCCTGTATCCTGCTACCGACTCTATAGAAAAACGACGATGTAAGACGTCGTAAGAAATGACATTTGGCACCCGTAGACTTGCAAGTCCCACTGTAGCGAGCAGCAAGGTGTAGGATAGTCAATCCAATATAGATATATACACAAACTCATACGCTCCCCACTTAAGGAGATTCTGGATACAAAACGGTCATGACAGGTAGTGCCATGCCCCGTTACGTGGCTCACATAACTGTAGTAATGTTCTAGTATATGTATGTGCTAGCTGTATTGTGTGTTCTCTCTCTGTCTAGTATGTATGTATGTTCTCTCTGTATGGTATTGTTTGTTCTCTCTCTGTCTAGCATGTATGTTCTTTTGTAAAATGTATAGTATGTACTAACTGTATTGTAATGTATTGTATGTACTAGCTGTATTGACTCATGTATGAACTGACTCATTGTATGTTTCATTGTTCTAGTAATAGTATTAGTAACTTCCTAAACTACGCCTATTGTAGCTTACTAGTAATGTTGTTTGAATGTATGAGCATGTGTGTATACCCTTGCTACCCAAAGGTATTGAACTGAATGAAAGAAGGAACCTTTATACCTATATACATATACATGATATATAACTAGGATTCAAACGATCTTCGGACAAATAACCGATACCCTAAGTCCACAACCAAACGAGGAACAGGAGGTAAGGTGAGTTATCAGTCCTAAGTCCTTTCAATCCTACTTATATAACTATATCTATAAAGATATACATTTAACAAAATATAAGTGTAAAAGAGTTTAAGTAAAAGTATTTGACATGTAAAAGAGTTTGTAAAACAGTTTGAAGTAAAACAGTTTGGTAACACAGTTTGAAAAGTAAGAAATCAATTTGTTTGGTAGTTATTAATCACATGTGATTGATATAATAACTATAATAGTTCAACTTGCATCCCCCCCCCCCATAAAAACATTTAAAAGGTTAATTAAGGGGTATGAACTCACCTGTAGTGAGTGGTTTGGATGAACGAATTGTATAGGATGCTAAGTGTCAAGTGAAGACTTGAGCACACACAAGGATCCTAGTTAACATATAATGACACATATATGTATCCAATTAGTTATAAAACAACTAATTAACCAAGTTAAGACATCCTAAGACATGTAAAACACTTGATTTAAGTGCTATAAGTCCTAAGGATTGCATCTAAGGGTTCTAGGACTTGTCTATTGAGTTTAGGGTTCAAGGGGACCCTCTATTGGAGTTTACGGTTTTGTGACCAACTCGTTTGGAGTTTACGGTCGTAAACCCATGAGTTTACGGCCGTAAACTCATGGCACTTCTACCATTTTGTGTTTTGAAGCTTTTCAAGTCATAAGGAAGCATCCTACTTCAAGTATAAGCCTTAGGAAGTGTTTGTGGCATCATTTCACTCCTAAATGGAGTTTACGGCCCATGGACCATTTCTCCATGTGTTTACGGCCGTAAACCCATATGGTTTATGGTATTTTTGATGTTTTAAGTCCTAAGCACATCAAGGATGGGATCTAGACTAGTTTACAAGGTTTGGTAAGGGAGTAGGGCACACTTTAGCCCCTTCATTAGGGTTTACGGTCCAAGAACATCTTGGATCGTAAACACCTTTGATCTAGTGTTTCCTTGTGATTTCTAGATGTTTTAGAAGTGTAACAAGTCTTATAACAAGCCAAGGTAAGAGTACTTACTATGTAGAAGCTTGAAAAGGTGCTAAAATTCCAAGAACACTAGTGTGTGTTCTTGGTGAAACTAAGAACACTTGAAGATCTACACAAATGGAATGATTTCATGGATGAAATCATGTAAGATCACTAGATTAGGGTAGATATCAACTAAACAAGGAAGAAAACACTTACTTTCTTGAAATTTTTTGAAGAACTTTGGATGATACTTGAGAGAGAATTGTTTCTAGACTTGGAAGTGTGAAAAAAAGTTAAAAATAAACTAAGTGTCACTTATATAGACATTAGGGTTTACGACCCTAATACCATTTGGGCCGTAAACTCCAAACTCTTGGAGTTTTTGGAACTTTATTGATGCACAATAAACCCTAGGGCATCCTCTCTCCTGTTATCTCTTGAAGTACTATCTTTAAAACACTCAAACTTAATCCCAAAAAGCTTGAAAGTTAGCAGAAACAGTTCTGGCTCCTATTGAAGTGAATTGTTGTACATAATAGAAATTTCAGGTTGTCACATCATCCCCCCGTTAGAAGGAATTTCGTCCCGAAATTAGAATTTAAGCAAATAAGTAGTTACAAGAAACTAAGTAGAAGAAGAGGATATTTCAGTTTCATCTGATCCTCTCGCTCCCAAGTGAATTCCGGTCCTCGCTTGGCGTTCCAGCGAACCTTCACTATCGGGATACGGCTTTCTTTCGTTTGCTTGACCTCCCGGTCCATGATCTCTACAGGTTCTTCCACGAAGTTGAGGCTCTCGTTGATCTCGATCTCGTCGAGTGGGATTACAAGAGTCTCGTCGAACAGACACTTTTTCAAGTTCGAGACGTGGAAAGTAGAATGTACGTTACTGAGTTCACGTGGTAAGTTAAGTTTGTAAGCTACAGGGCCGATTCTTGCAAGAATCTCGAAAGGCCCTATGTACCTTGGATTTAGCTTTCCACGTTTTCCAAAGCGTATTAAGCCCTCCCAGGGTAAGACCTTCGATATCATGGTCGCCCACCTGGAATTCCAACGGTTTCCTTCGTTTATCAGCGTAGCTTTTCTGTCGGTCTCTAGAGGCTTTCAATCGTTCAGAAATATGAACGACCTTCTATGTCGTTTCCCGAATGATTCCCGGACCCGTGAGAGTGCTTTCAGGAACTCGTCCTTTAGCTAACTGGGTATCACCCACCTCAGCCCAGCACAGAGGGGATCTGCACTTTCGGCCATAGAGGGCCTCGAATGGAGCAGCCTTTACGCTCGTGTGATAACTGTTGTTGTAGGAAAATTCGACAAGGGGTAAATGAGTATCCCATGCTTTCTCAAAGTCGATCACACAGGCTCACAACATATCTTCCAAGGTTTGGATAGTCCTCTCACTTTGCCCGTCGGTCTGTGGATGGTAGGCCGTACTCATGTCCATTCTAGATCCTACGGAACTTTGTAGCGACTGCCAGAACCTCGAAGTGAACCTACTATCTCTATCCGAGATAATGGATATGGAAACACCGTGCAGTCGTACAATCTCCCGTATGTAAGTTCTCGTAATCTTCTCCATCTTGTCCGTTTCTTTTATAGGCAGGAAGTGTGCGGACTTGGTCAATCTGTCGATGATGACCCATATGGTATCAAGTCCACCCGTTGTATTGGGCAACTTGGTTATGAAATCCATAGTGATCCGCTCTCACTTCCATTCCGGTATCTCCGGCTGTTGTAGTAGTCCTGAGGGTTTCTGGTATTCGACCTCGACCTTGGCGCAAGTAAGGCATTTACTCACGAAGGTAGCATCTCTGCTTTTATGATAGGCCACCAGTATAGCTTTTTAAGACCTAGATACATCTTATCTGATCCTGACGTAGATGCTTACTATGCTCTTCCTTACTACGAGAGTAGATAAGTGTGTCATCTAAGAAGACGATGACTACTGATCCAAGTAAGGATGGCATACCCTATTCATTAATTTCATGAATACTTCGGGCGCATTTGTCAATCTGAATGGTACTACTACAAACTCGTTGCGTCCGTAACGAGTTCAGAAGGCTGTCTTCTTGACGAACAAGACTGGAGCTCCCTAGGGTGAGAAGCTTGGTCTTATAAAGCCCTTGCTGAGCAGTTCGTTAAGTTTACAGAACAGTCTTTGCATCTCTGCAGGTTTTAGGCGATAGGGCGATTTGGCTACTGGGGTAGCCCCTGGAACTAAGTCGATTCTGAACTCGACTTGACGTTGCGGAGGTAATACTGGGAGTTTTCTGTTCTATGTGAATCTATTGCCTCGATTGGTGGGAAAAGCATCTGATTGGATTCTAAGTTTCTTCACATGGCGGTACGATCACTCGTAGTCTTGGGCAGTCTCCGTCCTAAAGTTCATATCAGAAGTCATATTTGGTTCATCAATCACCGCTTCGTGTATACGAGTCGTATATAATTAAGACTGAAAAGGTAGTCGAATAAATTATTCTTCCTTAAGCTCACATCCAAACAAGGAAAAGAAGTTAAAGTGGAATCATCAATTCTAAGCCTTTAGAACCTTGATTATATACCACCCTCGCGTATACCTTCTCCAGTGACAGATCAATCGTATGGGTCTTCGGGTTGAACTTGACGTACTGTACGAGTGGTACTCCGGGGAGTTTTGCTGAAGTGTCTTCGGGAAGGATACGAGACATAAGGTACTCTCTGCATGAGTACCTCGGAGTTATGGAATGACGGCTTCGCTAGAAAGGCGATTTCGGAGAAAAGAATTTACACATGAAACTGGCATTGTGAGGATCGCATTTACTCAAGTTAAACGATAATGTCGGACTACTCGGAATAAAAGGCGTTAGACTAGATCATAAAGGTGTTACAAAACATCACAGTGCAACTTCTACAGAGTTTAAGTACTTTAGGTTTATCTATAAGACTACTGCTGCGAACAGGGTATACCACAAAAAGCAAGTATACGCAGCACGAGAGTCCCTTGACTGGCGGGATCTCGCCAAAAAGATAAGACTCGATTTGCACTAGTGAAACGCCCTAATATTTCAACGTGGGTCCGGAGTAGTTTCTCCTGCGGCTGTGATCCTTAGTATCTTCCCATCTGCGCCAGAGTTCTTCGTTATTGGACAATCCTTCTTGAGATGTCCTATCTCACCACATAAATGACACATCTGGCTAGCACCCGCATCGGTGGTGGAAATGATATGTCGGGTCATAGTTATGTGGACACGGTTGCTTTCGCTGCTCCTCCTTTTCGAACAATTCCTCTTAAAGTGTCCGATTTCACCGCCACCATAGCAAGCCTGGCTGACTCCGATGTCAGGGACTGGAGTGATGGGTCGTGCCGGTGCTCCACAGCTACGAGCATGGTGCCCTATTTTGTGGCAATTGCAGCATTGCATTTCATGGCAAGCCCTATTATGATGAAAGCTACACTTGTCACACTTTGGAAGTTTTCCCTCGTATGGTCTGATCGGTACTGGGATGGCAGGGGTTGCCACTTGTTGCTGTTGCATGGCAAGTCTTTGGGATCGCTTTCGCTCCTTTTAGGCTTGGCGCTTTCGTTTTCTTTTCTCGGTTTTACGGCTTTGCAAGTTTGTGACTGTTATCATTTGTTGGTTTCCCGGATTGATACAACGATCGGAATCGTCAACCCCCTTGTCAACCTTGCTTGTGTTGTTAGTGTTGCGGTTTGCAAGGACAGCTGCCACGACAGTTGATACCGCGGCTTGGAAAGTAGCGGCGTCGATATGAAGGATGGTGGTTTCGTTGCTCGGCTGGTTATTTCTGGGTGACGACATGATTCTGTTATGGAAAAGAGAAATGAGTTCGTGAGTGATTATGGTTGAACTTTGGAGTATTTCGACCATTTAGGAAAAGAGTAGGAGTAAGTTCTCGAGGGTTTGACCTACATCCCTATGATGCAGTCCTAGTAACGAGTAGAAGTAAGTTCATAGAATGGTTATAAGACGATTGCTATCCAACCTTTGACAAGGATTGGAAGTGATCTCTGAGCTAACTTACCATAGCTCAATAACTTGACTAGAGTACGTTTCGGATAGAATTCTGATGATAGCAAAACGGAAGTATTTGAACAATGATTGGCCTAAAAATTTGCCGACTTTCAATATCATTGATATTTAAGATGTAATATATTTGGGAAAATGACCTTGGAGTAGGTCTTACATCATATCCGAAGTAACAAAAGTTTTGACGGCAAACTGGTCTAACTAGAAGGTACTTACAGTACAAAGTTAGTTACTTAGAAAGGTAGTACTTAGAGCATAGCTAGGAAGATTACTCTTTCAACCAGGGAAAGAAAGGTAGGATATCTCCTACTGGGGACGGTTATCCCTTGGGTGAACCCTTAGTTCAGCCAGCTGACGCTCCATATCAATTAGGTTCCTTTCGTACACCCTTTGGCGTACCCGGAGCTTTATGACTTCAGCTCGAGTTTCAGCTAGCTCTTGCTGCAGGGTCTCATGGTCTACTCTAGATCTGTCATGAGCATCTTCCAGACGAATGGTGCGGATTGTATGCATTCTCGCATTGGTGACAACTTCCGTGATTTGATGGAGAGCTGTCCTGCCTTGAATCTCATTTCGGGCCACTCTGCGGACCAGGATTGGCAAGACTCTGTCTGCTGAGCCCCCTTCGCTCAGGTCATAAAAGCTTCGGTCTCCATTAAATGGAATGGGCTGATCCTGCCCTTGGCTCCATGTTTCCAAGCTTTCCACCCACGGAGGCGTCGGGCCTTGAAAAGCCGGACGAGGGTTAGGATTTGGAACAAGAGCCATCGGGGGTAGGTTCTCAACTTCAGGCTCGGAGTCAGAACCATCTGCAAAGCCTTCAGCCTGGTGACCATCCATAGGGATTGGGTGATCATTTTCTGGCTCTGCTTCAAACCCTCCATCATTACCTTGGTTAGGGAAGTACAAGTTGTCGTGGGGATGGAATCCAGCCATGTTATCTACGGGAGAAAAGGGATATAAAAATCTAGCACATAAGTAGTTTATAGTAACACAAAATACCCCTATAGTATTTTAGGTTTATGTTCTGTTCTATTGTTTTCATTGTGGTATTGTTGGTAAGTTTTTAGACTTGTTGCAACCTCACAACCACACTTAGGCACATGCTAGTCACTCCTCTGATAATATAGTTGATCAGGCTATATCTTCCCAGTTTTGACTATATGTCTCTAAGTCTACTTGTGCTGCCCAACAATCGTAATACTTTTGTTCTGTCCTAGTGACACTGATTTTAGTATGAATGCAGGTATGTATACTTATTTAAATATTTTATTATTTAAGAGTATAAACTCTTGGTCAGAGTATTTTAATCCCATTATATTTATAGTCTGTATATCTTTTATGGGTTGATATACTCAATTCACTATAAACAATGCTCTGATACCAATCTGTCACACCCCAAAACCAAGAACGGCGGAAACGTTCTGGAGCGGAGGACGTCATGTACAGTATCACAACAATGAATAGTAGTAAACAAGCAACAACATCATCCATTGCATTAATAATAAAATTTTAATACAAGTGTGTTCTGACAAGTTTAATAGACGCCAAAAATATAAATCAAAATGAAAGATGAGTCTTGAACGAGCTCCATCTTCACTAAACCCTGCATCGGTACCTGTCTACTGGTGACCTGAAGATACAAGTTATTTTGAAAGAGAGTATCAGCTTTATAGCTGGTGAGATCATAAGTATTTTAATGTCTGTATTTGTAAGAAAGTATTTGTAAGTCTGTGAAGTGTAAGTATGTAAAAGCTCGTGAATGTTTGTAAAAGGTTTGAATCTCCTAGAAAACCCTATGTTTCCTACTAAAAATAGCCTTCTACCAAGGCATCTAGTATCTGTGTGTGTGTCTCTTGTAAGAGTATGTATTTTGCCCAAATCTGACTATCATTTACCAAAAATATAGTTTTACATTACTGTATATTGTGTGAAGATCACAAAGTGAATGCAATGGGAAAATGAAATAGTACTGTAGTGTTTTATTAAGTAACTACTGTTGTACTAACTACCTTAAACCAATTGTAATTTAAAGTACCATGTGATCGGCCCGTATCCTGCTACCGACTCTATAGAAAAACGACGATGTAAGACGTCGTAAGAAATGACGTTTGGCACCCGTGGACTTGCAAGTCCCACTATAGCAAGCAACAAGGTGTAGGATAGTCAATCCAGTATAGATCTATACACAAACTCATACGCTCCCCACTTAAGGAGATTCTGGATACAAAACGGTCATGACAGGTAGTGCCATGCCCCGTTACGTGGCTCACATAACTATAGTAATGTTCTAGTATATGTATGTGCTAGCTGTATTGTGTGTTCTCTCTCTGTCTAGTATGTATGTATGTTCTCTATGTATGGTATTGTTTGTTCGCTCTCTGTCTAGCATGTATGTTCTTTTGTAAAATGTATAGTATGTACTAACTGTATTGAAATGTATTGTATGTACTAGCTGTATTGACTCATGTATGAACTGACTCATTGTATGTTTCATTGTTCTAGTAATAGTATTAGTAACTTCCTAAACTACGCCTATTGTAGCTTACTAGTAATGTTGTTTGAATGTATGAGCATGTGTGTATACCCTTGCTACCCAAAGGTATTGAACTGAATGAAAGAAGGAACCTTTATACCTATATACATATACATGATATATAACTAGGATTCAAACGACCTTCGGACAAATAACCGATACCCTAAGTCCACAACCAAACGAGGAACAGGAGGTAAGGTGAGTTATCAGTCCTATGTCCTTTCAATCCTACTTATATAACTATATCTATAAAGATATATGTCACACCCCCAAACCAAGGATGGCGGAAACGTCCGGAGGTGGAGGACTTCATGTATAGTATCACAACAACGAGTATAATAGTGCCCAAAGTAAATACAACCATCATAAATATAATTGAAAAAGTTATACAATAGTATGTGTTTACACGTTTCCAATCAATTACACTTATGATGACAAAAATGAAATGTTTGACGATTTAACGTCCCATCCTCAAAAGCGGTTGATTTCCTGTTTCACTGAATTCCTGAGAATACAAGTAGTTTGAAAAAGCTTCAACAATTAAGTTGGTGAGTTCATAAGAGTTTTATTTGAGAAAGAAGCCGTTTTCCTTGTAAAAAAAAGCGATAGAGTATGATTTCATAAAATTCAATATTTTCTTTATTAAACGCGAAATGAACTCTCCTATGCTATGCAATAATGTACCCTAGAAAGACTTGTAGATTCCTTCTATAATCACCCAGTGTATATAAGTTATATAAAATTTAAGTTAAATAAACGGTCGAATATAATGGGTCTGTCCTAGGTCCACAACCAAACAAGGAACAGGAAGTAAGGCGGGCCCACCAATTCTAGGTTGTTTGCGACTAGATTCTTATATAACTCTAGCATATACACTTAGCAATTATAGCTGAAGTCTAACAATTCTAGATGAAATGTAGTTTTGATAGAAATATGTTTCCAAAGAAAATTCAATATTTTCCTTATAAAAGTCATGTAGTCCTAATTGTTAAGACAGAGAATATGTGTGTGTTTTGTGCTTATAATGTTCATAATGGGAATGTGTTTCCAAAGAAAATCCAATATTTTCCTTATAAAAAGTCATGTAGCCTTAAGCGTCAAGACCTAGAATATACAAGTATTTTTCCATACTTAGAGTAATTCATGCAAGTTTAAATCGGCATAAACTCGTTTAATTTAGAAGTAAAACCCCTTTTCAAAGTAGAATTTTTCCTGTAAACTTGAAAGATTGTTAACTCCCTATGTGAGTCGCTATAACCATACTACGATAGAATAACCTGCTTACGACGTTCTTCAGGCGTCGGAATCGAAATGACACTTGGTACCCCCGATCGGCCGATCGGACTTATGCAAGCAGCATGGGTGTGGGTTGTCAATCCCAATATAGATCTATACACAATTATCACGCTCTCCCTACAAGAGACTCTGGTTATAACTAATTCAGAATTTTTTGTGGTACTTAAGAGTACCCCGAAGGAGAATGTCTCACAACTTACGTTAACTAGTTTACATATAGTTTTGAGTATAAAACCTCTTCCGTGGAGGAAGTGAAATCACCTTTTATGAAAATACATTTGTGATATAAATCCATAAACTATTACTATTATAGTTTATCAAGTAGTATATGAAAAACCCATTTGTTTTGAGAGTAAAACCTTTTCCATGTAGTATGCTTTTATCGAAAATTCATAAACTATACTTAATGTAGTTTATTATATGTGTTCGAAATGAATAGAGGAAAAACCTTAACATGAATGACTAATTTCTGTTTATGATGATAAACTAACAAGAATGCATCCAAACATTGAGAAACTTATTGTTATGCACTTTGTGCAACATACTACAAAGTGTTATTAATAAGGTAAACTATGCAACTAGTTTTTATCCTTTCTGCACTGTTTTGAAATTATCATAGAAAAATCATACGGAGTCGAAAACTAACTCTGTAAACTCTGAGAGTTTAGAAAATGTGTCTAGTTTATTCATAATTTGTATTATGATTTTTAGAAGTCTCTAACTTATGTGAAAGTGTTCATAATCACAGACTGGTCCGAATTCGTTTCTGAAATGATAGGCAGTTTTGTAAAAATCACCATAAATCGTAGAAAAATCATATGGAGATGTGAAAGTAGTAATTTTAAAGGTATAAACCTGAACTAATTCCATATTAAACAGTTTTGAAAGATATTAAGTTTAAGTTGGGTAAAACAGTTCGTGAACAGGTCACAACTTTTCTGTTGTAAGCTGTCAAGTTGAGTTTTGAATATGTTTTGGTGTTTTAACTTGTATTCCCCCCCCCCCTGAAAACTGAAGAAAACTAGAAAATGTAGGGGTATGAACTCACCTTGAGTGATTTCTTGTAGAGTGGAAGGTTGAAGATGATGAGTTTCAAGTCTAGATCACTTGATGAACACACGAAGTTTTGGATGATCCTAAGAACGATTTTTGGTGTGAAGATATGAGTCGTTAATCCAAGAGTGTTATGAAAACATGTAATAACACTTGAGTTAGAAGAAAATACTTACCAATAAGTGAATAAATGACTCAAGAACACATCAAAAGTGTGGCTGAAAGTTGAGAGAAAAGAGGCCCTCTTGATGGTTTAAGAAGTGTATAATTTTGATGGTGAAGTAAAAGATCAAGGGAATCCCAGGCATTTCCTTATATGGAGGGTTGCTGGAGCAAGTGGCTAGGGTGAATGGATGTTTGCCTTGGTTTGTGTGATGTGGATAAGGTTGGACCAATGAGAAAGTGACACATAGGAGGCAAGTGGGCACACTTGACCCACTTGTGGTGTAGAATACTCTTCTTATTGTAAAATAATGATTTATAATTAATAAATCCTTGAAAAATAATTAAAAGAATAGTTCTGGGGGTTAAAAATGATAAAAATATGAATTTGGTGAAAAAATCCCGTCAAAAACGTCAAAAACGGGCTTAGGAGGCGAAAGTAGTCGAAAACCGGACAATAGGGACCGAACCTGCGAGGTTCGGCTCTTAGGAGTGTGAGAACCGAGAGGGAACCGAGAGTAGGAGGGAAGACCGAAGGTCCGAAGTCGGGGGTGCGAGGGTCTCGCATGGGAGCCGAAGTTCGGTCCTCGTTGCTGAGCTTCGGTCTGCTGAGGTTTCGGTCCGAGAGGCTTCTGACACTTTCGGTTCTGACACTTTCGGCTCATAAGAGGTTCGGCTCCTAAGAGGGGTTTCGGTTCCTAAGAGGAGTTTCGGTTCCTAAGAGGGGTTTCGGTCCTATATAGCTGTTTTTCGAGAAATGTTTCCGTTTTGCATGATTTTTGACCAAGTTAAGGGTCGGGATGACCCGGATGACTATAAAAAGTTTGAGAGAGATTTTGGGAGAGATTTCACATACTTGGAGAGATTTGTGAGAGATTTCTCATACTTGGAGAGATTTCACATGCTTGGAGAGATTTCACATACTTAGAGAGATTTGGGAGAGATTTCACATACTTGGAGAGATTTCACATACTTAGAGAGATTTAGGAGAGATTTCTCATACTTGGAGAGATTTCACATGCTTGGAGAGATTTCACATACTTAGAGAGATTTAGGAGAGATTTCACATGCTTGGAGAGATTTGGGAGAGATTTCTCATACTTGGAGAGATTTGGGAGAGATTTCACATGCTTGGAGAGATTTGGGAGAGATTTAACCTTAGCCATTATTATCGCATAATCTCACAAATGCAAGGTTCGCGAACCCCTTTATGCTTCGTTAATGATCGTTTTAAGTCCCCGAAAGGGTCCTTAGTCGTGTTTTGATGCGTTTAACTCCCTTTTTAAGGTTTTTACATTGTTAACACATAGATTCTTCGAGACACTTGAATTTTTAACATAAAGATGCATATTTTTATACATAGAATAACTTTTAACATACAAGTACTAGTTAAGTTTGACCGGTTTGACTTGTTGACTTTGACTTTGACTTTGACTTGAATTTGACGGTTGTCACATTATCCCCCCGTTAGAAGGAATTTCGTCCTGAAATTTGTATTTGAGTGGGAGATCAAGGGTTGGGGGAATAGATGAGGGTATTTTTGCTTTATTTGGCCTTCGCGTTCTCAGGTGAACTCGGGTCCTTGTTTCATGATCCAACAGATCTTCCCAACAGGGATGCGTCTTTGGTTTCGTCAGGAGGTATCACAAGAATCTCGTCGGACATACCTTTCTTTAAATTTGACGCGTGGATGGTTGGATGTACATTATTAGGTTCTTGGGGCAGTCGGAGTTTGTATGCTACTGAGCCAATCCTAGCAAGGATTTCGAATGGTCCTCTGTACCTTGGATTTAGTTTCCCTTGTTTATCGAAACATATCATTCTTTTGAATGGTGAGGCCTTCGGTAGAAATCGGTCACCAACCCGCAATTCCGAGGGTTTGCGTCGCTTATCTGTGTAGTTCTTTTGTCAGCTTCGAGATGCTTTCAGCCTTTCTCGAATTTATACTAAGTCGTAAGTAATACTTCTCCTCGGAGCGCTGCATAAGGTCTGCTTTAGTGTTTCTCATTTGATTAGGTCGGTAGGGAGCATATGGGTTCGGTTTTCGAGACTAGACTTATTCGGATGGTAGGACGTTCATTCGCACTCCTGGGTAGCCTTGTCCCGAAGTTCATGGTAGGACTCGTACCTGGTCCCTCTATCTTTAACTTGCGTATAGAGGTCGTATGTAATTAGGATTGGTAAGACAGTTGGATGGGTGACTCCGCCCCAAGTCCACAACCAGACAAGGAACATGAAATAGGGCGTAAACACACATCCAATGTCCATAGAATCTTAATTATATATTATCCTCGCGTATACACTTCGTAGTGATAGACTAACTGTATTCATCTCAAACTTCTGTCTTGCTCTTGTCCTGTTATACGTGTGATATTCTCGAAGGGTTTACTAGGAATAATTTGAAAAGGTGCGGAAAGTGTAATACTCCTCTGGTGAGTGTTTTGAGGTTTCACAGCGAGAGATGGCCCGAAGATCCGTGTCGGATTTGCGTTTATAAGAGATGAGGGTTTCGAGGTTAGGTGAAGGGTCTTTTCGTAGCCGTGTAATCGGGAAAGTGAGGACTATACAATCGACATCGAATGATCACAACGGATCTTTTTAGTAACACATGTGTTAGGTTGTATTCGTACGAATTATTCATTAGGGAGATGGAGTATCATGTGATTCTTGTTAGTGTGCTCCGTTTCGATCGGTGTTATTGTTGCTGCAAACGATTCATACCACAACAGCTAGCACTGGTAGTAAGTGTGTTCCGAATACTAGTAGTGATTCCTTATATCATGATCCCCGACCGATCATTCTATGATCGATCGGTATATGTAAGTCGCATATAAATTGGTATTGATGAACCCGTCGAGTGGGTGGCTCTACCCTAATCTCACTACTAGACATGGAATAGGAGTTAAGACAGAATTATTCGCTTTAAGTCTTTAGTATTTTGATTATAATTAACCTTGATGTATATACCAAGTTATCCCAGCTTACTGGTAATGATCCTAAGATCATATGTAAGTGTCTTTGATTTGATTGAACGAGAGAGTATTTTTAACTACTTTTTGATATACGGTAATTTTAGCAACATACCAATTTCATTACAAACATATGGTACTTAAACATTTTTTTGTTGTTGGAAACATTACAAAAGTCCTAATAAGGTTCCGTGTTGCTCCTGCTGGTTTGGTTGTCACACTCCTCCAGCTCCTCCGTCATTCCTCTCAGTTGGACAGTCCCTCTTGAAGTGTCCCGTTTCACCGCATAGGTAGCATACTGGACTTACACTAATGTTGGTGATTGAAGCGATGTGCTGGGTCTGGGTCCTGCAGAAACGGGCAATATGTCCGTTATTGTTACAGTTTTTACAGTGAAACACCCGGCAAACTCCATTGTGATGGTAGTCATACTTGTTACACTTTGGAAGTGTTCCCATATATTGTCTGACCGGTGCTTGAGTGACAGACGTTGTGGCTAGTGTCGAGGCATGAGTCGGGACTGATGTTGTATTTACAGGGGCAACCACGGATTGTTGTCTTTTAGCGCGTTTTTGAGATAGGTTGCACTCCTTTTTGTTCCAAAACTTTCGCTTCTTGCTCTTGGGCTTGTGGTCTGAGGCGTCTTCATGGGTAGACACCCGCTGGTGTTCTTGACTGTTACTGCGGTTAGAATTGCCAACACCGCCTTCAACTCTGCTGGCGTTGTTAGTATTGAGTTGCGCCATGACGGCTGTCACGGCTGCCGTGACCGCAACTTGGAAAGTAGCAGAGTCTATATGCAGGATTGCTGCCTTGCTTGTTGGCTGGTTACCTTCTTGTGAAGACATAACTCTGTTGCATGTGGAGAAACGATTTCGTGAGTGGGGATGATTCTAATTATACCCTTATCATTCATACACACATATATAAATTTCGCAATTTACTGAACTAGTCTTGATGTTTCTGCTAACGTTCCGGAGACGGAGTTTATGGTAGTGGGTAGAAGTAGTTTTGTACGGGCGTTAAGTTTTTCCCATCCTAGGATTAGGTTTGTCCAAACACACTTGGTTGAGGAGTTCTGATGGGATCCGGTGCATTAGTGCTGGTATGACCGCACCCTATAGGTCTATGGAAAGGCACCTTTCAACCATGAGGTTTAAAAAGAAGAAATGATAATGAGTATTGAATAAGGGTTTATACGTCAGGAGTTATCTCACTCAGTTTAGCTTAGTTCTGAGTGTATCGAGTTCCAATGTTTTTGGTGTCTTTTGAAAACAATTCATAATGAGAGTCTATATATAATAAAATTATGAATTCTTAGTAGTATTGCTCCCAATGAAAATAATACGCATGCCCCTTTCATTTGTATGATTCTAGTATATTTAGCTTTTAGAGAAAGGTTTTGAGCCTGATGCAGGTCTACACCACATTATTGCAAGGAAAGGTTTGCACAACTCCTCTATTTTTAACTTTTGTGTTTTCCTTAGACGTGGCACTAAACCGGTATGCATGTATGTACTTATACTTTTAACAAGAAACTATTTATTTCTAAAAGTATAGTTATTTGAAAATGTTTAAATCAGAGACTTAAGTCCCAATGCATTTATAGTTTGTATATCTTATGTGGTTCGATATACTTAGTTCACTATAAACAATGCTCTGATACCAATCTGTCACACCCCCAAACCAAGGATGGCGGAAACGTCCGGGGGTGGAGGACTTCATGTATAGTATCACAACAACGAGTATAATAGTGCCCAAAGTAAATACAACCATCATAAATATAATTGAAAAAGTTATACAATAGTATGTGTTTACATGTTTCCAATCAATTACACTTATGATGACAAAAATGAAATGTTTGACGATTTAACGTCCCATCCTCAAAAGCGGTTGATTTCCTGTTTCACTGAATTCCTGAGAATACAAGTAGTTTGAAAAATCTTCAACAATTAAGTTGGTGAGTTCATAAGAGTTTTATTTGAGAAAGAAGTCGTTTTCCTTGTAAAAAAAAAGCGATAGAGTATGATTTCATAAAATTCAATATTTTCTTTATTAAACGCGAAATGAACTCTCCTATGCTATGCAATAATGTACCCTAGAAAGACCTGTAGATTCCTTCTATAATCACCCAGTGTATATAAGTTATATAAAATTTAAGTTAAATAAACGGTCGAATATAATGGGTCTGCCCTAGGTCCACAACCAAACAAGGAACAGGAAGTAAGGCGGGCCCACCAATTCTAGGTCGATTGCGACTAGATTCTTATATAACTCTAGCATATACACTTAGCAATTATAGCTGAAGTCTAACAATTCTAGATGAAATGTAGTTTTGATAGAAATATGTTTCCAAAGAAAATCCAATATTTTCCTTATAAAAGTAATGTAGTCCTAATTGTTAAGACAGAGAATATGTGTGTGTTTTGTGCTTATAATGTTCATAATGGGAATGTGTTTCCAAAGAAAATCCAATATTTTCCTTATAAAAAGTCATGTAGCCTTAAGCGTTAAGACCGAAAATATACAAGTATTTTTCCATACTTAGAGTAATTCATGCAAGTTTAAATCGGCATAAACTCGTTTAATTTAGAAGTAAAACCCCTTTTCAAAGTAGAATTTTTCCTGTAAACTTGAAAGATTGTTAACTCCCTATGTGAGTCGCTCTAACCATACTACGACAGAATAACCTGCTTACGACGTTCTTCAGGCGTCGGAATCGAAATGACACTTGTCACCCCCGATCGGCCGATCGGACTTATGCAAGCAGCATGGGTGTGGGTTGTCAATCTCAATATAGATCTATACACAATTATCACGCTCTCCCTACAAGAGACTCTGGTTATAACTAATTCAGAATTTTCTGTGGTACTTAAGAGTACCCCGAAGGAGAATGTCTCACAACTTACGTTAACTAGTTTACATATAGTTTTGAGTATAAAACCTCTTCCGTGGAGGAAGTGAAATTACCTTTTATGAAAATACATTTGTGATATAAATCCATAAACTATTACCATTATAGTTTATCAAGTAGTATATGAAAAACCCATTTGTTTTGAGAGTAAAACCTTTTCCATGTAGTATGCTTTTATCGAAAATTCATAAACTATACTTAATGTAGTTTATTATATGTGTTCGAAATGAATGGAGGAAAAACCTTAACATGAATGATTAATTTCTGTTTATGATGATAAACTAACAAGAATGCATCCAAACATTGAGAAACTTATTGTTATGCACTTTGCGCAACATACTACAAAGTGTTATTAATAAGGTAAACTATGCAACTAGTTTTTATCCTTTCTGCACTGTTTTGAAATTATCATAGAAAAATCATACGGAGTCGAAAACTAACTCTGTAAACTCTGAGAGTTTAGAAAATGTGTCTAGTTTATTCATAATTTTTATTATGATTTTTAGAAGTCTCTAACTTATGTGAAAGTGTTCATAATCACAGACTGGTCCGAATTCGTTTCTGAAATGATAGGCAGTTTTGTAAAAATCACCATAAATTGTAGAAAAATCATATGGAGATGTGAAAGTAGTAATTTTAAAGGTATAAACCTGAACTAATTCCATATTAAACAATTTTGAAAGATATTAAGTTTAAGTTGGGTAAAACAGTTCGTGAACAGGTCACAACTTTTCTGTTGTAAGCTGTCAAGTTGAGTTTTGAATATGTTTTGGTGTTTTAACTTGTATTCCCCCCCCCCCTGAAAACTGAAGAAAACTAGAAAATGTAGGGGTATGAACTCACCTTGAGTGATTTCTTGTAGAGTGGAAGGTTGAAGATGATGAGTTTCAAGTCTAGATCACTTGATGAACACACGAAGTTTTGGATGATCCTAAGAACGATTTTTGGTGTGAAGATATGAGTCGTTAATCCAAGAGTGTTATGAAAACATGTAATAACACTTGAGTTAGAAGAAAATACTTACCAATAAGTGAATAAATGACTCAAGAACACATCAAAAGTGTGGCTGAAAGTTGAGAGAAAAGAGGCCCTCTTGATGGTTTAAGAAGTGTATAATTTTGATGGTGAAGTAAAAGATCAAGGGAATCCCAGGCATTTCCTTATATGGAGGGTTGCTGGAGCAAGTGGCTAGGGTGAATGGATGTTTGTCTTGGTTTGTGTGATGTGGATAAGGTTGGACCAATGAGAAAGTGACACATAGGAGGCAAGTGGGCACACTTGACCCACTTGTGGTGTAGAATACTCTTCTTATTGTAAAATAATGATTTATAATTAATAAATCCTTGAAAAATAATTAAAAGAATAGTTCTGGGGGTTAAAAATGATAAAAATATGAATTTGGTGAAAAAATCCCGTCAAAAACGTCAAAAACGGGCTTAGGTGGCGAAAGTAGTCGAAAACCGGACAATAGGGACCGAACCTGTGAGGTTCGGCTCTTAGGAGTGTGAGAACCGAGAGGGAACCGAGACTAGGAGGGAAGACCGAAGGTCCGAAGTGGGGGGGTGCGAGGGTCTCGCATGGGAGCCGAAGTTCGGTCCTCGCTGCTGAGCTTCGATCTGCTGAGGTTTCGGTCCGAGAGGCTTCTGACACTTTCGGTTCTGACACTTTCGGCTCATAAGAGTTTCGGTTCCTAAGAGGAGTTTCGGTTCCTAAGAGGGGTTTCGGTCCTATATAGCTGTTTTTCGAGAAATGTTTCCGTTTTGCATGATTTTTGACCAAGTTAAGGGTCGGGATGACCCGGATGACTATAAAAAGTTTGAGAGAGATTTTGGGAGAGATTTCACATACTTGGAGAGATTTCACATACTTGGAGAGATTTGGGAGAGATTTCACATACTTGGAGAGATTTGGGAGAGATTTCTCATACTTGGAGAGATTTCACATGCTTGGAGAGATTTCACATACTTAGAGAGATTTGGGAGAGATTTCACATACTTGGAGAGATTTGGGAGAGATTTCACATACTTGGAGAGATTTTGGAGAGATTTCTCATACTTGGAGAGATTTCACATGCTTGGAGAGATTTCACATACTTAGAGAGATTTGGGAGAGATTTCACATGCTTGGAGAGATTTGGGAGAGATTTCTCATACATGGAGAGATTTGGGAGAGATTTCACATGCTTGGAGAGATTTGGGAGAGATTTAACCTTAGCCATTATTATCGCATAATCTCGCAAATGCAAGGTTCGCGAACCCCTTTATGCTTCGTTAATGATCGTTTTAAGTCCCCGAAAGGGTCCTTAGTCGTGTTTTGATGCCTTTAACTCCCTTTTTAAGGTTTTTACATTGTTAACACATAGATTCTTCGAGACACTTGAATTTTTGACATAAAGATGCACATTTTTATACATAGAATAACTTTTAACATACAAGTACTAGTTAAGTTTGACCGGTTTGACTTGTTGACTTTGACTTTGACTTTGACTTGAATTTGACAGTTGTCACAATATACATTTAACAAAATATAAGTGTAAAAGAGTTTAAGTAAAAGTATTTGACATGTAAAAGAGTTTGTAAAACAGTTTGAAGTAAAACAGTTTGGTAACACAGTTTGAAAAGTAAGAAATCCATTTGTTTGGTAGTTATTAATCATATGTGATTGATATAATAACTATAATAGTTCAACTTGTATCCCCCCCCCCCATAAATGCATTTAAAAACATTTAAAAGGTTAATTAAGGGGTATGAACTCACCTGTAGTGAGTGGTTGGATGAACGGATTGTATAGGATGCTAAGTGTCAAGTGAAGACTTGAGCACACACATGGATCCTAGTTAACATATAATGACACATATATGTATCCAATTAGTTATAAAACAACTAATTAACCAAGTTAAGACATCCTAAGACATGTAAAACACTTGATTTAAGTGCTATAAGTCCTAAGGATTGCATCTAAGGGTTGTAGGACTTGGCTATTGAGTTTAGGGTTCAAGGGGACCCTCTATTGGAGCTTACGGTTTTGTGACCAACTCCTTTGGAGTTTACGGTCGTAAACCCATGAGTTTACGGCCGTAAACTCATGGCACTTCTACCATTTTGTGTTTTGAAGCTTTTCAAGTCATAAGGAAGCATCCTACTTCAAGTATAGGCCTTAGGAAGTGTTTGTGGCATCATTTCACTCCTAAATGGAGTTTACGGCCCATGGACCATTTCTCCATGTGTTTACGGCCGTAAACCCATATGGTTTATGGTATTTTTGATGTTTTAAGTCCTAAGAACATCAAGGATGGGATCTAGACTAGTTTACAAGGCTTGGTAAGGGACTAGGGCACACTTTGGCCCCTTCATTAGGGTTTACGGTCCAAGAACATCTTGGACCGTAAACACCTTTGATCTAGTGTTTCCTTGTGATTTCTAGATGTTTTAGAAGTGTAACAAGTCTTATAACAAGCCAAGGTAAGAGTACTTACTATGTAGAAGCTTGAAAAGGTGCTAAAAGTCCAAGAACACTAGTGTGTGTTCTTGGTGTTCTTGGTGAAAGTAAGAACACTTGAAGATCTACACAAATGGAATGATTTCATGGATGAAATCATGTAAGATCACTAGATTAGGGTAGATATCAACTAAACAAGGAAGAAAACACTTACTTTCTTGAAGATTTTTGAAGAACTTTGGATGATACTTGAGAGAGAATTGTTTCTAGACTTGGAAGTGTGAAAAAAAGTTAAAAATAAACTAAGTGTCACTTATATAGTTATTAGGGTTTACGGCCCTAATACCATTTGGGCCGTAAACTCCAAACTCTTGGAGTTTTTGGAACTTTATTGATGCACAATAAACCCTAGGGCATCCTCTCTCCTGTTATCTCTTGAAGTACTATCTTTAAAACACTCAAACTTAATCCCAAAAAGCTTGAAAGTTAGCAGAAACAGTTCTGGCTCCTATTGAAGTGAATTGTTGTACAGAATAGAAATTTCGGGTTGTCACAAAGATCACGGGGAATATTCGTTCCTCGTGGAGGGAAACGAACTGTTTCCCCGACACTGGATTACTTAGGCCAAGTCTGGGCATTGGCCAAGGTTCTGACGAGATAACGTCTCGTTTGTACTTCTGTTGCATTTTACGTGACTATTCATGGTAATGTTAACAAGTCCCTTAGGCCAGTAGACTCCTGTGTTCGTGATGTAGCGGAGTTGTTCTGGTCTACTCACAGACATGTGGTGGGCTGCTACTAGCAGCTTGTGCAGTTGGCAGGGTGAAATCGCCGTTGTTTGGTGGTTTCATCATGAAAATGGTTCGCTGCCCCATTGATGGCAATAAAACCCCAGTTCCTCCTGGCGTTTCCTCAATACCTTCTACTTGTTTCTCTTTGCCTTCTTGTTCTTGAGAAACTCCTTTCAACCCTTTCTTCATATTTTTCCATGGCTACCACTCGCGCTTTGGGGAGAGATTTTACCACTGAGGAATGGGAGTCTTTCGATTTCCGATTCGGGTTTTTCCACGAACACGGAGTGCAAATCCCCCTACCTGATGTATCACTTTACAGTCCTCCTGAGGGCAAAGTCGGCATCCCAATCGCCTTGTTGAAGGCAGGTCTGCGCTTGCCTACCACTGATTTCTTCAACATGATCATCCGGGAATACGGGTTTACATTGAGAGAGTTGACCCCTATCGCTATAAACAAGATAGTGGGTTTCGAACTCCTCTGCCACGCCCTAGGTTGCCTGCCGACTGTTCTGGCTTTCAAGCACTTTTTCAATGCCTCTACTCAGTCGGGGACTCGAACCCTTTCCCGCCGGTGGGGAGTCCCTACTCTTATCCATGATAAGAAGTCAAGGAAAAACTGGCAGGAGAAGGATCTTATGGGTGAACAACGATCTCGAGGTGCTCAGTTACCCGAGGGCTAAGGTGTACGTCGACCGTGCTCCCACATTTTTTGGTGCTGACCAAGAACTAGCTGATGTCCTTGAGAAGATCAGTATCAACGGTGACAATTGGCTTGACTGCTTCCTGGCCGCCGGCGGAATGAGCGCCGCTTGGAGGGATCGTGGGAAGATGCCTGAGTTCTTCGATGAGAAAGAGGGTATTTCTCTTGCTCCTCTTCCCCCCCCCTTTATTTTTTGAAAAATTAGCAAAGCACGTTTAAATCGGCATTCTGTTTAACCGTCGTTATCTTTTGGTTTGTTGCCACGTGTGGAGGAAGTTGTTTCTTTAGAGAAAGCTCTTCAGGGTCTGTTCGACGGTGAGCTTCAGTGTCGTGACGTCGATCTTGTGGAGGCTCTTCCACTCCTTGTTTCTGGTCAAGGAATCGGGGCCACTGTCGGTTCTGATAATGTCGCTGGCACCGACGAGGATCTGGAGCTTCAAGATGTTGTTGTCACCGACGCTTCTCAGAAGGATCCTACGCCTTCTGGATCGTCGAGGATTCTTCGCCATGTCAAGAGGCGTTTTGTTCTCATGGAAGCCGCTTCCGATGGTCGATTCGAGACGGCCAGCACCGAGCCCCCCCCCCCCTTCGTAATAAACGTAATCTGAGTTTCTTACTGAGGGAACCAAGAGTTCCAACCATGCCCCCAATGAAAGTCCTCCGAAACTGCTGGAGGGGGCATAAACCAGGGCGACTGAACCGCCCTGTCATACGGGAGAAGGAAGCACCGAGAAAACCAGCCATGTTCCCACCGCTGAAAGGTCCAAGGCAAAGACTGGGTCTTCGCCTTCCCAAGGTCTCGGATCAACTTCTTCAGGTAAAGCCACCATTGTCCCCCTTATTGCAGGTTCTCATCTGGATGCCTACAAGCCTGCTTGGTGGCTAACTGCCCAAGACTTTGTCTCTGATCACGACACCGCTCTCTAGTGGTGTCAGCACGCTTTTACTCCTGCTACAACTGAGGCCCTATCTGTCGTGTCAGACGAGCATATGGCCGGAAGCTTGCGTTACACCGCCGCCTAAATGTCATCTTACTTGGTCGCAGCCGCTGAACGTATTTTCGATATGTAGACCCTCTAGTCTTCCTCTGACAGGAAGAACATTGAATGTGAAGAGCGAAGGGCCTAGGTGTAGAAGTTAGAAGCCGACAAGTGCAGCTTGGAGACCAGGAAGAAGGTGGTGCTGCTCGAGAAGGCAAGCTTGGCGGATCAAGTGGCGAAGCTGGAGGAAGAGGTGAGGCGCCTGAACGATCGTGTGGGGGCCATGAGTCTGGAGAATGCCGGTCTGAGCGAGCGGACGGCGGAACTGGGGTTAATCTGGTTGCTGAGAATGCCCCAAGGGGAGCACTGGAGAAGGATATTTCTTGGATCCTTACTGGCGGGCTCAGCCGGGTGGTGGACACGGTGATCGAGAGCCCCCAGTTTCTCCAGGGTTTGGTGCAGGTACGGGTGGCTTATGAGGTGGCGGGGGTGGAGCAGGGAAAGAGGGCTGCTAAAGAGCTGGTGATCGCTGGGGATTTTAACGCAGAGGCTGAGGTGGACGTGGCTGTGACATCCCCATTTTCATGGCCAGAAAAGACCGAATTTGTTTATGCTTTGTTTAAAAATCAGAGTAATATTTTAAAGAAAAGAGTTGAGGAATTTGTTCCCAAAACAAAATATGATAAAGATTTATCAAAGCATTTCCATAGAAATGTATTTCATTCAAAGACTCGGGATGTCATGTTCGATACAGATCAAAAGCATAAACAGTACAACATAAGCCTTACTACATTATTTCGTATTTACAGGCCTATAATCCCTTATCTCTCATCCAAACATCTGTGTTCATGCGCCACTACCTGTAATACAAGAAACTGAGTCGGTCAGGCTTGGGAGCCTGGTGAGCACATAGGGTTTTCAACCCACAATAAATAAGTTTATTAACTTTATCAATTCATGTCAAATAAGGCAACCGTGTGGGGGATGGAGTACTGCTGGTGAGCATATAGTTCAAATAAACACCTACAGGTTGCGAGCCTGCTAGCGTTCCACTGGACTGTCTAGAATAGTCCGTGGTTGTCATCTATACTCCGCTAGATGACTGGAACATCAATAACATCTGTAACGAGGCCTCTCATTATTTTATTTTGTCACACATCAACTATTACATCTACCCATGTTTTACCCAACATATTTTGTAGATATAAAATACATATATAGTTTAAATCATTTAAAACATGTATAAAATCGTTCATCCAGTATAGATAGCAAGTATACAGATAATATGCACACGTAGCACGTAATTTATATAAAATACTTCATATCTATGTGTAAGATGAAAGTAACTATGCACTCACTTGATTAGGTGGTGACTCGGTACTCGGACAGCACTTCGTTATCTCAAAACAATTTTCCCTAGACAAAACCTAGTATCAATACCACTAGGGTTTAGTCTAACGTTAACCGCGACTAATTAATACTCTAGCTATTATTACTATTATATAAGCGTTAAACAACACTGTATATAACTCATAATAATAACCCAAATAATTATTTTAAGGTCCTAATAATGTTACTATAATTAATTAGAAGCTATATTAAAAATAGCGTAGGCGTAGCACTTACGGCGGGTTTTCTCGAAAACCGGGTTTTGCTTGGAGCAGCGCTTCCGAACCAAAAGACCCTTTTTCTCAGGACTCTGGGAGCCTCGGGGTTTCCTTCGGGTGCTAGGGGGTTTACCTAGGCTTTGGGGGGGGGGGGGGGTTGGGGTAGTCTAGAGAGAGAAAGTAGTGAGAGAAAGAAGGTGGAAAGGGGTGAGTTTGTCGGCTGCCTTCACATCTATTTATAGGGGCTGAGCTGCTAGGAACGCGTTGCGCTCCTCGGACCTGTGCGGGGCGCTCCTCGGACGCATGGCGCTCCTTGGCTACGCTCAGCGTTCGTACAGCCACCTGTCCGAAGTTCCATGGTGCGACGTGGTTCATCCGAGTCCAAGGGTTCCGAACGCGAAGCGCTCCTTGTACGCGCTGCGTAGCAAGGCCAGGTGTCCTGAATCCGAAGCGAGGCCGAGGTTAGCAAAGGAAGGCTGAGATCGTGCCACGTCACCTCCTTTCGTAACAGCTTCGCAAATTCATACTCCGACTTCAAAAATTCGTATCTTTCGCATACGAGCTCCGTTTTCGACGTTCTTTATATCCACGTGTAGGCGGGAATGTACTCTATAACTTCTTTTTAGACTCCGTCGGCTAATTTTGACTTTATTTTAAAAGTTATATTTTTAACAGGCCGGGACAGGATTGGTCCGTTAAAAATTCATAACTTCTTCATCCGACATCCGTTTTCGTCTGTCTTTTTATCGTTATGCTACTATTAACGAGATCTTTGTTTCTCATTTAGGTTGTGTTGGCTAAAAATCACTCGATCTAATATTCGAACTTCGGGCTGTACACTGCTAAGCCGAAACTTCGAAAAATCATAACTTCTTCATACGAAGTCAGATTTGGGCGTTCTTTTTATGGACGCTCTCGGTTTAACATATTCTACGACTTTCGTTTAGATCACTAAGTGTAAAAATCTCTCTATTGTAAATTCACTATTTACGCTTCCTGGTGTCGTGCCGGTTCCGCCGCGAAATTTCGACGGGTCATAACTTCTTCGTTATAACTCGCATTTCGGCGTTCTTTATATCCTCAGAATCCTTGTTTCGACCACTACAACTTTATGTGGAGATATCGGGTTTATCTTACACTTTAATTTTGACGCTTATTTTTATCATTTATTTATTATACATTTATAAATAAATAATAAGCATATAAATTCACATAATTCACATAATACTCAAATATTTCATCTTTGTTACATCAAAAAGAGTTACAATAGTCGATCTAGACTATTACATCATCTAAAATGCTTAGCCCTGAAACTCGGGCGTTACAATTCTCTCCCCTTTAGGATGATTCCGTCCCGGAATCATGCATCGGCAAACAGATGTGGATAGCGACTCATCATGTCACTTTCTGTTTCCCAGGTGAGATTCGGCCCATTCGAATGTTTCCAACGGACTAGCACTAAATCGACCATCTTGCATCGTAACTTCTTAGTCTTACGGTCAACGATTGCCTCGGGCTCTTCAATCAGCCTCTTATTCTCATCCATTCTTAACTCTGGGATCGGAATTATGTTGGGAACTTCTCCCGTGAACTTTCTTAGATAACACACATGGAAGGTGTTATGTATACTATCTAGTTCTTCGGGTAATTCGAGCTTGTAAGCTTGGTTCCCAATCTTCTGAAGAACTTTGAATGGTCCAATAAACCTTGGACTCAACTTTCCTCGTTTCCCGAATCTTATAAGTCCTTTCCACGGTGAGACTTTAAGCAAAATCGAATCCCCAACTTCAAAAGTCATCGGTTGTCTTTTCTTGTCAGCATAGCTCTTCTAACGATCCTTAGCTGTTAACATTCTTTCCCTAATCACCTTCAGCTTCTCAGCAGTCTCATGGACTATCTCGGGGCCCATAAACTGCTTTTCTCCAGCCTCAAGCCAACCAGACGGCGTATGAAACTTCTGTCCGTACAAAGCTTGATAGGGTGCCATCTTGATGCTCGAGTGGAAACTATTGTTGTAGGAAAACTCTACCAGAGGTAAGTGCTCGTCCCAGTTTCCTTGGAACTCCAGGGTACATGCTCTCATCATATCTTCCGGTGTTTGAATCGTTCTTTCGCTCTGGCCATCAGTCTGCGGATGGTAAGCTGTACTCAAACACAACTTCGTACCCAATTCCTCTTGTAGACTTCTCCAGAACCTTGATGTGAATCGACTATCACGATCTGATACAATCGTAAGAGGAACACCGTGAAGTCTTACTATCTCCTTCACGTAAGCATTTGTGAGCTTATCCACAGACCACCTCTCGTTGGCTGCTATGAAGTGTGCACTCTTAGTGAAACGATCCACGACCACCCATATCATGTGGTGTCCGTTCTTCGTCCTGGGCAGTTTAGTCACAAAATCCATAGTGATGTCTTCCCATTTATCCATGGGTATAGGTAAAGGTTCTAAACTCCCATACGGTTTCTGATGTTGTGCCTTAACTCTTGCACACGTCACACACTCGGCCACATACTTCGCTACATCGAGTTTCATCGTCGGCCACCAATAGTAGGGTTTTTGGTCCCTATACATTTTAGTGCTACCAGGATGAATCGAGTACATGGTCTTGTGCGCTTCTTCCATCAGAAGTTCTCTTACTCCTCCTGTCTTAGGTACCCAAATCCGATCTTGGAATACCTTCAGTCCTTGACTGTTTGTACCGAACACTAACGTTTTGCCCAAACGTTCTTCCTTTCGGTCATTCTTCTCTGAAGCTTCTTCTTGAGCTTTCCTGATACTTTCCCCAATCGTCGAGACAACTTCTATTCTCAACGCTCTTGGCCTTTTTCTCTCAAGGTTGACTTTCCGACTGAGATCATCAGCGAAAATATTTGCTTTACCGGGGTGGTAAAGTATCTCACAGTCGTAGTCCTTGAGTAACTCCAGCAAGCGTCGTTGTCTCATGTTTAATTCTTTCTGATTAAAGAGATACTGGAGACTCGTATGATCAGTGAAAAGCTTGCACTTCGTGCCATAGAGGTAGTGCCTCCATATCTTCAAGGCAAAAACTACCGCTTCCAACTCCAGATCATGAGTGGGGTAGTTCTTTTCATGCTTCTTCAATTGTCGAAACGCGTATGCTATCACCTTTTCTCATTGAGTTAGAACACATCCTAACCCGACTCCTGACGCATCGCTATACACGACGAAATCTTCAACTCCATTGGGTAGAGAAAGAATCGGTGCTTCACATAGCTTCTTCTTTAGCTTCTCGAATGCTTCTTCGTGCTTCTCACTCCATGTATAAGTGGCTCGTTTATGGGTCAAAGCTGTCAATTGATCAGCTATCGAAGAAAAACCTTGGATAAACCTTCGGTAATATCCAGCTAATCCCAGAAAGCTTCGAATCTCCATGGGACTTTTTGGTCGTTCCCACTTCATCACAGCTTCGATCTTTGTTGGGTCAACCATTATCCCCTCCTGGTTAACCACATAACCCAAGAATTGGACTTCTCGGATCCAAAAATCGCATTTGGAGAACTTAGCGTAAAGCTTCTCCTTCTTTAACACTTCCAACACTTCTCGTAGATGCTTGCCATGCTCCTCCTGACTTTTTGAGTAAATCAGAATTTCATCTATGAACACTATCACGGATTTATCGAGGAATGGTTTACAAACCTTATTCATCAAATCCATGAATGCTTCCGGAGCATAGGTCAGTCCAAACGACATAACCAAGAAATCGTAGTGTCCATATCTCGTTCTGAACGCAATTTTCTCAATATCCTGCTCTCTTACCTTCAGCTGATGATATCCTGACCTAAGATCGATCTTTGAGAAATAGATCGAACCTTGCAGTTGATCGAATATGTCATCAATCCTCGGTAATGGGTACTTGTTCTTCACCGTTGCCTTGTTCATCTCTCGGTAGTCTATACACATTCTCATGCTTCCGTCTTTCTTCTTCACGAATAGCACCGGAGCTCCCCAGGGTGATGAACTAGGTCGAATGAAACCGTTGTCCAACAACTCCTGAAGTTGCGTCATAAGCTCCTTCATCTCCGTCGGTGCTAATCGGTACGGTGCCTTCGCTATCGGTGTTGTTCCAGGTAACAAGTCTATTCTGAACTCTACTTGTCTATCAGGCGGTAATCCGGGAAGATCTTCGGGAAAGACTTCTGGATAATCACACACGACTGCTATACTCTGCACCTCCTTCTTTTCCTTATTAGCGTCGATGACAAATGCCAAGTACGATGAACATCCTTTAGACAAACATTTCCTGGCTTTCATCAGGGAGATGATTCCAGAATTTACTCTGTGTTTGTCCTCGTACACCATAAATGACACTTTCCCGGGTGGGTTTACCCTTACTATCTTCTTCCTGCAAAGAATCTCAGCATCGTTGGCACTAAGCCAATCCATTCCCAAAACGATATTGAAACTGTTCAACTCTATGGGTAATAGCTCTTCGTGGAATTCGTTTCTGTTTAGGTCGATGACGACGTTCTTAATACGATTACTAACGGGTACGAACTTGTCACTGGCAACTTCTATAATCAGGGCATTATCAAGTTTCTCTACAGGCAAGTAGTTGGCTCCATAATCAAACAGTATATTGGCAGGCAAACCATTTACAAGAAAGGTACTTGAAGCGACGTCTGCTGCCTCCTTCGCAGCCTCGAGCGTCATCTGGAAGGCTCTCGCCTTCGGCTTTGGTGGAATGTTGGGCCTTGCCGCCTCTTTCTTCTTCGGGCAATCCTTAGCAATGTGCCCTTCTTCACGGCACTCGTAGCACACCCTTTTGTTGGCGGTGCACTCATTGGCGTAATGCCCTGTCTTCCCACACTTTTAGCAGGTCACCTCCTTGCTACATTTCCCGAAGTGCTTCTTCTTACACTTCTTGCACCATTTTGCTTCATTCCCTCCTCCTCCAAACTTCTTTGAACTGAACTTGCTCTTCTTATTGGGTTTTGCAGACCCCTCGAACTTCCTCTTCTTGCCAACCTCAACCTTGCTGGCAGCTCTTCCCTTAATCATATCCTCCACAAATTTGGCAGCCCAGATAGCTGCCTCCAGAGTAGGTGCCCGATGCACTGGCACCGCGTACTCCCATGGAAGTCCCTTTGCGTACTTGTCGATTTTCGTCAGTTCATCTGGGACAAGACGCAAGGCAAACTCCATCTTTTCCGTCAAGTTTTTGGTGTACTCATCAATGGACATGCTTCCTTTCTTCAGGGTTAGGAAATGGTTCTCTAGCTCGAGCAGGTTCTGGGCTGAGCAGTACTTACGTTTGAATTGCACCAAAAATTCTGCCCATGTTAGTTGCAGGGGCTCATTGGGGCTCAAAGTCTTCCCTAGGGTATTCCACCAACGCACAGCGCCTCCTCGGAACTGACGCACTGCAAACGTGGTCTGTAGTTTGCCTTTGCAACCACACGTCATGAAAGCTAACTCCATCTCCGAGATCCAATCCATGACCCCGATCGGATCTTCCTTTCTAGTGAAAGTCGATGGCCTGAAAGTTAGAAAATCCTTGTACTTGCATCCATTCCTCTCGACTCCGTCATCCTGGTTGTTTTGTCGAACTATTGGTGGGTTGGCTTGACCAACGGTCCCACTGTAGTTCCTCTCCTCAGACTGCCCTCCGTTCAACTCAGGCTCTTCGATTGGTATGGTAGCTTCCTCTCAATTCTGTTGGAGCAAACGTCTGGTTTCCTCTATTTGACGATCCAACATCATCTGGATCATCGCTTTCACTCCATCCATCATTATTGGCTCAGCAGCGGCTACCACAACCGGTATTTTCTCAATCATTGGAGGTTGGTTTCTGTTCCCATTTGCATTCCCGGCTCCACTGTGGGTTCTTGCCATTTTGATCTATACACCGAATAAGGTGAATTTAGATCTTTATTTAGGATAGTCGTTTAAAATGTCCTTATCACTCCGAAACGTTTACATGTTAGTTCTAATATCGTAGTCGTACGTTTAGAATCCTAAACACATAAGGTTTCCAGATCCGGTCGGCAACAGACCATAGATCCGAACAAACAACAGCATATCAGGCACAAAGCACTTAGCACATAAAAGCATTTTTAGGCATAATTCCTAAAATAAACTAGTGCTCACATCTCACAATCATCGGTTAGCATTCTAAGTTAAAGTCTAGAAATCCTACAAATTCCTAGTTCGCTTAAACTAATGCTCTGATGCCAACTGTGACATCCCCATTTTCACGGCTAGAAAAGACCGAATTTGTTTATGCTTTGTTTAAAAATCATAGTAATATTTTAAATAAAAGAGTTGCGGAATTTGTTCCCAAAACAAAATATGATAAAGATTTATCAAAGCATTCCCATAGAAATGTATTTCATTAAAAGAATCGGGATGTCATGTTCGATACAGATCAAAAGCATAAACAGTACAACATAAGCCTTACTACATTATTTCGTATTTACAGGCCTATAATTCCTTATCTCTCATCCAAACATCTATGCTCATGCGCCACTACCTGTAATACAAGAAACTGAGTGGGTCAGGATTGGGAGCCTTGTGAGCACATAGGGTTTTCAACCCACAATAAATAAGTTTATTAACTTTATCAAACCAATCAAACCCGATTACCCCTTCCCGTTATCCTCACTTTACGTCCGTAAAACATCTAACACGAGGGACCAAGTCTAAGGACTTTCATCGGGGTGACAACACATGCTTCGGGGGTTCCTCAGCAA
Source organism: Lactuca virosa (assembly GCF_052849685.1). Lineage (NCBI taxonomy): Eukaryota > Viridiplantae > Streptophyta > Magnoliopsida > Asterales > Asteraceae > Lactuca > Lactuca virosa. The sequence continues at coordinate 378,350,250 of NC_136430.1, read as the reverse complement.
TTCATGTCAAATAAGGCAACCATGTGGGGGATGGACTACTGCTGGTGAGCACACAGTTCAAATAAACACCTACAGGTTGCGAGCCTGCTAGCGTTCCACTGGACTGTCTAGAATAGTCCGTGGTTGTCATCTATACTCCGCTAGATGACTAGAACATCAATAACATCTGTAACGAGGCCTCTGATTATTTTATTTTATCACACATCAACTATTACATCTACCCATGTTTTACCCAACACCTTTTGTAGATATAATCTACATATACAGTTTAAATCATTTAAAACATGTATAAAATCGTTCATCCAGTATAGATAGCAAGTATACAGATAATATGCACACTTAGCACGTAATTTATATAAAATACTTCATATCTATGTGTAAGATGAAAGTAACTATGCACTCACTTGATTAGGTGGTGACTCGGTACTCGGACAGCACTTCGTTATCTAAAAACAATTTTCCGTAGACAAAACCTATTATCAATACCACTAGGGTTTAGTCTAACGTTAATCGCGACTAATTAATAGTCTAGCTATTGTTAATATTATATAAGCGTTAAACAACACTCTATATAACTCATAATAATAGTCCAAATAATTATTTTAAGGTCCTAATAATGTTACTATAATTAATTAGAAGCTATATTAAAAATAGCGTAGGCGTAGCTCACTTACAGCGGGTTTTCTCGAAAACCGGGCTTCGCTTGGAGCAGCGTTTCCGAACCGAAAGACCCTTTTTCTCGGGACTCCGGGAGCCTCGGGGCTTCCTTCGGGTGCTAGGGGGTTTACCTAGGCTTGGGGGGGGGGGGGGGTTAGGGTAGTCTAGAGAGAGAAAGTAGTGAGAGAAAGAAGGTGGAAAGGGGTGAGTTTGCCGGCTGCCTTCACATCTATTTATAGGGGCTAAGCTGATGGGAACGCATTGCGCTCCTCGGACCTGCGCGGGGCGCTCCTCGGCTACGCTCAGCGTTCGTACAGCCACCTGTACGAAGTTCCATGGTGCGATGTGGTTCATCCGAGTCCAAGGGTTCCGAACGCGAGACGCTCCTTGTACGCGCTGCGTAGCGAGGCCAGGTGTCCTGAATCCGAAGCGAGGCCGAGGTTAGCAAAGGAAGGCTGAGATCGTGCCACGTCACCTCCTTTCGTAACAGTTTCGCAAATTCATACTCTGACTTCAAAAATTCGTATCTTTCGCATACGAGCTCCATTTTCGACGTTCTTTATATCCACATGTAGGCGGGAACGTACTCTACAACTTTTATTTAGACTCCGTCGGCTAATTTTGACTTTATTTTAAAATTTTTATTTTTAACATGCCAGGACAAGATTGGTCCGTTAAAAATTCATAACTTCTTCATCCGACATCCGTTTTCGTCTGTCTTTTTATCGTTATGCTACTATTAACGAGATATTCGATTCTCGTTTAGGTTGTGTCGGCTAAAAATCGCTCGATCTAATATTCGAACTTCGGGCTGTACATTGCTAAGCCGAAACTTCGAAAAATCATAACTTCTTCATACGAAGTCAGATTTGGGCGTTCTTTTTATGGACGCTCTCGGTTTAACATATTCTACGACTTTTGTTTAGATCACTAATTCTAAAAATCGCTCTATCGTAAATTCACTATTTACGCTTCCCGGTGCCGTGCCGGTTTTGTCGCGAAATTTCGACGGGTCATAACTTCTTCGTTATAACTCGGATTTCAGCGTTCTTTATATCCCCGAAATCCTTGTTTCGACCACTACAACTTTATGTAGATATATCGGGTTTATCTCACACTTTAATTTTGACGCTTATTTTTATCCTTTATTTATTATACATTTATAAATAAATAATAAGCATATAAATTCACATAATTCACATAATACTCAAATATTTCATCTTTATTACATCAAAAAGAGTTACAATAGTTGAACTAGACTATTACATCATCTAAAATGCTTAGCCCTGAAACTCGGGCGTTACAGTGGCCACCAAGGTCCAGGAAATGGAAGATGCCCTGGCTGCTTTTACTGAAACAGACTTTGCCATCTATGTTCGCCTGGGTAATCTGGACATCATCGGGATTTGCGACCTTTGTCAAGATACTCAAAGCGATGGATTGGGACCAGGCCCAAGCCCTTCCCCTGGTGATGGTAACACCCCTGCCCCCAAGTAGTGCTACTTGTTTGATTTGTTGTGATGTAATCTCAGTGAACAATTTTTCTATTTCTTGCTTTGTTGTTTTTTTGCCTTTGCTGCCTTTAGAGGCAGCCTGAAAGTCCAGGAGTGCGGCACCCTTGACAATGTTCACTTTATTTTTGTGGGTATGAATGTTTGTTGTTACCGCACATATTCGTTTGTTTGGTTGCTTCATTGATGGTTTATGTTGGCCATCACATGGTATTTACGGAGTGTTTGCTTACACCCCTGGTCTGAGTTCTTTTGTTGGTGAACTCTTTATGCTTTATTAAAGCTGGTCTTTGAGAAATTTGTTCTAATTTGCTGCTTAAAGACCCAAGGTGTAGCCAAGATCGTCATCTTGAGGCTCACCCGATTATGCTTTGCTTATTGGTGGAAGGTTATGACCTTATACACTCGTGTCACATGTTCTTTTATATGTTTGCTATGATGTGATTGATGAACATGTTTAGGGAGGAAGGTTATGAGCCTTCTCTATGCAAACTCACTGGCTGCCTCCTTGTAACAATTTCACTTGTGTGACGTTGGATGATCAGTCCTTGTTGTCACACTGTAAATGTACACAGCCTCTTCGTTTTATTTTTCAAGCTTGAAAATAAGGGGCATCTGAATTGCCCTTTCTGTTTACTCTAGTTTTGTTTAGAGCGTAATAAGACTGAAAGTAGTAAAGTAATTTTTGCTGACTACATGTACATGTTAAAACAAATATAAAATGCCTTTGCTAGCATTGAATCTACCTTTAAAGCTCATTTTAAGAGTAAAAATGATGCATGATTTACGCATTCCACGTTCTTGGAATGGCACGCCGGTCTTGAGCTTCTAGGACATAAGCACCATTCTTATGGGCTTCCACAATTTTGTACAGTCCTTCCCATGCGACACTGAGTTTCCCCAATGGTTCAGCGTGGATAGAATCGTTATTTCTTAGCACCCATTCTCCAACTTTGAAGTTCTTGACCCGGACTTTGCGGTTGTAATAGTTCTCAGTTCGTGATTTGTACAGTGCTTGGCGCATCTGTGCCACCTCACGTTTTTCATCGAGCATGTCCAGGTCCTGGCTTCGTCCTTCTTCGTTAGCTGCTTCCTCAAAACTCTCTGTTCGTAGGGAGCCGGCCACTATCTCTAATGGGAGGACTGCTTTTGTCCCGTAAGTTAGACTGAATGGTGTTTCTCCCGTGCTTGACCTTGTTGTGTTACGATATGACCACAACACTGTCGGGAGCTCATCCACCCAGGCAGACTTTGATCGGAGTAGCATTTTTTTCAAACCATTAATTATAGGTTTCTTATATATCTCAGTTTGTCCGTTGGCCTGGGGATGCGCCACCGACGTGAACCGGCGATGAATTTTCTTATCTTCGCACCACTCCTTGAAAGGAATTCCTTCAAATTGTGTGCCGTTATCACTTATGAGGATTCTGGGAGTGCCAAAACGGGCCAAGATATTCTTGGTCATGAACTTTATCATTTGCTGGCCAGTGACGGTGGCTAGCGGTTCTGCTTCTATCAATTTGGTAAAATAGTCTACGACTACCACCAAAAATTTCACGCCTCCCGGCGCTGGTGGGAATGGTCCCACTATAAAGATCCCCCATTGATGGAAAGGCCAGGGGCTGGTAATGCTGGTCAATGGCATCGCCCGTTGATTTTGGAAAGGGGAGAACTCTTGACACTCCTTGCATTTCTTGGTTAAGGTTGCAGTGTCGTTGTACACGTCCGACCAGTATACCCCTAGGCGTAGTATTTTGCTTGTGAGTGCACGAGCGCCTTCGTGTGCTGCTACGTCCCCGGAATGGCTTTCTTCGAGGAACGTCTGTCCTTCTGTCTTAGAAATGCACCTGAGCCATGGGCTTAAATATACTCTTCGGTAGAGTTGATTGCCCCTGATTGTAAAATGCGGTGCTCTGATTTTGAATTTTCTCACCTCCGCTGGGTCGTCCGGAAGCATGCCATGATGCAAGTAATCGACAAACGGTTTGGTCCATTCCGGTGTATTCGATACTGTATTAACCTTCTGGTTATCGATGTTGGATTTGATGTCTAAGCCCATAACTATAACTGGGATGTACTTGACCCGATTGTAGCATGGTCCTTTTGGGTTGCCTTCACCAGTGCAATTTGATAGGATGGACTTTTGAGAATAAGGTTATTTTTGATTTATTAATATATTACAAGTATAATATATTAATATGAAATCATATTATTTAATTAGTATTGATCAAGAATTAATTTGGAGTTAATTTTGTGGTCAAAAGAGAAACTAATTAAATATATGGGGATTGGTTGTGTAAATCAATGATTCTAATAGTGTGGGCTAATGATCCATGGTTATTTAGGATGGGCTAAACCAATGACATAATCCATGGATAGTCCATGGAGGTTAACCCATGGATCCTAAGTAATATGAAAGGTCATTAGGGTTTAGAAAGTGTAACCCTAGCATTTGCCACACTATAAATAAACCCCCTAGAGCCAAAATCGGTTGCCACAACATTCTTGGAGAGTGATATTGATTTTGTGCAAGTAACTTATTCTCTCAAGCCTCCTCTTGCATATTGGTGTTTGTGAACCATTAGAGGCATCACACTTGAGGTGCTACAGATTTCAAAGGTCAAGAACTCTACCTTACTCAAGAGGTAAGCATCCAAACTAAGTTTTTTATTATATAGCTTCAATTGTATGCTAGCTAGGGTGAATGCTTTGGAAAAACAAAATGCATGTATAATTAGAGAAAACATAGATCCAAAGAATTTAGGGTTGCATGTGCACCATAGGAGTGTTATAGTACTCAAAACCCAACAGTGGTATCAGAGCCTAGGATTATTTTCTATTATATTTGATGCTTACTAGTTTTTCAAAGCTGAAAAGTCGAAATTTTGGCCTCTGACTGGTGAACTCGCTGAGTCCATGAACATACTCGATGATTCCACTTAGTAACAGAGCAACTCGTCGAGTCCAGTTCATGCACTCGCCGAGTTGAAGGATCTGTTTGCAGAATTTCGAGTTTCTTGGCCTGGATTGGATTGGGAACACTACCACAAACTGTTTTGGATCATTGGTAATGTTTTTTATGATATGGTAGTGCTTGTACTCATCCAACCACAAGATCATTGTCAATGTTTTAAAATAATTGTTATTTTTATATGATAAACAAAATTGCTTTCAAATTGTTGACTTGAAATTATCTTGATTATGAGTTTAGTTAGATCATAAATTATGTGATAATTTTGGTTGTTAGAAAATGATCCAAATGAATTTTAATGACCTCCATAACTTGTCCTCAAGTTATGGAAAATGAATAGTCTCATACATTAAAATGGCATTAAACTCATATATTATGAAAATGAAAGGACAATTGTCAAATATTAAGATAATAAGTTAATTATTTGTATTATCTGATATGAATTGCCTTGCTACATGAGTTAGATTAGATCAATAGAATATTATATGATAATTTTTGTTAGAATTGATCTAAATATTCTTTAATGAGTTCCATAACTTGTCCTCAAGTTATGGAACATGAAAAATCTTTTCATAAATGTTTTAATGAACTCCATAACTTGTCTTCAAGTTATGGATTATCGAGAGTCTTTTCATAAAACACACATTAAACTCATAAGTTATGGATATGAAGAGTTTTGACAAGTTTCAAAACTTGCCCTCAAGTTTTGGAATTTGTAAAGTTTCACTTTTGAAACATTTAAATTCCAAACCTTAGAATTTTAAAAGTTTAAAATTCAACCCTTATACTTTATAATATTATAAGTTTAATAATATATATATATATATATATATATATATATATATATATATATATAAGACAAGTCAGTTTTACCGTTAGTAGGCCTCATTCATGAAGTCGGTCTATAAGGGGGTTACTGCCTATAAAATGGCAGTTTAATGGGTGTCCACTCTCACCCATCGCTTCCTCGACTGGTGGAGGGTCGTTAGCCAAACGGGTAGGATAGGACATTAATTCTCCCTCATTAAAAGTATAATGATAATTATAAAGTAACTAAACTTTTATTAAAATTCCCAATCTTAGTTACTTTAGGAAAATGTGAAAATGGTGCTAATACATGAAATTACACTTTGCACCTTGTTAAGTCGTTAGTGGAGCGTGTGTGGTTAACCGGCACACTAATTTAGGACTGACAATGTGTGGAAAATGGTAGCTTTATGTTAGTCATAGTTCAATGGAGCGTGTGTGGTTAACCGGCACATTGATTAGGTGAGTTGTAACATTGAGTGTACCAAGCTAATTTGCATGGTTATTCACACCTTGTTTGTGATCCTCGGCATCCCAGTCACAAACTTGAAGGGCACAATCGAGATTTAAACATGCCATTAAAAAGTTCAATGAATCTCAAAGGATATAGGAATTTCAATCCAATTAAAACTTAATAATCTATTTCGTTTTTCATGGTGGAAATTAGTAGATCGTCATTTACCTACCTTCAAATATTTTATAATTGGATTACGACATCCCTCTTCGCAATTGTAAAATATTGTGTTGGGTCCTAGCCTTAATATTTCGTTTTGGTTGTTATATTAAGGACTTAAATCAACTAACTTGAATTTCTCCCTTGTAGATGTCTAGTTCAGACAACTATGGTCTTCCCGAATCTTTTGGAAAAAGCTTTCCACATGAAGATGATATTCCACAATATCATACTTCACTTCCTCCACCTCCTCCAATTATTCTCCCTAACCCACAAGTTCAAAGACTTGAAAAGTTCAAGGTCACTCAAGCCCTATTGGCAAGCAAACACCAAGATGGAAGGTCTGTGTGTGCACATGTCTTGGAGATGAAGTCACACATTAACGGGCTGGGAATGTTAGGAGTCGTTGTGTCGAGGAAGTTGGTTGTTGAATTGGTTCTTCAGTCACTTCCTGAGTCGTATAGTCCGTTTGTTAAAGACTACTATATGACAGACCGCGACATGACCCTTATTGATCTTACATATTTGCTTATTGCTGCTGAATCAGCAATGATTTGGCGCAATGGTCAAGCAAATTTGATTGGAAGATCTACTTCCCAAGCTGCCATGGACATAGGCAATGACATAGATAGTCCAGAAAAGATCCATTCTCCTATGGGAAGGGAATTGGCTATGGTCAAAAGATTTGACCATAAGAGAAAAGCCAGTTCTGAGATAGTTCCATGTGCAAATGCCAAAGAGTCCACTTGTTTCTACTGCCATTTGAAGGGACATAGGAAGTGAAGCTACCCTGAATACCTAAAAGATCTAAGAGAAGGTAAAGTCAAAAAGGTTTTACTCTACTTCAGGTAAATCCACTATCTAACTCTTTTAAGTTCCTATTTGTAGATTCTTAATACATGATGTGATAAGATTACATTTTGATGTTTTCTAGGATCGAAGAAAAGAAAGGAAGCTTAAAGAAAAATCATGTTGAGTCTGATCGCGAAGAGATGGATTTCAATCGCATGGTTCGATGACCTAATTTTTGAGCTGCTGCTTAGGAGTTATGATAGATTGCTTAAAAATATGATGGATTACGACTTCCCTCTTCGCAATTGTAAAATATTGTGTTGGGTCCTAGCCTTAATATTTCGTTTTGGGTGTTATATTAAGGACTTAAATCAACTAACTTGAATTTCTCCCTTGTAGATGTCTAGTTCAGACAACTATGGTCTTCCCGAATCTTTTGGAAAACACTTTCCACATGTAGATGATATTCCACAATATCATACTTCACTTCCTCCACCTCCTCCAATTATTCTCCCTGACCCACATGTTCGAAGACTTGAAAAGTTCAAGGTCACTCAAGCCCTATTGGCTAGTAACACCAAGATGGAAGGTATGTGTGTGCACATGTCTTGGATATGAAGTCACACATTGACATGTTGGGAATGTTAGGAGTCGATTTCTCAAGGAAGTTGGCTGTTGACTTGGTTCTGCAGTCACTTCCCGAGTCGTATAGTCAGTTTGTTAAAGACTATTATATGACAGAACACGATGTAACCCTTATTGATCTTACCTATTTGCTTATTGCTGTTGAATCAACAATGATTTGGCGTAATGGTCAAGCAAATTTGATTGGAAGATCTACTTCCCAAGCTTCCATGGACATAGGCAATGGCATAGATAGTCCACAAAAGATCCCTTCTCCTATGGGAAGGGAATTGGTTGTGGTCAAAAGATTTGACCATAAGAGAAAAGTCGGTTCTGAGATAGTTCCATGTACAAATGCCAAAGAGTCCACTTGTTTCTACTGCCATTTGAAGGGACATTGGAAGCGAAGCTGCCCTGAATACCTAAAATATCTAAGAGAAGGTAAAGTCAAAGAGGTTTGACTCTACTTCAGGTAAATCCACCATCTAACTCTATAAAGTTCCTATTTGTAGATTTGTAATACATGATGTGATAAGATTACATTTTGATGTTTTGTAGGATCAAAGGAAGCTTAAAGGAAAGACATGCAGAGTCTGATCGCGAAGAGATGGATTTCGATCGCATGGTTCGATGATCGGATTTTTTAGTTGTTGCTTAAGAGTTATCATAGATTGCTTACAAATTTGTAATAACATAGTTTTCATTTGTAATTGCATTGTAAGGAAAAGTTTTTCCGCAATTATATAAATAAAGAAAAAAAAGATTTATTTTATCTTATTTTATATTTCCTTGCAATGGCATATGTGAAAATTGATGTTTGTATTTTTAGCAATATGGATTTGATTCTTTCGGTTGTGGTAGTGTCATAATTTACCAAATAAGGAAAGATTCTCATCACCGAAGTTTCGATTGGACAAAAACTTAGAATCATGCAACTTTTTTTGTATGATGAATGAGAATTTTCGTCTTTAGGAAATTAAGACTAATTCCTTGTTCACATGTATATGTGAGTCAAGTGAAGGACTAGGGGATCGGGTACACTTGGTTGTGCGTTGGTCAGGTCCACCACAAGGAACGATAAGACTATTTGTCATGATTTACTAAAGTTTAGTAAATATGGTTATGCTTACAAGTTTAAGTATAATTCTAAATCATTGAAAAATTTTAAATGTATAGCAGGACGAATAAGAAGAATCAAATTAGGCAGAAAGATATAAGTTTCTCCAATTTGAAAGGATGGGAGAGTACTTGAGTATCGTGTTTAATGATCATCTTAATGATTATGAAACCATATCATAATTGATCCTCAAAGGACATCTTAGTACATTTGTATGGCTAAGAAGAGGAATCGGAAATTGTTTAAATGGTTAAATCAATTAAGGTGAATCATACTTCGTTCCAAAATAGGTCTTAGAGTCATACTCCAAGATTGTATATTGAGTGACATATCAGCAAAGGTAGAGTAAAATGTTTTCTACTCTTGTACATTTGAAATAGGTAAGTTGTAATGTTTTGGATAAAACAAAGATCAACTAAGACCGATTATCAAAAGTGTTTGTCTTGATAAGAAATCGTACTAACTTTTGAATATTTGTTGTCAAGTAATGTTTCTTGGCAAAGAGAATCTTATATGTCAAGAGGTCAGTGGGAGTCTTAAAGGTCTTGAAAAGTTTCAAGAACTAATCAAGAGTAAACTTATTGTTAATCACTAGCACACGACTTGAGGTTTGTAACTTATCGTGTTGACATATTCTTGTTTTCGTGCCCATTCCAGTTGAAGTTGACTATGCATGTAAGTTCTATGAGTTCTCAATTGTTTGCATAACAACCTGGAAGCAATGGCAGGCCCTTGTGTTGCCAGGTGGCAAGAAATTAAGATTGAACAAGTTCAGTCCATATGAGTTTGGATTTGTCACTAACGTTGTCTTGTGATTATGGTTTTGACAAATTCACATAGATAGGAACACATACACCATAAAATCTAAGTGTCATAAGGTTTCTCTCCAATTCATGAAAATGGTTGTGAGGAAACGCTTTGACGAAGTAGATTTTAAAGAGTTAGCAATTGTGATATTTGCATTCTTAAATTCGATAATGACTACGACATCCCTCTTCATAGTTCGAATTGTGAGAAATGGAAAAAGGTCTAAACATTTGAGACTTATTGTTGTAAGTTATAAAATTGTTTAGACACACATATGAGCTTTCTAATAAAAGGTGTGTGAGCTTAGATAAAGGCTTATCTAAGCATCTTGTGTCAGAAATCTAAACTTTGGTAAAAAAGTCAATAAAGTATTAATTTCTAGAAGTCTAGCTGATTTCTGGATTTATGTCACAGCTAGTGGGAACATAAATGTTATGCAAGTAACAAAATAATTGTTATGCTAGTGGAAGCATAATTATTATGGTAAGTGTTGCAAGTTAGCAATGTTAGTTATAGAAAACAAAGTTTTCAATTCGCAAAGTTGCAGGGCTGAAAAGTTGTTTTGCTATAATTAAGGGAGAGGAACTTATACTTCATTTCAATTATAAAAGTTTAGATTGAGATTTTAATCAAATTTAGTCAAGGATTTATATGAATACTATGTTGAAATGCTTCAACATTGGAAATTCTATATATATATATATATATATATATATATATATATATATATATATATATATATATTATAGCAAAAGACTGATCAAGTATCATGTCTTTATGTAAGACATTATGAATCGTATCCCATATGATTCGGGTATAGGATCGATTGCATATGCTATAATATTCATGTGTTCTAATTTTCCAAATGCCTAGGGCATTAAGAGGGAAAAAGGACTAGAACTGGATATGACTAAAGTTATTAAAGATTCGCCAAAGATTGGTTGGTTATGGATAGTTGGAAGTATAGTAATGGATGGACCATATTGACATTACTATGAATAGATAGGATTCTATTAACAATAAGTTGTCATATGGAAAATATGGAAATGTTTCCATAATGGGAGTTGGATATCAAGAATCCATGAGAAAGTTAGAAACTTTTATGCAAGAAGGATGTTCAAAGGAATGTGCTTTTAATATGAGACTTCGGATCTATGGTATTGTCTTGTAACAATCTCCAATGGAAAGTTATTGTAATTAACAAAGTCTTTGTGACTTGTGTACATAGTCATTACAAAAGGATCACTACATATAAGTTTAGAATCTAACAAATTACAGTAAGTGGCAAGAACTTGGTATTCTTACACTTATGATAAGGATTTGGAATTGTGAAATGAGTATCGTTGGAAATGTTTACAATTGATCTATTTCACAAAGTAAGGACCATGGGTAAACATAGTGTGCATGCTTGGAGCATGGGATAGCTATTGTTTTAATTCAAGTATTAGTTGATAAATCGAAACAATATACAATGAATAATGTGTAATCAATATGGTGATTAAATAAAAGGTGTTTTATTTACACTCAAAAGTTTTGGGTCCATATAGGATTAGTATTATTGTTGTGTTTCACTTTGCATGTTTTGATTTCCCGAATAATAAGATTATTCAAACTATCCACAGTCGATCATACGTTGGAAGTAAGTATGAAATAAGACTATCATGAGTTGGCTTGTAGATTGTCTAAGGCGTTAGACATAGCAAAAGCGTGCTTCACCATTCATTAGTGCTCCTGAAATAAGATTTGAGTATTGAATTCAACCCGTACTCACCTGAATCACTTCATGGAATTTATCACGAGTGATTGTGAGACGATAATATCATATAATCTTCAAACTAAGATATATGAGTTGTTGACTATGAGTTGGTTGTGCATTGATGATATGAAAAACGCATCAGTAACTTGATGTCATAAAATGTATCATTGTGCATGACTTAATGAGAAGGTAGTACAATCATATAATGTCGAAGTTTATCTGTTCCTTTTATCCTAAGAGGATTAAAAGCGATATCTTGGGCCCCTCGATGATTCTGTTTTGACTATGTGCCGGGCCCGGTCAGAACTAAATTGATGTGCTCAGTTATGTTCTATGTCAGACGAATCAGAAATCAGGAAACAAATTGCAGGACAATAAGTATGACTATGTTCCATGTATTTGTCCGCATAGATATATTGAGAACAGAGGAATATATGATCCATTATCTGAAGGACGCGTCACTGAATAAATCAGAGTTCGACAGTGGCTTTTGAAAGCTTACGATTGCTAAGTCGGATACTGAAGTTACATTCAGAGCTATAATTATTAGACTTATCCAAGTGGGAGACTTTTGGATTTGGTGTCTAAGCCCATAACTATAATTGGGATGTACTTGACCCGATTGTAGCATGGTCCTTTTGGGTTGCCTTCACCAATGCAATTTGATAGGATGGACTTTTGAGAATAAGGTTATTTATGATTTATTAATATATTACAAGTATAATATATTAATATGAAATCACTTTATTTAATTAGTATTGATTAAGAATTAATTTCGAATTAAATTTGTGATCAAAAGAGACTAATTAAATATATGGGGATTGGTTGTGTAAATCAATGATTCTAATAGTGTGGGCTAATGATCCATGGTTATTTAGGATGGGCTAAACCAATGAGATAATCCATGGATAGTCCATGGAGGTTAACCCATGGATCCTAAGTAATATGAAAGGTCATTAGGGTTTACAAAGTGTAACCCTAGAATTTGCCACACTATAAATAAACCCCCTAGAGCCAAAATCGGTTGCCACAACATTATTGGAGAGTGATATTGATTTTGTGCAAGTAACTTATTCTCTCAAGCCTCCTCTTGCATATTGGTGTTTGTGAACCATTAGAGGCATCACACTTGAGGTGATAAAGCTTTCAAAGGTCAAGAACTCTACCCTACTCAAGAGGTAAGCATCCAAACTAAGTTTTTTATTATATAGCTTCAATTATATGCTAGATAGGGTAAATGCATTGGAAAAAAAAATACATGTATAATTAGAGAAAACATAGATCCAAAGCATATAGGGTTGCATGTGCACCATAGGAGTGTTATAGTGCTCAAAACCCAACAATCGACACTTCTCTCCGGGAGCACTTCGACTAGCACTTTCTTTGTTAAGTGATCATCGAAAGTTGAGGCGAGCTTGCTGAGGGCATCCGCCCTTGCGTTCTTTCCCTGGGAGATTTGTTTTATGGAAAAGCTTTTGAACGTGCTGGTTAGACTTTCGACTGCGTCTAAGTATTTCCGCATCCTTTAGTCTTTAGCCTCATACGTTCCGTTTATATGGTTTGTGATAAGTAGCGAATCACTGAGGGCTGCCAATTGCTTTGCGCCAACTGTAACGCCCGCAGATTCGGGCTCAATTTGAGACAATGAGCATCAAAAATTAGTTTTTGATGGAAGATTATTTAGAAGGAATAATCTTAACCAACTGGTAGTATATGTTACAAGGGTTCCGTACATATAAAGAACGCCGAAATCCAAGTTATAACGAAGAAGTTATGGCCCGTCGAAGTTTTACGGCAAAACTGTCACGACACTAGGAGACGTAAATAGTGAATTTACGATAGATGACTTTTTAGCCTTAGTGATCTAAACAAAAGTTGTAGTATACGTTAAACCGAGAACATACAAAAAAAGAACGCCCAAATCTGACTTCGTATAAGGAAGTTATGAATTTTCTAAGATTTGGCATAGCAGTGCACGACCCGAAACTCGAATTTTAGATCGAGCGGTTTTTGGCAACGCGACCTAAATGAGAATTGAATATCTCATTAATAGTAACTCAACGACAAAAAGACAGACGAAAACGGAGTCTGTATGTAAAAGTTATGAATTTTACGCGGACATTTAACAGTGTAATCACCTCCTACTGTTAAATTTAAGATCGGTCAAGAATTAGCCGGTGGAGTCAAAAGTAAAGTTATAGATCTTATTTTTACCTACGCGTCGATATAAAGAACGTCGAAAACGGATCTCGTATGCGAAAGATATTGACGAAGCTTAGTCTCTACTTTTCGAGCGCGACGAATTCGATATAGTTTTGTAAATCTAAGATAGAATGAGAATTAGCCAACGGGGTCTAAATGAAAGTTATAGTACTTGTAAATGCCAACGCGTGGATATAAATAACGTCGAGAATAGAGTTCGTATGCGAAAGATATGGACGAAGCTTAGTCTCTACTTTTCGAGCGCGGCGAATTCGATACAGTTTTGTAAATCCGAGATAGAATGAGAATTAACCAACGGAGCTCGTACTCGGAAGATACAGACGAAACTTAGGGGCTACTTTACTATAAAACTCCTATAAATAAAGGATGAATCCTTCATATTTTCTTCACACCATAAGCCTTTCTTTCTCTCTCTAACTTCTCTCTAGCCTCCCTAAACCCCTCCCAAGTCTAGGGAACCTCCCTAGGACGAGAAGGAAGCCCCGGAGCACTCGAAGACTCCGAGAAGAAAAGCTTTCGGCTCGGAAACGCTGCTGCAGCGAAGCCCAGTTTTAATAAAAACCCGCTGTAAGTGAGCTACGCCTATGTTATTTTTAATATAGTTTTTATTTAATTATAGTAATATTATTAGGACCTTATGATAATTATTTGGGGTATTATTATGAGTTATATAAGTGTCGTTATAATATCTTTTTTAACCACTCGCGGTACGGGGAATCTGGTTTGGAGAGCCGCTTGGGTTGCTAGATTCAGAAGTGCTATATGCCGAAATGATCCTGCCCTCCGGTGTTTCATGTCTGGCCCCTGTCTGTACACAGTGGTTGAGAAATATTGTTTTGTGCTTATATAATAGTAATAATAATTAGACTATTAATTAGTCTCAGTGAATATTAGAATAAACTCTAGTGGTAATGATACTAGGTTTTGTTCAAGAAAAATTGTTTTGAGTAAACGAAGTGCTGTCCGAGTACCAAGTCACCACCTTACCAGGTGAGTGCATAATTACTTTCATCTTACACATAGATATGAAGTATTTAATATAAATTACATGTTATGTGTGCATATTGTCTGTATACTTGTCGTCTATGCTGGGTGAAAGATTTCTATACATGTATTAAATGATTTAAACTGTATATGTATTTTATACCTACAAAATGTGTTGGGTAAAACATGGGTAGATGAAATAGTTGCTGTGTGACAAAAATAAAATGATGAGAGGTGATATAGACCATGAGATAAGGGTGAGAGGTGAACCATGAGAGAAGCCTTTTACCCATGTGTTGGCCCTGTCATCTAGGAGAGTATGGATGACAACCACAGACTATTCTAGACAGTCCAATGGAACACTAGCAGGCTCGCAACCTGTAGGTGTTATTTGAACTGTTTATTCACCAGCTGTACTCTAAAAACCCATTGACATGTATTGCGAGTGGATTCACGGAAATGATACTATCGATAAACGAGATAAAAACCCAGTGACATGTATTGCGAGTGGATTCTCGGAAACGATATTATCGATAAACGAGATAACCCTAGCAGCTATGGATTTAGTGCCTGATGAGCAAACCCTAGCAACTATGGATTTAGTGCCTGTTGAGTAGACCCTAGCAACGATGGATTTCGTGCCTATTCCTTAGGATAATCCTTAGGAAAGAATGAACGAGGAATAGCTAATTCTTATGGTAAATCCTTAGGAGTAAAGAAGATAATGGGGATGGGTAACTGGGTTAACTGTTTGATGATTAAACATAATAATTATATTATTGTGGGTTGAAAACCCTATGTACTCACTAGGTTTCCAAACCTGACCCACTCAGTTTATTTGAATCACAGGTGCCGATACGAAGTTACATTACTCTGAGAGATTAAAGAGGTGTAGATCACTAGTGTAATTGGATGTAAGTTCTGTTTATGCTTATGTTTCTGTATTGACAATGACATCCCAAATGTTTTAAAATGAATAAAAATACTTTTCTTCGGAAATGCCTTGATAACATATTTATCATGTTTTACTGGGAACAAATTCCGCAACATTTTTATTAAAAGAGGTACTCTGATTTTTATAAAGCATAAACAAAATCAGTCTTTTCTGGCCGTGAAAATGGGGATGTCATAGTTGGTATCAGAGCATTAGTTTAAGCGAACTAGGAATATGGATTTATTTCTAGACTTAAACTTAGATTGCTAAGCGATGATCGTGAGGAGTGTGTCTAATAAAATTTAGGTAATACACCTAAATAGACACAATCACTAGCTAATTTAGGGAAAATGCCTAACATGCTCTTAGGTGCTAAATGATTTATGATGCTAAATGTATGATCGGATCTATGGTCTGTTGCCGACCGGATCTGGAAATTTTATGTGTTCAGATTTCTAAACGTTTAAATACGGTATTAGAACTGGCATGTAACTTTTCGGAGTAATAAGGAGGATTACGCGTTTAAACCTTCTCTATCTATATTCTCGTCTCGATGCACTAAACACATGTTTCCGTGAACAAAGCATCATGGTGAAGGCTCATAGACAATTGAGTAAATGGAGGAAATTAAATGGCTTATGATAGTGAATGACACCTATCAGGAGGTATCGTAAGAGTGGTATCTTGCCTTTAGAATGTGTCTGATAAAATAACAGTATGTTTAGAGGAGTACGGTACGTCTAAAGTACACCTTCGATTGGTGGGATGATGGAACGATTGGTGAAATTTATGAAGTTGTCCCATTGTGTGGCGTTTCCACCACCAACCGAGTTGAAACAGAATTGATGATTGAAGATACGCATGAAAGAAGTCCTAGTAGAGTCTAGGGAAAATTTTATGATTATTTTGACACATTTGTATGTGTTAAAATTGTTTTTGTGATAGTAACTTGGAAAACTACGAGACAATACTTGGGACGAGTATGAGTAGGTGTGAATGGTAGTAGAGGCCTATACTAGCGGAAGCACAGGACTCACACTTGGATCAGGGAAAGTCACAAGGTTACCAAGAAGCTAGTACTTGATTCCGTTTTATTCAAGTATGTCATTACCATCGTTTCGGTAATGATTAAGAAGATGATTGTTGTTTCGACCCTAGTGGTCATATCAAATCGAGTCCGACTAAGATGAGTATGTTACGTGGTTCAGAGAACCAAGTTCGATGTAGCATCTGACTTAAGCCAGAAGATTGAAGTGAAAGATAATCGAAGCAGTCAATAGAAGTACCGCGCTAGTTAAATAAGTTGGTAGATAGAAATGCTGATGGGTTTTAGGTGAAACAAATAAACTAGAAAACAATTCCTAAGTTCACATGCAACCTACTTTGGATCTATGTTTTAACTATTGAACATATAACTTTGAATTACAAAACAAGAACCCTAGAGGGGAGAGGCTATTTTCGAAATTAATAAAGTAGGGTTTAAGAGTTACATACCTTTCAATTGTTATAGCAAACAATTGACAATCCTCTTGAACTTGATCTTCTTGGAAGCCTAGCACCACAAATGTAATGCCTCTAATGGAGTCACACCCAAAAGCTAGCAAGAAGGAAACTTGAAGGAGAGAGAGTAGGATATGCAAAATTCGGCCCTAGGGTTTCACCAAGGAAGGAGTGATCGAATTTAGGAGCTGGGAGGCTCCTTATATAGCTGAGGGATCTAGGGTTTAGGGAAAGCCCTAATACTCCTTTGCTTGGGGCCTAAGCTAATCCAAAGGCCTTATCCAAAGCCCCTTGGACGAAATCCTTAGGGTTTCCCCTATAGATTTCATCCACCTCCTTCCAAGGAGGTTCTGGAGCCTTCCACTCAACTATCTGATAATTACAAACTAGTCCGTGCACTTTATCATTAATACAATTAACCCCAAAATTAATTCTAATTAATTTCTGGATAACTATTAATTAAACCTTATGATTTCTAATTAATATATTAATCTTTTAACATACTAATAAATCATTTATATTAATTTATTAATCTTATAATAAATCAATATCTCTCCTTTCATAATTTCCTTGTCTAGTTGCTTGGTTTGAGGGCAACCCAAAAGGACTGTGCTGTTATCAATTCAAGTACATACCAATTATAGTTATGGGCTTAGACACCTAATCCAACAGTCTCCCACTTGGATAAGTCTGTAACTATAATTGCTAGTATGCCTTCTAAATTTGACCAGCAAATTGTAGTTTCCAAAAGCTGCTGATGAACTCTGACCCAGTGAGTTACGTGTCCTTAGATACGTGATCATATAATCCTTCGTTCTGCAATATATCCCCAGACATAAGACATGGAATGTAATCAATCTCTTTGTCCAGAATCTATGTTTCCCGATTTCTGATTTGTGATGATGTAGGACTTCTAATTGAACACATCAATTTAGTCCTGGCTGGGCCCAGCACATAAGTCAACACCAAATCATCGAAGGGCCCACAGATATCGCTTTTCCGGTTAGGGCAAAAGGAACGAATAAACGTTGACTCATATGCTTGTATCTTTTACTCATCAAATTATACATGACAATACTTTTTATAACACCAAGTTACTGATGCGTTTTCGTATCACCAATGTATAACCGAATTTGTAAATTACAACTCATATATCTTCGTTTCAAGATTATAAGATATTATCGTCTCAGTATTACTCGTGATGAATTCCATGAAGTGATACTCTGAGCGAGGGTTTATCCAATACTCAAATCTCAATTTCTGAGTACTCATGAACATTGCAGCAATTCTATTGCCATGTCTATCCTTAGACAATCTGCAATCCAATTCACGACAGTCTTAATTCACTACTTACTTCCAAAAAGTACGAGCGACTATGGAGTTTGAATAATCATATTATTCGGGAAGTAAAAACATGCAAAATATGAAACACAATAATAAACAATTGACAAAAGGCAGTAAACAAACTCATAAATAATACTTTATTATTTAATCACCAAAAGTCAATTACATTTACTTTGTAACGAGTTTCTGAACTAGACTAATCTAACTACTAAAACTAATGTCATCTTTCAGTCCTATGCTACGAGCATGCTGAATATGCTTAGCCCTACTCAGACCCTTTGTGAGGGGGTCTGCTGGGTTATCTTCCGATGACACCCTCTTTACTACAAGATGGCCTTCTTCTACTCTATGCCTGATGAAATGGTACTTTCTGTCGATATGTCTGGTTTTACCATGATCTCTGGGTTCCTTAGTTAAGGCAACCGCTCCCTCATTATCGCAGAACAGTTCCATAGGCTCCTGGATGGTTGGAACAACTCCGAGATCTCCGATGAAGTTCCTTAACCAAGCTGCTTCTTTCGATGCTTCACTTGCTGCTATGTACTCTGATTCATAAGTAGAATCAGCCACCGTATCTTGCTTGGAACTTTTCCAAGTAACTGCTCCTCCATTCAGTAAAAATACCCAGCCTGATTGAGAACGGAAGTTATCTCTATCCGTTTGAAAGCTGGCATCACTGTAACCATCTACTCTCAAAGTATCATTGCCACCAAGTACAAGGACCCAGTCCTTCGTCCTTCGCAAATACTTGAGTATATTCTTTACTGCTATCCAATGAGCTCTACCCGGGTTTCCCTAATAGCGACTGACCATGCTCAAAGCAAAGGCCACATCAGGGCGAGTACATGTCATAGCGTACATGATCGATCCGACAGCGGAAGCATAAGGTACGCGACTCATGTCAGCTATTTCCTCATCTGTACTTGGGCATTGAGTCTTACTCAATTTGGTATTGCTTTGGATAGGTAGCTCTCCCTTCTTGGAATTTTCCATACTAAACCTCTTTAGTACCTTATCCAAGTATGTGCTCTGACTAAGTCCAATTAGTCTCTTCTATCTATCTCTCAATATTCTAATCCCAAGAATATAGGCAGCTTCTCGAAGGTCTTTCATGGAAAAACACTTTCCAAGCCAAGACTTAACTTTTTTCAAGGTTGGAATGTCGTTACCAATGAGTAATATGTCATCAACATATAACACCCGAAAAGTCACTATACTCCCACTAGCCTTGATATACACACAAAACTCATCTTCACTCCTAGAGAAACCAAACTCTTTGACTTTCTCATGGAAGCAAAGATTCCAGCTGCGAGATGCCTGTTTTAATCCATAAATGGATTTCTCAAGCTTGGACACTCTATTGGGAAACTTTGCATCAACAAAACCCTCTGGCTGATTCATGTAAACATCCTCAGCCAACTTCCCGTTAAGGAAAGCAGTCTTGACATCCATCTGCCAGATTTCATAGTCATGAAAGGCAGCTATGGCGAGTAATATCCTAATAGAATTAATCTTGGCTACTGGCGAAAAAGTCTCATCATAGTCAACCCCTGGGATTTGAGTGAAACCTTTTGCAACCAGTCGAGCCTTGAATGTGTGCACATTTCCATCCATGTCTGTCTTCTTCTTGAAGATCCATTTGTGTCACACCCCCAAACCAAGGATGGCGGAAACGTCCGGGGGTGGAGGACTTCATGTATAGTATCATAACAGCAATTGTAATAGTAATTCAAGCAAACACAACCAACATATATATAAAAAAATTTACATCATTGTATGAATTACATGTTTACGAATAAATCACAATATGTTGATAAAATATGAAATAGTAGACGCCTTAGCGTCCCATCCTCAAAAGCACTTGATTACCTGTTTAATGATTTCCTGAGAATACAAGTTTTTGAAAAAAAAATGTCAACACAAAGGTTGGTGAGTTCATAAGCTTTTCGTTTGTAAAAGTAGTATTTGTGTTAGAAAAATCCAATATTTTCCTTAATGTGTAAATGTAGTCTTAAAACCCAAAGACCGAAATGTACAAGTAATTTGTCATATTTATAGTAAAACAATGCAAGTTTAAATCGACATAAACTCGTTAAATTTTAATGAAGTCCCCGTAAATTCCAATGTTTGTTAATACTTTATGTGAGTTTATTATAACCATACTATGACCAAGGTTGCCTAAAACGACGTTCTTCAGGCGTCGGAAATGTTATGACATTTGTCACCCCAGACCTATCGGTCTAACTGTTGCATGCAGTTTAGGTGTGGGTTTGTCAAACCCAATATAGATCTATACACAAGTATCACGCTCTCCCTCAAGGAGACTCTGGTTACAATACAGGACTTAATGGTAATTTGAAGCAGTTGTCTCACAAGTCATTAACGGAATTACGTGTTATGAAAACTTGGTACCGTATGGCCGTACCTTGCTTAATGAAAATATCCTTTGTATAAATGTACCCTTTTTAAATGTATGTGTTATGTAATGTATCATAAACTATACCTATTATAGTTTATCAACCAAGGGTAGTACGTGGTAATGTATGCAAACTATATTCAAAATAGTTTATTTAATGTTTGAATGTATCGATTGTACTTTGATTATAATCACTTGTTATTCTTTATATTTTTCATGACCAAATCCATTTGTAAACTGATGTGTGTCTAAATATTAAGATAAAATGTCATATGTTGCAGTAACATATAGTCACATACAGATATACACCTTGCTCAACATGTTACAAGGTAAAATGAAATTAACAGCAACTTTTCGTTAAAAACAGTTTCTGTTACCTTTCTTAGAAAATTTATAGAAAAATCATCACAGCTCTAAATCCAAATCCGCAAATTTTGAGAGTTTGGAATATGAGTCTAGTTTGTTCGTAAATTTTCTCATGATTTTTAGTGATCTCTAACAGAGGTGAAAATGTTCATAATCACAGACTGGTCCGGGTTTGCCTCTGAAATGACAGACAGTTTTGTAACAATCACTATTAATTGTAGAAAAATCATCTGGAGATGTGCAAGTAGTCATTTTAAAGCTAAGAGTTTGAACTACTTGCACCTGAAACAGTTTTGAAAACTAAAATTTTTAAGTTGACCAAAACAGTCTGTGATTAACGTCCATCTTTTCTGATGCAATCTGTTAGAAAAAGTTTAATTGTGTTCTTGATGATTTTACTTGTATTTCCCCCTTAAAACTTAAGAAAAAGATGTAAATGTATGGGTATGAACTCACCTTATGTGGTTTCAGTAGATGAAAGTGAGAGAGAGGAAGTGTTCAACTCAAGAACACTAAGAAGATGTATTGATGATTCGAGAATCTAACACCGAATAAGATGGAACTTGTGTAAGATATCAATGATTTGAGTAGAATGGAGTTTAATAATTATGTGAATGATGAAGATACTTACTAATTGAAGAAAGAAATCCCTGGAGAGGGTCTTGAAGTTTTTGAAGTTGAGAGAAAAGATGAGAGAATTTTGGAGAGTGTTCTTGGTTGCTAAGTGTAGAATGAAAGAGTTTTATGGAGGATGAGGAGAGAGGATCAATCCTCCAGCTCTTAGAACGTGGGAAGAGCTGGAGATTGGCTGTAAAGGTCCACTAAGGAGACAAGGGGTAGTGGGAAGGAGTGGCTGGTCATAGAGTGAGGTGGTAGTGGGTTGCTTTTGCCATAAATTAAGGAAAAGCAAATATTCCCTCAATAATTAGTTCAATCACCAATTCTTTTAATATATTTTATAAAAACCCTGGAGATTTATATATTTTGGGGCCTTAGTTTATAAAATAAAGTTTTGGGTGAAAATCCCACGTTAAAATAATGAAAAACGGAGTTAAAACGAAGTCGTAGTCGAAAAACCGGTAAAAAGGGCCTGGCTTCGGACCTCGGACCTCGGACTTCGGACACTGGCTTCGGACCTCGGACTTCGGACACTGGCTTCGGACCTCGGACTTCGGACACGGACACTTCGGACTTCGGACCCTGGCTTCGGACACTTCGGACTTCGGACCAGAGGTTTCGGTTTCGGATCCTTAAAGCTATTTTACTCGTTTTTACCCCGTTTCAAGCGATTTTTGACCCGGTTAAGGGTCGAGATGACCCAAATGATTACAAAAAGTTAAAGTAACTTTTGAGAAATATTTGGGAGAGATTTCAAATAGAAAGAGATAGAGTGAAAACGATTTAGAGAGGTTTCGTTTGTGATTAATTTGAGTGTCCGGCTTCACAACGCAAGGTTCGTAAACCCCATTAAACCGTGTTTTAGTGTCGTACACAATCCCGATGATTGTGCAATAGTGTTTTATCGCTTTGGTTCGTTGTTTAGCACTGTTAAGGCTAAGGAAAATCAAACACATGAACTTTCCAAATGAGGATTTCTCATTAAAATAGCGAATTGTATAGTGATTACATAACGTAAACCCTAGCATACAAGGGTTATTGGAGTTGACTGGTTTGACTTGTTGACTTTGAATTGACCGAAATTTGACGGTTGTCACAATTTGCACCCAACTGTCTTACGACCTGGTGCACTATCAACCAAATTCCAAACTTGGTTGTCATACATGGACTTACTCTCGCTGTCCATTGCCTCTTTCCACTTGGAAGCCTCTGGGCCTGCCATTGCTTCCTTATAAGTAACTGGTTCATCTAAATTTACTAGTGTCCTATCACTTATGAATGTGTCACCATCTGAAGTAATATGAAAACCATACAACTCAGGTGGCACACTCACCCTAGTGGATCTTCGAAGAGGTAATGAGTTATCAACTGGTTCAATAGGAACTGTTTCCTCTGGTTGAGTGCTAGTGTCATCTAAGGTTCCTTCATTGGCCAACTCTTGAATTTCTTCAAGGTCTATGGTGCTCCCACTGTCCTCTTTGAAGATGAGCTCTCTTTCTAGAAAGACTCCTCTTCGTGCTACAAAGACCACATTTTCACTAGGTCTGTAGAACAAATATCCAAAAGACTGCTTTGGGTAACCAATGAAAACACATTTCTCACTTCTAGCTGCTAGCTTGTCGTGAGTCTCTCGTCTTACGAAAGCTTCACAACCCCAGACTTTAATATGTGCTAACGAGGGAACTTTCCCCGTCCACATTTCGTGAGGTGTTTTGGCAACCTTCTTTGTAGGGACAAGATTGAGGATGTGGGCGGCTGTCTCTAAGGCATACCCCCAGAAGTGAATAGGAAGCGAAACACAACTCATCATAGAACGAACCATGTCTAACAAGGTTCGATTACGCCTCTCAGCTACACCATTTAACTGTGGTGTCCTAGGAGGAGTTAACTGTGAGACTATCCCACATTCTTTTAGATAGTCGTTGAACTCGATACTAAGATACTCCCCGCCTCTATCGGATCTACGTACCTTTATCTTCCTGCCCAATTGATTCTCGACCTCATGCTTAAACTCTTTGAACTTTTCAAAGGTTTCTGACTTATGTTTGATTAAGTAGATATAGCCATATCTGCTATAATCATCAGTGAAGGTCACATAGAATCGATTAGCATCCCTTATAGTTGATCTGAAGGGCCCACACACATCTGTATGTATGAGATCCAACAGAACTTCACCTCTTTCACAAGACCCTGTGAATGGTGATTTCGTCATCTTTCCCAAAAGACAAGATTCACACATATCATCTGATTTTAGGTCAAATGATTCCAACACTCCATCCTTTTGGAGTTGGGCTATGCGTTTCTTGTTAATGTGTCCAAGACGACAATGCCACAAGCATGCCTTGTCTACACTATTAGAAAAGTTAATATTAAACACATTATTTCCTAAGCTATCAACACAAGTCACTGTTTCATACACACCATCACAAGGTAAAGCTTCAAACACAAAAACACCATTCTTATAAACAGAAATTGAACCATTCAAATCATTAAAAGAATATTTAAAACCTTGTCTGAACAATGCATGAAATGAAATAATGTTTCTCGTCATCTCAGACGAATAGCAACAATTCAATAAATCTAATCTAACATCATTACTAAGCAAAAGTTGATAAACTCCGATCTTGGTCACTGGTGAAGACTTCGTGTTTCCCATGATCAAGTTTATCCTTCCTCGCTCTATCTCCTCACTTTCTTTTAGCCCCTGCAAATCAGAACAGATGTGAAAACCACATCCTATATCAAGGACCCATGAACGAGAAGATAATGAGTTATTAGAATAAATAGTGTAAATACCTGTTGAAGATGGCTTCACTTTGCCATCTTTGATATCCTGCAGATATTTTGGGCAGCTTCTCTTCCAGTGCCCTTTATCATTGCAATAAAAGCAATCAGCATCCTTTGGATCAGAAACATGGGGAATGGTAGCATTGGGCTTAGCCTTTGGGCCATTTGTAGATGACCCAGCTTGAGACTTGCTCTTCCAAGTTGTGCAATTGGGCCAGTGTCTGCTCAGTGTTGTTCAAATGGTAAGTTAGGATAAACTGACCATAACAATCAGGTAATGAGTTCAAGACCATGTCAATGGCCAATTCCTCATCAAAGTGAATGTTGAGCTTGACCAAACGTTGTATGTAGCGTTGCATTCTTTGCACATGAGATACAACCGACTCCCCTTCTTTCATCTTGCAAGCCATGAGTGACTTGACTACTTTAAACTTTTCTTGACGAGCTCACTTATGGTACTTTTCCATAAGGTCCTTGTTCATCTCAAAGGGCCAATAGTCCTCATAGTACCTTTGCAGTTCTGGGGACATGGTTGCGACCATGATGCATGCCACTTTGGTAGCATCATCATAGTGTTTCTTGTAGGCAGCATATTCTTCAGGAGTAGCTTTAGACTCATCAAGCTCTTTGAGCTCCTTTTCAAGGACATACTCTTTGTCCTCAAATCGAAGCGCCATCTTGATGTTACGCATCCAATCGTTATAGTTAGAGCCATCCATAACGACTTTGGAGCAGATGTTGAGCAAAGAGAAGTTGTGGTTGGAGGATGATGAAGCAGAAGTGTTTCCAGAGGTAGACATCTGAAAAGAAAGAAAGTTTTAGTTAGATTTCAAGATACCTCAATATAATAACCGAAAGATATAATATCAAGGTTAGGATCCAACTATGAAGATTCACAACTTAGAAATGGGATGCCGAGATCCAAGTGTAAATTTCATAAAAGTAGGTGAATGACGATTCACCAATTCCACCATTAGACGAAATAAACGAAGTGAAATTCCTAATTCTTTTGAGATACATTGAAACTATTCAATGACATGTTTTAATCTCGGATTATGCTCTTCTATTTGTGACTGGGATGTCGAGGATCGCAAACAAGATGTGAATAACCATGCAAATGTGCTTGGTAACCTCATTGTCTTTATCATTAACTATTGATGTGCTGGTAAACCACACACACTCCATCAAAATGACAATTGTGAGATACCCATTACTACTCTTTATTAGTGCCTTTTAGTGTGCTGGTTAACCACACACGCTCCACTAACGACCAATAAAGCATAATGTGCAATTTCATGGATTAGCATACTTTTCACATTTTTCCTAAAGTAACTAGAGTTGGGATTTTGTAAAATAATGTTCTAGTACTTTATTTAATAACATTATACTTTTAATGAGATGTAGTTGTCCTATCAAACCCGTTTTGCTAACGACCCTCCACTAATCAAGGAAGCGGTGGGTGAGAGTGTACACCATTCAACTACCATTTTATAGTCAGTTTCCTTATACCCCCCTTATAGACTAGATTCATGAATGAGGCATACTAGCGGTTTGACTGACCATATTCTTTGTCACAACCCGAAATTTCTATTCTGTACAACCATTCATTTTAATAGAATTCAGAACAGTTTCTGCTAACTTTTGAGCTGTGTAGAGTCAGTTTGAGTGTTTTAAAGTTACTACTTCAGGAAATAACAGGAGAGAGGATGCCCTAGGGTTTATTGTGTAGCAATAATGTCCCAAAACTCCAAGAGTTTGGAGTTTACGGCCTAAACAGGGTGTTTACGGCCGTAAACCCCAAGGGTATAAATATGGCACTTAGCCATTTTAATCACTTTTTCACCATTTTCAAGCTAGAACTCAAATCCTCTCAAGTAGCATCCGAATTTTCCTTCTTGATCTTCAACTTGTAAGTGTTTCTTACCCTAATAAGTTGATATCTACCTTAATCTAGTGATCTTACATGATTCCATCCGTGAAATCATTCCAAATGTGTAGATCTTCAAGTTTCACCAAGAACACCAAGAACACACACTAGTGTTCTTGGACTTTTAGCACCTTTTCAAGCTTCTACCTAGTAAGTACTCTTACCCTAGTGTATTATAAGACTTGTTACACTTCAAATCATCTAGGAAACATAATGAATCAAAGGATCAAAGGTGTTTATGGTCCAAGGTGTTCTTGGACCGTAAACCCTAACAAAGGGGCCAAAGTGGCCCTAGTCCCTTACCAAGCCTTGGAAACTAGCCTAGACCCCTTCCTTGATGTGTTTAATACTTGAAAACATCAAAAGACCATAAACCATTTGGGTTTACGGCCGTAAACCCAAGGAGAAGTGGTCCAAGGACCGTAAACTCCCTAAAGGAGTGAAATGGTGCCCTAATCTCTTCCTAAGGCTTAAACATGAAGTACGAATGCTTCTTATGATCTTTATGGCTTAAAAACACAAAATGGTCGAGTACCATGAGTTTACGGCCGTAAACTCATGGGTTTATGACCGTAAACTCAATAAGAATGGGTTTACGACCGTAAACTCAAATAGAGTTGGTCACAAAACCGTAAACTCCAAAGGAGTTTACCCTTGAACCCTAAACTCAATTACAATGTCCTACAACACTTAGATGCAATCCTTAGTACTTGTAACACTTAAATCAAGTGTTTTACATGTCTTAGGATGTCTTAACATGGTTAATTAGTTGTTTAAATGACTAATTGGATACATATATGTGTGATTATATGTTAACTAGGATCATTGTGTGTGTACAAGTCTTCACTTGACACCTAGCATCCTACATCATCCGTTCATCCAAACCACCCACTACAGGTGAGTTCATACCCCCTTAATCAATCTTTTAAATGATTTTAAATTCTTTCATGGGGGGGGGGAATACAAGTAGAAAACAGGAAGTTATAGAATCAATCACATGTGATTTATAACTGTGTTTTCAAACAACTGATTTCACATACTTCAAAATGTGATAAATTCAATGCTTTTCAGTTATTTTTACTTTGTTATCAACAAATTACTGTTGAATTATTTTATAAACTGACATCAAGTCATTATTATATATTGTTCAAAACTCTTAAATGTTTTACAAAACCTCTTTCAATTTACTGTTAAAAACCATATCTATACACTTATGTTTCATGTATATATGTATTGATATGAGAGCTTTCATTCTTTTTTCAGTTCCAACACTCTTGTGTAGGAAGGGTGTATAAACCTACTTGGACATTCAATTTACATTCCAGTAAACTATTATAGGTATAGTTTAGGGGATACAAATTACTATTCCTATTACAAGGAATTACACCAGAGTCAGTTCATTCATGAGTCTATACTAATCTATGAAGAGATACTCTTACTTATTATACGGAGAGAAATACTATATCCTATACAGAGAGAGATACGATATATATATACATTACGGGACTGACCATCCTACACCTGGCTGCTAGCTACAGCGGGACCTGTTCATCGACGGATGTTCTCGGTTGTACTGTTCGGCGAGTTTCCACGCCGTGATTATCCTAAGGCAAAAGGATACGATTTCAATGATTATATAATTTTCCCTATTACTTTTATTTTGTGACACATTCACATAAACGATGAGGTAGACTATATTTTTATAATAATAGTTGTACAAGGAAAAATCTTCATTGATACAGAAATGCAAACTTTCACAGCATTCGGGTCTTGGTAGAAGACTACTTTTTATACTAGTAGGAAATATGGGATTTTCTAGGGTTTTTCACACTTATACTAAATGTTTTATTAAACATTTACAAGTCTTTCATAACAGCTTTTCGAATCAATGACACCATAATACTTATGAATTCACCAGCTTTATGCCGATCTACGCTTTCAAAATAACTTGTATTCTCAGGTCACCAGTAGACAGGTACGATGACCAGGTTTTGAGAAGACGGAGCACAGACAAGACTCGTCTTTTATTTTGATTACATATTTTGGTGTCTTATTACAATGAAAGAACACTCATGTATTAAAACTTTGCTTTTAATGCAATGGATGATGTTGTTGCTTGTTTACTACTTTGCACTGTTATGATACTTTACATGACGTCCTCCACCCCTGAACGTTTCCGCCGTTCTTGGTTTTGGGGTGTGACATTCTTATACATATATAATATTTAACTCTTAATTATAATATATATAAGGTGTGTTTTAAACTTTTTAAAACTTTAGGGTTTATATATAAATTTCGAAAATTAAGCCATTAATTTAAAATTTAAAATAAACCAAATAACTATATTTAATATTTATCTATTAATTAACTTTTAACTAATTTATTAAATCTTGTATGGATTATCTAATTAAATTAAACAATTAGTTTAATCCTAATCCATATCCCTTCTAGATTTCGAAAATTAGGGAATAAGATAATTTCCTTATTTTTCTCAATTATCCAATAAGGCAACTATTATCCAAAACAAAGAAACCCTAAAAAGACTAGCATATTTCTAAATTCAAGGGAGGAGGCTAGGGTTTTTCAAAACCCTAACCCTAATTTCGATTAGGGTTCATGGAGGCTAGGGTTTTTCGAAAACCCTTTAAACCAAAACCCTAAAAATCGAAAATTTTGGCCTTTAGGGTTTAATAGCTATAAACCCTAATTTGCAATTCAACTATTATAGCAATTCAATTTAAAACAAACAATGGATCTAATACCACTGATGGGTTTTAGGTGAAACAAATAAACTAGAAAACAATTCCTAAGTTCACATGCAACCTACTTTGGATCTATGTTTTAACTATTGAACATATAACTTTGAAATGCAAAACAAGAACCCTAGAGGGAAGAGGCTATTTTCGAAATTAACAAAGTAGGGTTTAAGAGTTACATACCTTTCAATTGTTATAGCAAACAATTGACAATCCTCTTGAACTTGATCTTCTTGGAAGCCTAACACCACAAATGTAATGCCTCTAATGGAGTCACACCCAAAAGCTAGGAAGAAGGAAACTTGAAGGAGAGAGAGTAGGGTATGCAAAATTCAGCCCTAGGGTTTCAACAAGGAAGGAGTGACTGAATTTAGAAGCTGGGAGGCTCCTTATATAGCTGAGGGATCTAGGGTTTAGGGAAAACCCTAATACTCCTTTGCTTGGGGCCTAAGCTAATCCAAAGGCCTTATCCAAAGCCCCTTGGACGAAATCCTTAGGGTTTCCCCTATAGATTTCGTCTGCCTCCTTCCAAGGAGGTTCTGGAGCCTTCCACTCAACTATCTGATAATTGCAAACTAGTCCTTGCACTTTATAATTAATACAATTAACCCCAAAATTAATTCTAATTAATTTCTAGCTAACTATTAATTAAACCTTATGATTTATAATTAATATATTAATCGTTTAACATACTAATAAATCATTTGTATTAATTTATTAATCTTATAATAAATCAATATCTCTCATTTCATAATTTCCTTGTCCAGTTGCTAGGTTTGAGGGCAACCCAAAAGGACTGTGCTGCTATTAATTCAAGTACATACCAATTATAATTATGGGTTTAGACACATAATCCAACAAATGATACATGTTACAATGTGATTATATCACATTAGAACATGAAGGAAAGTATATTCCATTCCGGAATTTGACTCTAAGAGACCTGAGTCTGAGCGTTGCAACATACGATAAGAGTTCATTAGAACGTGACCCATCGGTCTATCATAGAAATCAAATAAACTTATCTTAAGTTTGTTAAGAAGAAGAAGGAGTCTCTGATAAAGAGCGAGGCTGTGTCATGAAGTTCATGATTGAAAGTCTAACAAGACATAGAGAACGGGTGCAAGATCAAGCACCACTTGCAGTCAAGAAGACCAGGAGTAGATACGCATTCGAAGAAACATCAAAGTTACGATTATTGCCTAGGATGAATAGATAACATATGGAGTCATTATACAACCCTGCTTCGTTGATGATTCCGGGACGTAATCATCCTAAGGGGGAGATAATTGTAACGCCCGCAGATTCGGGCTAGTCAATTTAGAGACAATGAGCATCAAAAATGAATTTTTGATGGAAGATTATTTAGAAGGAATAATCTTAACCAAGTGTAGTATATGTTACAAGGGTTTCGTACATATAAAGAACGCCGAAATCCGAATTATAACGAAGAAGTTATGGTCCGTCGAAGTTTTACGGCAAAATCGGCACGACACTGGGAGACGTAAATAGTGAATTTACGATAGATGACTTTTTAGCCTTAGTGGTCTAAACGAAAGTTGTAGTATACGTTAAACCGAGAACATACAAAAAAAGAACGCCCAAATCTGACTTCGTATGAGGAAGTTATGAATTTTCTAAGATTTGACATAGTAGTGCACGGCCCGAAACTCGAATTTTAGATCGAGCGGTTTTTGGCCAACGTGACCTAAATGATAATTGAATATCTCATTAATAGTAACTCAACGACAAAAAGACAGACGAAAACGGAGTCCGTATGTAAAAGTTATGAATTTTACACGGACATTTAACAGTGTAATCACCTCCTACTGTTAAAATTTAAGATCGGTCGAGAATTAGCCGATAGAGTCAAAAGGAAAGTTGTAGATCTTTTTTTTACCTACGCGTGGATATAAAGAACGTCGAAAACGGATCTCGTATGCGAAAGATATGGACGAAGCTTAGTCTCTACTTTTCGAGCGCGACAAATTCGATATAGTTTTGTAAATATAAGATAGAATGAGAATTAGCCAATGGGGTCTAAATGAAAGTTGTAGTACTTGTAAATGCCAACGCGTGGATATAAATAACATCGAGAATAGAGCTCGTATGCGAAAGATATGGACGAAGCTTAGTCTCTACTTTTCGAGCGCGACGAATTCGATACGGTTTTGTAAATCCGAGATAGAATGAGAATTAACCAACGGGGTCTAAATGAAAGTTGCAGTACTCGTAAATACCAATGCGTGGATATAAAGAATGTAGAAAACGGAGCTCGTACTTGGAAGATACGAACGAAACTTAGGGGCTACTTTACTATAAAACTCCTATAAATAAAGGATGAATCCTTCATATTTTCTTCACACCATAAGCCTTTCCTTCTCTCTCTAACTTCTCTCTAGCCTCCCTAAACCCCTCCCAAGTCTAGGGAACCTCCCTAGGATGAGAAGGAAGCCCTGGAGCGCCCGACGACTCCGAGAAGAAAAGCTTTCGGCTCGGAAACGCTGCTCCAGCGAAACCCGATTTTTAATCAAAACCCGCTGTAAGTGAGCTACGCCTATGCTATTTTTAATATAGCTTTTGTTTAATTATAGTAATATTATTAGGACCTTATGATAATTATTTAGGCTATTATTATGAGTTATATAAGTGTCGTTATAATATTTTTTTAACCACTCGCGGTACGGGGAATCTGGTTTGGAGGGCCGCTTGGGTTGCTGGATTCAGAAGTGCTATATGCCGAAATGATCTTGCCCTCCGGTGTTTCATGTCTGGCCCGTGTCTGTACACAGTGGTTGAGAAATATTGTTTCTTGCTTATATAATAGTAATAATAGTTAGACTATTAATTAGTCTCGGTGAATATTAGACTAAACTATAGCGGTAACGATACTAGGTTTTGTCCAAGAAAAATTGTTTTGAGTAAACAAAGTGTTGTCCGAGTACCAAGTCACCACCTTACCAGGTGAGTGCATAGTTACTTTCATCTTACACATAGATATGAAGTATTTAATATAAATTACATACTATGTGTTCATATTGTCTGTATACTTGTCGTCTATGCTGGGTGAAAGATTTCTATACATGTATTAAATGATTTAAACTGTATATGTATTTTATATCTACAAAATGTGTTGGGTAAAACATGGGTAGATGAAATAGTTGCTGTGTGACAAAAATAAAATGATGAGTGGTGATATAGACCATGAGATAAGGGTGGGAGGTGAACCATGAGAGAAGCCTTTTACCCAAGTGTTGGCCCTGTCATCTAGCAGAGTATGGATGACAACCACATACTATTCTAGACAGTCCAGTGTAACACTAGCATGCTCACAACCTGTAGGTGTTATTTGAACTATTTATTCACCAGCTGTACTCTAAAAACCCATTGACATGTATTGCGAGTGGATTCACAGAAATGATACTATCGATAAACGAGATAAAAACCCAATGACATGTATTGCGAGTAGATTATCGGAAATGATATTGTCGATAAACGAGATAACCCT
Source organism: Lactuca virosa (assembly GCF_052849685.1). Taxonomy (NCBI): domain Eukaryota; kingdom Viridiplantae; phylum Streptophyta; class Magnoliopsida; order Asterales; family Asteraceae; genus Lactuca; species Lactuca virosa. The sequence continues at coordinate 378,317,172 of NC_136430.1, read as the reverse complement.
GGCAGCTATGGATTTAGTGCCTGATGAGCAAACCCTGGCAACTATGGATTTAGTGTCTGTTGAGTAGACCCTAGCAACGATGGATTTCGTGCCTATTCCTTAGGATAATCCTTAGGAAAGAATGAACGAGGAATAGCTAATTCTTATGGTAAATCCTTAGGAGTAAAGAAGATAATGGGGATGGGTAACTGGGTTAACTGTTTGATGATTAAACATAATAATTATATTATTGTGGGTTGAAAACCCTATGTACTCACTAGGTTTCCAAACCTGACCCACTCAATTTATTTGAATCACAGGTGCCGATACGAAGTTACATTACTCTGAGAGATTAAAGAGGTGTAAATCACTAGTGTAATTGGATGTACGTTCTGTTTATGCTTATGTTTCTGTATTGACAATGACATCCCAAATGTTTTAAAATGAATAAAAATACTTTTCTTCGGAAATGCCTTGATAACATATTTATCATGTTTTACTGGGAACAAATTCCGCAACATTTTTATTAAAAGATGTACTCTGATTTTTATAAAGCATAAACGAAATCGGTCTTTTCTGTCCGTGAAAATGGGGATGTCAAACTAACCTATTTGGACAGCCTCAGATCTGCCAAGAGTGCCTCGTACTCTGCCCCGTTGCTGGATACTTGGAAGTCGAATCGCAGTGCGTAGGTGATATCTTCGCCTTTGGGGCTTTGAAGGATCAGGCCTGCGCCTGAGCCTTCCTTGCTTGCCGCGCCATCAGTGTCCAACTTCCAAAGTTCCTAGCCGGCTTCAGGCTCAAGCGGATCGACGGGGATTGTCGTCGGCAATTCCTTGATAGTATTTGCGATTTCGACCAGGAAGTCTGCCAGGGCCTGGACTTTGATGCTAGTCCGGGGATGATAATAGATATCATGTTCGCCTAGTTCGATGGCCCACTTGGCCAGGTGTCCGGATTTTTCCGGCCTTAGCAGAAATTGCTTTATTGGGTAACTAGTGAGAACATCCACCTTGTGGGCTTGAAAATATATCTGCAGCCGTCTGGTAGCATACACCAGGGCTAGGACTAGCTTCTCTAAGGCGGGGTAATTGACCTCTGGCCCTTGTAGGGCTCTACTAACAAAATGGATGAGTACCTTCTTGCCTTCCCTCTCCACTGCCAACACAGAGGAGATAGCTTCTTCGGAAGCTGATAAGTACATCTGCAATGTTTCCCCCGGTAGCGGGCATGCAAGGGCTAGTAGTTGGTGTAAGGCATCTTTCAGTTGTTGCAGTGTTGCGTCTGCTTTTTCTGTCAATTAGAACTGCTTTTTGTTTAGGCATCCTTTGAGTGTTTGGTATAGAGGAAGTGTCTTTTCTGCAGATTTGGCAATGAAATCTTCCCAGTGTCGTCAACCTACCGTTGATTTCTTGTACCCCCTTGAGGTTGTAGGGAGTTTTCGACTCAAGGAACTCCTGTATTTTGGTGGGAAGGACTTACTTGGATATCTGGTAGCCAAGGAATTGCCCCTCCTCTACTCCGAAAGTACACTTAGCTGGGTTGAGCTTCATCTGCGCTTTAGCCAGCGTTTTGAAGGTTTCCTCCACATCGTGGAGCAATGTTTCTTCGTTGTAGCTCTTAATTACCATGTCGTCGACATAGACCTTGATATTCCTACCAATTTGGTCAACGAATATCTTATCCATTAGCCTTTGGTATGTAGCGCCTGCATTTTTAACTCTGAAAGGCATTTTTTGGTAGCAGAAGGTACCCTTCTCGGTATGGAAGGCGGTTTTCGCCTCATCCTCTCACTTCATTTGTACCTGATGATAGCCTTTGTACGCGTCGAGGAAGCATTTAAGTTGAAAACCTTCAAGCGATTGGACTTTCTGATCGATCTCCGGGAGAGGGTAGCAATCCTTTGGACAAGCGTTATTGAGATCTGAGTAATCAATACACATCTGCCACGAGCCGTTGGCTTTCTTACCATGATAGGATTTTCTATCCATGACGTGAAAATTACTTCCCTGAGTATGCCGACATTCACCAGGTCGGCCACTTTAGCATTAATAGCCCTGTTCCGGTCTGCCATCTGGCCCCTCTTCTTTTACTTTACAGGGTTACTTCCAGGCACGATATTGAGGCTGTGTTCTATAACCTGCCGATCGACGCCTGTCAGTTCTGTTGGTTTCCAGGCGAAAACAGTGGAATATTGCTTAAGAAGTGCTACCAGTCGTGCCCTGGTCTCGTCTGATAGGTGAGCGCCAATTCACACGACTTGGTCTGGAAATTCCATGTTTATCTGATGTTGTTTGGTTGAACCTCCATCCTTAGAATTCTTTGGGGCTCACACCAATTCGGGAGCGGATATGATCTGGTGGCAATGTTGTGCCCTGGTATTTGTGGCGAGGACCGTCGTTGATCCTTGGCGTGTGCTAAATTTAACGATGCCATGGATCGTCGATGGTACGAGATACAGTAAGGAGAGTGTTGATCGTCCGAGCAGAATATTGTGTTCTGTTGGGTACCGGATCGTAGAGAATTCTATCGTTCTTGTGATTCGGTCCTTCTCGCCGTGATTGACCAACGTTAAGGGCATCCGAATAGTGCCCAGTGGCTACAAGCTATGCCCGGTGAATCCTACCGATGGTCCAACGGTTGGGAGCTGTAGCCCCTCCGTCCATCCATTTGGTAGTTGCCTAAACCAATGCTCATAGAGTATACCAAAGCAACTACCATTGTCGATGTATATTCGATGTACCTTCGTGTTACGAATGAATCCAGATATGAGGAGTGGGTCTCGTGGATCCCAGTTCAGTGGTCTGGTATCTCTACTTGATGGCGCTGATTTTGAGTAAATTTCTCGAGAGTACCTCTATCTCGTCCTCCGCTTGATGAGTTGTGTTTCTCTTACGAGAATTAGAGATAGTAAGTACTTCCATGCCGTCATGCGGGGGTTAATGCAGCAGATCAGGATGCGATATCGTCGTCTGAAGCGATGAGCCATCCGATGACGGTTGTCGAAAACTGCTCTGGAGTGTTGGCCCCGTAGTCGGTGAGATCTGCACCATTAGCGTCGGGATTGGAGTCTGCGTTCTATACTCGCAGTGGTGTTCGTTGGTTATCGCCACCGGTATTCGAAACAGATCTGGTACTACAGGCGTAGGTTCTGTTAGGCTTAGATCGTCGTTTTGTGAAGAACCAGTGTCGTTAATTGGCTGTATCACTCTGAGGTTACGTCCGGATGGCACCAAATGTTGTGACAGGCTCTACAGGGGGTTTGGATGCTCGATGATGTAACTGCCTTGGGAGCTTTCCTGATAACACAATCATAGAAGAACCGTTAGAGGACGACCGGGTGCTCTCCCAAAACGTCACTCCAACGATCAAATTAGTTTACCGAGATAGAGAATTAGGGTAAATTTGTGAGAGAGAAGATGGATCCCTTCCTTGAGGCGGAAAAGATCCTTTTATACCTGTTACTAACGGATTGTGGGGACCTCGTCCAATGAGTGTGATACGTGGCCTCCTCTAACTGGGAGAATTATGCCCACGTTAACTAACTGCCTGGTGACGTCAGTTTTGGGCGTCACCACGGCTTCTTGTCACGACCTGATTGGTCGTGAGTGAATGAGAAGATCTCGGGGAATATTAGTTCCTCATGGAGGGAAACAAACTGTTGCCCCGACACTGGATTACTTGGGCCAAGTCCGGGCCTTGGCCAAGGTTCTGACGTGATAACTTCTCGTTTGTACTTCCATTGCATTTAATGTGACCGTTCATGGTAACGTTAACAAACCTATTGTAGAATACCTCCAAAATGGCACGTTACCAAAAGAATAATGAAGTGACAGAGCATTCAAGATGAGGGTCTCACTCTTTGTGATTATCCAAGGGAAGTTATACAAGAAGTCCTTGGCAGGTCCATATCTAAGATGTTTGGAAGATCACGATGTTGCAGAAGTTCTAAAGACATACACGGAGGATATTGCGGAAACCATACTGGGCAGGTCCTTATGCTCCAAAATAATAAGGACTGGGTACTACTGACCAAAAATGAAAAAGGATGCTTTGTTACATGCACAAAAATGTGATGCTTGCCAAAGACATACCAATATCCTTCATCAACCAGCGGAACCTCTACACCCTATCATCTCGTCTTGGCCATTCATGAAATGGGGAATAAATATAGTTGGCAAGTTACCAAAAGCTCCTGGTGGAAAGGTCTTCATGCTAGTAATGACAGATTATTTCTCAAAATGGATAAACGTTGAAGCCTTTGGTCAGGTAAGAGACAAAGAGGTTGTCTCATTCATCAAGCATAATATCCTGACCAGGTTCGGGTTCCCGACCGAAGTCATATGTGATAATGGATCCCACTTCATAAGCAAAAGAACTAGAGACTTTTGCACCAGTTGGGGAATTAAAATGACAACGTCCACTCCTTTTCACCCTCAAGCTAATGGTCAAGTAGAATCTAGCAACAAGATCATAGTCAACAATTTAAAGAAAAGGTTAGACGAATAAAAAGGAAGATGGGCTAAGGAACTTCCTTTCGTTCTATGGGTGGATAAGACTACATCAAAAAGAGCCACAGGTCAAACTCCATATTCCTTGGTGTTTGGAACAGAGGCCATGATCCCAACTGAAGTGGTGATCCCAACGGCAAGATACAAATTCCAAAATAAGGAGAAAAACTATGAGATCCTAGCCCAAGATGCTCAAAACTATCGATAAACTCAGGGATCTTGCCAGGCTCCGTATTGCTGCTCACCAACAAAGGATCGCTAAATCATACAATAAAAATATCAAAGTCAGAAGATTCCAGGTAGGTGACTTGGTCGTTAGGAAAGCAATCCAAAATACTAAGGATCCTAATGCAAGCAAGTTGGCACCCAAATGGGAAGGGCCATTTATTATCGATTCAGAAGCAGGAATGGGGCATATTGGTTGGATACCCTATAAGGAGACATCTTGCCAAGGTCCTGGAATGCTATACACCTAAAAGCGTATTTCATGTAAGATAAATCATTCATTTTACAAAAAATTTGAGGTACATATTCTTTACCCTTTACTTTTTCTAAATTTTTTTTCTAGGACCATTATTGAATTAAGCATCGGAGAGGCATTAGCTAGGCTAACGCCCACCCCAAGCTAACATTTTCAACATGCATAAATTCAAGGATCCTAGCCGCTACAAATAGAGAATGATTATCTCTCCTCCGACTAAGGGTACTTAATCCCCTCTAAGGTTTAAAGAGTTAATAACCTCTTTCGCATGATTTTAGGTTTTCACACCTTGCTTGGATGCACGATATCTAACTAAGGGATATAAAGTCTCACAATATAGGAAGGTCTATGGCTGACCCTTGGGCAGGTGGGGTTCAGATGTTCCTTGATTTTATCAAAGACAACGGACAATTATCTATATTTGTAATCCCAAATTACTCGTCCCTAAGGATATATGTGTCACCAATTTGCATTTAATACATATTACATCATAATTTTAATGTTAGTTACTTGATACTTGTTGAATTGCTCCAAATCTATTACCAGTGCAAGGTATTTGTCCTGCACTGGCTGTCTGGGGTATCTACAAAATTTCTTTTGTAACATATACAACAAGGACACTCAGATTGTATCTTCACCATATCAATCATTTTATGAGGTATAGAAGACATGTTGTAAGTCAATAACTTTCACCGAGTTTGAAGCCAATATAAAAGGAAACACGTGGTGTCTAAACTGTATGAAAGATAAACAAGTAGGAAAAATAGATCATGTAGTCGTCTTTCGGAAATAGATACATGTCAACATCAAACCGAGGATGGATCACTACGTAATTACATAACAAGTCATGGCATAGTAAATGGTGAAATTCTATACCCATGTGCACATCGACTCCCGACCAAACATGACGCCGTAAAACTTAGCCATTATTCCCCCACCCAATTTAGGTTTGCAGGTTGTAGTGACAGCACTTCGTATATAGTGTTATGCTACAAATAAAATTTAGAAACTTTTACAGACTAGAATGTCATGTGTTACAGACTGCATTCCACATTGTTCTGTATATTCTAGACTAGTTCTACGGATCTCGTATTAGTTCTTCGCATTCTGGAGCGTTCCAGAATAAGTTTTCTAGGGTTTTTCTTGTACTAATTGGTTCTAAAACTACTGTTACTCACAAAAAAAGCCTAAATAGCACCAAAATCTAGTTCAAACGAATTATTTCCTATAATAAGTACTAACAACACAATAACATTTTTTGAACATCAGATAATAATCCATAAACAAAAGACACATACCTATACATGCTTGAGTTTTTCACTGTCTGATAACATCCTTTAAAAAAATGTATGTCTGAAATGTGTTTTCCTGCAATTTTGAAACGTTGGCTAGAGAAGAAGGCTAAGTTCAAAATGCAGTTTTGGATTGATTATCCGAAATAATATATAGAGGTAACCACATTAACGAGCCGGTTAACTTTGGTTCTGGGGTTACCACGCTTGACAAAAAGACACTGGGGCGAATCGCCCAAAATCGTTGGTCCGGTACTAGATGTAGCCTTTCCGTCAGGAAAAATGTCTAATATTTATAACGCTATGATAACTAAGGGTCAAGATATTGCTGGTCAACCAATTCATGTGACTTGTAAGGTACATCGGATATTAAGAAACCATCGAGTTAGAGCTATAACTATGAGTGCTACATATGGTCTAACGAAAGGGATGGACGTAATTGATACAAGTGCTCCACTAAGTGTTCCGGTCGGTGGAGCAACTCTCGGACGAATTCTCAACGTGTTTGGTGAGCATGTTGATAATTTAGGTCATGTAGATACTAGTACAACATTTCATGTTCGTAGATTTGTGGCTGTCTTAGATACAAGATTATCTATTTTTGAAACCGGAATTAAAGTAGTAGATCTTTTAGCCCCTTATTGCCATGGAGGAAAAATCGGACTATTCGAGGGAGCTGGCGTGGCTAAAACAATACTTATTATGGAATTGATTAATAATATTGCCAAAGCTCACGGAGACGTATCTGTATTTGGCGGAGTCGGTGCCGATTTAAAAACAGGTCCCGAAATGCTTCATTCCACATTATGTGGTTATTTTGCAAAAATATAAGAAATGGTCAATTTCTTAAAAGAAAAATAAATAAATAAATAAATAAAACTATACAATTAATTCGTTTACTCAATTTCCCTTGCTTATATCATCAAAAATAAAATGAAACAGTTAGTTGCTATACAGTCAATCAACCTTAAAAAATTCTAATTTATTGTGTAACAAACTGTAAAAGAAACAATGATGCATATGTCAGGATCTTATAGTAACTATGAGTGTTTTGTTGTATTCATATGTCAAGATTTTATTAAAACTGTATGTTAATCTGGCCATACATCATAGTAAGCAATGTCCAAACAAAAAGAAAACATAGCCCTAGCTTTGTTTCGATAATTGAAATCAAATCTTTGGCAACTATTTAAATTTTCATACTTTTTGTTATCTTCTTCTTTCTCGAATATAGTATGCCTTAGTTTCTTTCAAAAAGACAGAAATATATTGGTTGTCATTGAAGGGATTATTGCCTCTTCCAGTTCCAAATAAAAAACATTTATTCAAAAACATATTTTAAAGTACTTTTTTGTAATTTCCTTTCACAAAACATAAAAATGTTTAATTTTAACCAATAATAATGTAAATAAAATACAACTTAATTTAACTTAAGTACCATTAACAACTTCAAAATAATCTAAAGATTCTTTTGTTAAAGAAATTCTTGGGTCCTCCAAAAATAAAAGAATTAGGTGCTTCTTCAACACGAAGTATTATTTTTATGTTCTCTTCTTCGTTTAAAACTTAACCTCATCACTCATCACCACTCTCATCCTTGTTTCTTTTTCACTCAAAACAAAGAGAAAAAAAAAAAGAAAACCCTCTCTGTGTTCACAGTGTCATAAGCTCAAACACACAATCTTTTCTGCAAATAAAATCTTTCTTTCTTGAAAACCCAGAAATTATCACAAGTTTTTAGGCAAAATGGTTATAAAGAAGCCAAGAATAGTGATAATTGGGGCGGGAATGGCAGGGTTGACAGCTGCAAACAAGCTGTACAAATCCTGTGCAAAAAATGGTGCATTTGAGGTTTGTGTTGTTGAAGGCGGGAATAGAATTGGAGGAAGGATTAACACCTCGGAGTTCGGTGGTGACAGAATTGAGATGGGAGCTACTTGGATCCATGGAATTGGAGGCAGCCCAGTTCACAAGATTGCTCAAGAAATCGGTTCGTTGGAATCAGAGAAACCATGGGAGTGCATGAATGGATTCCTTGATGATCCAATCACCATTGATGAAAATGGGTATGTGTTAAATCCATCTCTTGTTGACCCGATTTCAAATCTTTTTTTCAGTTTAATGGATTTTGCTCAAGGGAAAAAGAAATCAGTAGTACCAGATGGAATTGAAGATAATCTTGGTGGGATTACAAGTGTCGGGTCTTTTCTTGAAAAAGGTCTGGAATCTTACCAGAAACTAAAATCAAGAAACGAGGTTAATGGTTGTGGGGATTGGAATAGGAAATCATTAGAAAAATCGATTTTCGCAATGCATGAAAACACCCAAAGAACTTTTACAGCTGCTAATGATTTACATAATCTTGATTACATAGCCGAAAGTGAGTATGTTATGTTCCCTGGTGAAGAAATCACCATCGCTAAAGGTTATTCGAGCATTATTGAATCATTAGCATCTGTTTTACCATCTGGTGTTATTCAATTAGGCAAGAAAGTTCATGATATCGAGTGGCACCCTGAATGCGGTTCCAATTCCGACTCCGATTCCGATTCCGATTCCGGTTCCGGTTCCGATTCCGATCCCGGTTCGGGTTCAAGACCCGTAAAGATTCATTTTCTTGACGGCACAACCATGTCAGCAAACCATGTTATAGTCACCGTTTCATTAGGAGTTCTCAAAGCCGGAATCACGGATTCCGATTCCAATTCGGGTATTTTCAAATTCAATCCCCCACTCCCAAATTACAAGATTGAAGCCATTTCAAGACTCGGGTATGGTGTCGTCAACAAGCTTTTCTTGAAACTAAGCCCAGATCCTGAACTTGATCGGTTTCCCTTCTTACAAATGGTGTTCCATAAATCCGATGATCAACTCAAGAACCCTAAAATTCCATGGTGGATCAGAAAAACTTCTTCTTTGTCACCAATTTATGAGAAGTCGAGCGTGTTATTATCTTGGTTTGCAGGTGATGAAGCACATAAGCTTGAAGCACTTCCGGATGAAGTGATTCTTGATGAGGTCTCCACAACTATTTCTAGCTTCTTGTCGTATAAAAAATGCAACGGAAATGCGATCAAAAGTTGCAAATTTGATAAAGTTTTGAAAAGTCGATGGGGGAGTGATCCGTTGTTTATGGGATCATATAGTTTTATAGCCGTTGGATCAAGTAGCAAAGACATGGATTCACTAGCGGAGCCATTGACAAATGGTTGTTCACCACTTCAGATTCTTTTTGCAGGGGAAGCAACACATAGAACTCATTATTCCACGACTCATGGTGCTTATTTCAGTGGTCTTCGGGAAGCCAATAGGCTTCTTGAACATTATAATTGTATTGATGTATGAGACGTATGATCATGTTTGTTTGGATTATTAGATGATTATTAGGTTTTTGTTTTTTGTTATTTTTTTGGAACACCCTTTTCTCTAATGATATATCATACTCAATATTTGGGGATTGAAAGGGAGAGATGGGGACATTTTCAAGAAGCTTCTTTTTGAGTTTTCTATTGCTCTTTCATGGGCTATCTTTTTGATGTTTGAAATTGTCTTTATCATTGAATACATGTTTTAGTAGTGAATTTGCTTATAAAGAAAGCTTTGGATCGGATAAAAATTGGTTCTTTCTTGGTTGGTTTTCGAATTTTTGTTTCTTTTGTGTCCCTTTTCACGATTCCATGAACGTAACTCGATAATAGATCTACACAAAATAGTAAAAAAAAAAAAGTACATGTCATCTGTGTCATGTATACGCCCTTACCAACCAGTCTCACAGCCAGCATGAATGTCCTAAAGCAAGGAAGATAATGCCCAATACTGAACATACGATCTCATTTAGAAAATCTTACACCTTATTGTTAGAGCAAACATACAAGACAGAATGCAGTATCAACCAGTTCCGCTGCCAACATGATTATGTCCTAGCTAAAACAAGGAATATGATGAGCATTGCGCTTATGGATCTTTATGTACTTACTGTTAGGATAAACATGCAAGAACGTGAACGTGTATCTTGTAAAAGATATGTATTTTTTATTTTAGAAAATTCGTGGTTTTTTTTTTGCTGTTTTGCAAATTGCAAAATGTCCCAAGTAATGAGACAAGTGGAGAGATGCTCATGGTGATGAGATTGCCTTGGATCTTTTTAGTGAAATTTAGAGTTATTGGTTTGTGTAGGACCCATGGCCCTTTGATAGGTCAAGTTTCATGCACATGCAGACATACATTGGGACATCTAGTCCTGTAGTAGTGATCAACAGAGCCCTTCCCAATTGGGTACAGCAGTATACTATAGATACCTCTAAATAATGCAAAATCAATCCCTTCCTCTTTCTCCTTCAACTGTCCTTAAAGATATAGGACATAACTGTCCTTAAATGGCAGAACCTCTTATTCCCCTTGGTTTAAATCTATGAAATAACCTAAAATTTTAATTAAAGTTATAGACATTGGATTCTTTATTTAGACAATTGGATTATGGGTAATTGAGGTTTGACCTTTTCGGAAAGTCAAAGAAACAAATCATCTTTTGTGTCAAGATGGAGTTTAAATCAATATGCAACTCAAGTTTTGAATTTTGTTGAGGTTGAATCCAAGATAGAGTTCAAATCAAACAAAAGTGAACACATCTAGATCACCCCTTTGTTGATGGTGGATAGCTTCCCCACCCCACCCCACCCACCCACCCCTTTAGTTCTTGCACCTTGTCATTGCCTCTCATTTCTCTAAAGATAAGGGGATAGAAATTTGAAGTTATGATTTTTGAGGTTAGAAAATCCAAAATTAAAATTAAATAACATCAAAGAAAAGATATGTAAACAATTGAGTGTATATATCTTTGACAATCTTGATATAAAAGTGAAATTAAATAAAATGTTTTAGAAAATAAAAATATTTAAAATACATCTTAGATTAATGTTTGTTGCACTACATTACCACTTTTAATCGGTAAGATACAATAGTTTTCACCAAAAGATGATGCTGATTATTTTATTTTATTTTTATGCAAAAGAAAGATTATATATGCGCCCTTATATTCATTATTTGTGCACAAAGAAACACCTATATGTTGTCATCCTCTCCTTGGCCAATGAATATTCGGCCTTTCCAGTTTAATGGCTGATTATGAAACATATTTATGCAAAGAGCAAAACATATATGACCCACTTTTCCTATCAAACATCACCAATATCACTTTCGCTGCCAATAATTACTTTTCACTTTAATCTTGTATAATCATTTCACTACACATACAAAAAAATTGACTTTTATAAATGATTATATCAACATTCTATTTTTAGTTGTAAAATAATGAAATTAATAAATACTCAAGAATTTAATTTAAGGAATTTAATTTCAAAATTCACGAGTAAGGGTCTATGTTAAGTGGATGTTTTAATTGAGATTAAAAGTGTGAGCGACTTACTCTACCAACAGTCAAATAAAATAACAATTGCTAGTTCTGGCAATCGTCATTTGGGGGAGGGGGTGTTTTTGACATCGGGGATTTTGATTGTTAGGCTAAACGGTATCGTAGAGGGGACACCGGCGGTGTCCGACGTGGCGCCCTTTCACCGCCGGTGAACACCGCGCCGTGAAGGGGATTTCACCGGCGGTGGTCCTTTACCGATGGCAAACGTGTGATTTTTGTGGCGATTTTAAGAATGGAACGTTGCCAAACGGTCGGCAGCGGCTAGTTTTGGCATATTTCATTTTTTTTTCTTTTTTAATCTACTATATATACAAATCACATTTTCAAAGAATCACCACACTATACACTCTCAACAACAATTTTTTCTTTGAAAATGTCTTCTTACAACAATCCAAACTCTTTCAAACAAAATGCTCCAAACCAAAATGTTAACAACGCCTACGCACTTTCGGCTACGATTCGTCATCACCACCACCTTACCGGCCACAAATGGATGGTGTTCCTAGCTATTATTCACAATTCCAAATGTCCCAACAATTCCATTTCCAATCTCAACCTCAAACCCAACCATCTCAAACCCAATTTCCATCCCAACCGCCATGCACACCTCAACTGAACACGAAGAACACGAAGAACAACAACAACAAAAGAAAGGGAAGGATGATCCGAGAACACGGACACAAAAAGAAGAAGTTGAGTTAGCAAGGGCATGGGTCGACATATCTGAAGATGGTGGCACGGGAAAGTGTAACATCATGTTTATTAAATAAATAAATAGATAAAATAAATGAATAAATAGTAGCCCTAAATGCGGAATAATTTAGCAAGGCGTTGGTTTTGGGGGTTAAAAAGTCATAATTGAGAGTTAGGGGAGCCAAATGTTACAATTTGGATTATTCGGGGGTTAAAATGTAATTCTCGGATTAGTTTGTAAAGAATTTTGGAGGTAGAGGGTGGTTTGGTAAATTCTGGATTTAAATTGAAATAAAATCTTGAAGAGGGGGGTTGAATGGTAAATATTGGATTAAAGTTGAAAAGATTTTATGGAGGCAGGGGCTAAAGTGTAAGTTTTGGGCTTAAGTTGAAAGGAATTGATGGAAGGGACTGAAAGCGAATTATGGCCAAAGATCTCATGTAATCGGGTATAAACCCATCACCTTCTCCAAACCCTAACCCTAGGGTGGTCAGCCGCCATCATCGGGAGTCCTCCAGCCGCCACCTTGTCGTAACCGACCACCACTCAACCACCAGCAGTTTAGCCATCGGACGTCACCACAACGTTGCTGCCGGGCGTCTTGGGCCGCCGAATGAATCGCCGAGACCGAACCTTGAAGTTGTAAACGGCGTTCGCTGTCACCACTCCTCCGTCATCTTCTTCCTCTGCCCGTTGTCGTCATCTACAGGCGAGCGATACCCGTCACCGGTGCTACTCCAACCGCCCATCGCCACCTTCTGTCTGGTAGACGTCGTGGTAGAGCCGTCGCCGTTCTCGGTTGAAAGTGGGGCATTTTTCCGTCTCCGTCCTCCTCCAAGCCCGACGTGTTGCTATCGTTGTAGTCTCAGCTTCTCCTTCCCCATTGTTTCAGTATAACACCCAACCATGACCGCCGTTAACCGCCGCTTCCATCGCAAACGGCCGCTGCAGCCTCCATCTCGCGCCATCGTCGCCACTGTACGTCACCAGGTAGGTAGGTGGGTGGTTGTGTTACTGTTCCGGGCAAAGAGTGTTTGTGTGTGTTTATTTCAGTGAAGTGGGGTTTGGGGTGCTTTGTTTAGCCGGAATTCTCGAGAAAAGCCACCACCACCGCCACCATGAGGTAGTGGCTGCCACCATGTACCACTGCCGGCCACCACAAGGGCGGTTGTGTGTGTGAGAGTTTACCTTGTTGTGTGTGTGTTTACTTTGGGTTAATGCATTGTAAAATTGTAATTAGTGATTAGTGTAATCAGGAAAACTCATAACCACCACCGTGGGGTGGTGGCTGCCGCCTTCCGCCGGCATCAGCCGCCGTGTTGGGTGGCGGTATGCTTTTGCTTGTGTTTAGCTTGCTTTTGGGATGCTTAGACATAATTGGACTAGAACCATAACCACCACCGTGAGCCGCCGTTGACCACCACTACCCGAGGTGGTAGTGGGTGGTGTGTAACACCCGGAATCCAGAAGGCTAATTAAAGGAAGAAAAACCCCAAGTAAAGAAGGTCTACTCGCCGAGTCCAAGGAGGATAACTCGAAAAGTAGAAGCAAATCAAGGACACGGGTGGAAGGACCTACTCGCCGAGTCGGGGAGGACCAACTCGACGAGTTGGTTTGGGCTTGGGAAAACCCTAAATCTGGGTTTTGTACCCTATTTAAGCATTTTTAACCGACACCTATGGCCTCCTTTACAGCCTCCATTGTCCAAACCCTAATCCACGAAACCCTAGTGCCTTCCATGAGCTTGTGAGCCATTTTTGAGTGTACTTGGTGTGTTTTGAAGCTAGTGAAGAGAGGAGAAGCTTCAGGATTCAGAAGGAATCTAGTAGATCCAGAAACAACATTCCATCCTCACCATTTTCTGGTAATCAAGTCTCTATCTTGGCTATTAGTTCATTAGATCTCCTTATGTCCATTTTATGAGAGTTTTGGTTCAAGAATTTTGATCTATGGGACATGGACGTCTCAAGCAAGGATCCCTTCAGATCTGGAATCATTAAGGGTTGTTATGGCATAAAGGTGCAAACTTTATGCCATTATAGCTCCCATGCAAGTTGTCACACCCCCGGACCAGACGACGGAAACGTCCGGAGGCGGGTGACTACATGGTGCAGTATCATAACAATTGAATATAAATGAAACAGAGGAATCCAAACATCATACATTGAGATAACAAACTTACATTATTTACATATTGTATTTGTCCTACGAATTACACAAAAGAGACATAAGCAGAAAATTCCAAACTACAGCTAAATAGTCCTGCATCCGCGTCCCTTGTTACCTGCTTACTAGATCCCTGAGAATACAAGTCGTTTTGAAAAGCGTCAACTAAAAAGTTGGTGAGTTCATAAGCATTTTTGTATAAGATATTTTAACACTTCTTTAGAATCGTTCTCATTGTACTTTCAGAAAATCCGATATTTTCTATGAAATCGTTTGAAGCCTTGCTTTGAAAATTATGGATATATGTGTGCATGTCGTTACTTTTGTTCATTCTTATAAGGAGTGATTATGAAAAGTAGTGTAATTTGTAAAGGCGAGTTGTGTTCGAGAATAGTTCTTTTGTGTAGTAATAGTCAACCGTTTCCAGAAAATCCCCTATTTTCAAAAAGAGAATATAGTTGCAAATCTTGTTTTTCTTATCGAGTAAAATTGAGCGTGCGTTCTAGTTTATCGTTATCGAAATCGTATAAAATCGTTTTCACCAGAAAATCCTATATTTTCTGCTATAAAATATTTGTAAGTTCTGTTTCCAACTATGTATACTTGCATATGTGTGTGTTAGTTTATCGTTTTCAAAATTGTTTACATATGTTTTCCCATAGAGTCCTACGTTTTCTGATTTGTAAAATAGCAGTATTAAGACTCTATACTTGTTAGATGAAAGAATCAACATGGCAATTGTGGACATTCTACGCGATGAAAAAGGACAGTCAACGCAACAAATGCGGACCATCACCTATCATGTGTAGGACAGTCAACACAACGTGCCAAAATTTATTTATGAGGTTTTCCTTGCATCAATTTCTAGTTATCATAACATATTCTAGTGAGTCGTTATAACCATACTAATATGACGGAAGCCTGTTTTGGCGTTTCTCAGGCGCCCTCGTTTTGGAAAAGACATTTGTCACCCTAGACTGGCCGGTCTAGCTGTAGCGAACAGCGAAGGTGCGGGGTGTCAACCCCGTATAGATCTATACACAAATTCCTGCTCTCCCTCCAGGAGACTCTGGCTATAACTCCTTACAGGACTTTAGACGCACACTAATATTTTTATATTTAGGTACTTTTGAGATTTGTCTGACTAGAATATTAACAACCTTTTGAGCAATCGCTTGAGATCCATTATTCGTTAGATAAATAATGAATTTCGTACTCATTGAATAGAAATATCGTTCTCGTTCCCTATCGTTTATTGTGCTTGTTAACTAGGTGCTCGTGTTCGTTCCATTTCGTTTATTGAAAAATAAGCCATTTTGAACGTTTAACAAAATGACCCAACATTATTGGAATTGACAAAAAATGGGCTTTCCTTTCTATAAATTGTCGGCTCAGGCTCATATTAATCAAGAGAAAAGTGTCAAGTTATAATTTGTGTAAATTTACGACTGCAGGTTATGACACGCATTTTCTGTTTTATGACATATAGAACATTACTTATGTTCCTGAAGGTTTTACGACAGCAGTTTATGACATGCAGATATTTCTGTCATGAAAACTCTGTTTTCGTATATTTTTCTTGATAAAATTATTTATATTAATTAATTATAAATAATCACAAATAGTTTGTTAATCTGGTAAAAAGTCATGGGTATGACATAATATTCCAAGATAACCCTTGTATTTATGTTTGGCCAAAAATGATCCAAAATATTATTATTTCCATACTTTAATCATTTTCAAAATATTTTGCCCAACAACTTGTTTAAGCAAATATTGAAGCAAATCCTTATAGTTGTTGTTATAAAAATTTGTGACTTATACTTGGTAACATACTAGTTCTTGCTTCCAAACGTGATTTGTGAGATATAATCCAAACTCTTGAGACTTAACCAAAATCTCGAGTTTTTGGACTATTTATAAAGGTTTTCATACTTAAGCACATGTAAGATGACATGCATACACAAAAAGCAAATAGATCATGATTTACACAAAACTTTGACTTGTCTTCTCCCCCAAAAACAATAGAAATCTCGAAAAAGGAGGGGTATGAAGCTCACCTTGGTTTGTTTTGGTGGGTGATTTGGCAAATTGATGAGGAGTTTCCAAGTTCTAACCCTTGGAGAGTTTGATAAACTCTTTGAACTTGAGAATGCCTTAAGAATATTAACACATAATTTTATGTGTAAATATGGTGATATTAACAGAACAATGTGAAGGATCACTTAGCAAATTAGGAGATACTTACAAGAATTTTGGAAATTTCTTTGAAGAAATCAGATTGAAACTTGAATGCACTTGGGAGCATCCACTAGTTCTTGAAGAGTTTGTTAAGTGGGTGAGGAAAGGACTCTTGAAGGAGGGTGAAATCTTCCAGGGAGTGAAAATGGAGTAAAAGTGAGGATAGTAAGATGGAGTTCTTCTTTTGAATAAAGGAAAAGAAGTCGATTTGATGCGTGCTTGGATATCTGGAGGATATTGCTTGTTTATCCGCAATTATCTTGGAACTTGTTGAAATGTCGCATCATAGAGTCAACCCTTATCTTCTTAGAATCCTTTTAAAAATCTTGGGTATTATTTTATATAATATATTTAAATAATCAATTTTGGCATAAAATGAGGGTTTAAGGGGGTCTAAGATATGAAAAATACGAGTTTAGAGGAATTCCCGACGTCAAAATGTCTTAAAATGACGAAAAAGTCCGAAGTGGACAAAAATCCGGAGTGGAGTCCGGAGCCTGCGAGGGTCCGAAGTCAGTTTCCAATTTCTGGAGTCACTCTCAAGGTTCCGGAGTCAACAGAAGAGTTCCGGAGTGTTTTTTCTCGGATTCCGAAGCCCATGCGAATTCCGGAGCGAAGCCAGCAGTCCGGACCGAGGTGAGAAGCCGGCTAAGAGTTTCCGAAGCGGGATTTGTTCTTCCGGATGAGGGGCTTATTCCGGAGTCACCCTTCCGGGCTTGTGAGATTGTCCGAAGCAACTAGGCATTCCAGAATCCATCAGAAGTTTCGAAGTAAAGAGGGGTTCCGGACCAAGAGGGTTCCGAACCAAGAGGGTCCTTTTGGGTTTCTCCTTCGGTTTTGGCTGTTTTCGACTGAGGAAGGTACATAGAGAGATTTGGGAGAAATTTCACATGCTTTGAGAGATTTGGGAGAGATTTCACATCCTTGGAGAGATTTGGGAGAGAATTCACATACTTGGAGAGATTTGGGAGAGATTTCACATACTTGCAGAGATTTGGGAGAGATTTCACATACTTGGAGAGATTTAGGAGAGATTTCACATACTTGGAGAGATTTGGGAGAGATTTCACATACTTGGAGAGATTTCACATACTTGGAGAGATTTGGGAGAGATTTCACATACTTTGAGAGATTTAGGAGAGATTTCACATACCTGGAGAGATTTGGGAGAGATTTCACATACTTGGAGAGATTTGCATTCTAGCTTTACATGGTCCATTAGGAACCTTAATGTACCCTTTTAATGTGTTAGCACAAGCCACACAATAGTTATTGCTTTCATGAGGACGGAATTTCCTAGCCAAAGTGCTAGTTGTGACATCATCCCCCCGTTAGAGGGAATTTCGTCCCAAAATTCTTTCGATAGATAGGGTCCTGAATATGGGAATAGGTGAAGGTACTTTTGTTTTTTCTGGTCTTCGTGTTCCCAAGTGAATTCCGGCTCACGTCTAGCGTTCTCTCGAACCTTCACAATGGGGATGCGGCTTTGTTTTGTGTACTTAACCTTTCCGTTCATTGACTTGATAGGCTGATCAATGATTAGTAGGTTCTAGTTCACTTTAGTCTTGTTTAATGGAACTGGGAGGGTTTTGTCCGATAGGCACCTACATGGAATACAGGGTGTACGTCACTAAACTCGGAGGGTAGTTGGAGTTTGTAGGTTACCGGACCGATCCGTGAAAGGATCTCGAATGGTCTGATGCATTGGGGATTTAGTTTACCTTTCCTTTCAACTCGTGTCATTCTTCCCCGAGGGGAGTTCTTAAATAATACCCTGATTTCCTACTTGGGTTTTCAAGGTTTTAAGATGTTATCTGCATAGTTCTTTTGTCGGTGTTACGATGTTTGGAGTCGTGCTTGGGTTTGGACTATCCTTTCCGTGGTTTCTCGAATAATCTCGGGTCTAGTGAGTATGCTATTAGGCGTTTGCCATCTTGCCGGCTGGGTATCTCCTATCTCAGCCCAACAGAGGATGATCTACACCTCTGGCCACACCGGGTTTCAAGGGGTGCAACTCCTATGCTCGAGTGGTATTTGTTGTTATATGAATACTCAATTAGAGTTAGGTGGGTATCCCAAACTTTGTCAATGTCCATTACACATGCTTCTCTACGGGGTGTGGGTTCTTGTTTACCTTGACCTCGATAGGTGGGATTTCTAGAGTTTCTATGGTCTGATACTTATGAGTGTTGAACACATGGAAGGTGAAATGTCCGAACCTGGGTCCTTTGATTAATCGGAGACTATGAGTTATCGGGCCTATCTTGGCGAGGACTTTCGAATGGTCTTCTAGAGATCGGGATCTTGGTGTCCTAGAAGTAAAGTTTTCTGGGCTTAAGAGTTGTCACTATGGTCACCAAGGTTGAGTTTGTGTGATGTAGTTGACCTTATGAGTATTAGATTATCTTGGGAGTTTTCTTTCTATGGTTTTTCGAGTCGGCCTCTGCCAGTCCTCGTTGTTGGTTGAACATGTCTCCGATTCAGGGTAGGGAGTATCGATTCCTTGAGGATGGGTTTGTTTGGCTTATTCGTATTCGGTGGCGCCTATGGTAGTTTCGTCTTTCTTTCTTATGAGTTAGATAGGTGCTTCCTGCGGTTAGGGACTGGGTCTGATGTTTCCTTTATCTATTATGCCGATCTCGTGATCAGACACTATCTGTTCTTGAGACCGTGCTAAGTGGTATCGGGTGTTTGGTTGTTGGGGTGTTTCCAGGAGTCGAGGTGATTTTATGTCCGCTTAGCACTTGGTTGAGGTTTCCAAAGGGATCCTTGGGAATCTCTTGAGAAAGGTCGGAAGCCTTTCAGATTCCCTTGAGGTCTTTTGCTTCTTGATTTTCCATCTTTATTGGGGCTAGGGAAGGGTGTGGTATTTCTTACACCAGGACTTAGGTGTGTGGTTGCTAGGGATTCGTTGTTACTGGCTGAAAGAGTTTGGTTATTCGGTTGAGTAGGATGGAAGTCTATTTGTAGTGCTCGGAGTTTGTGAGGTGATAATCAAGTTTGTCCGTGCCAATTGATGACTTTGGACTCCTTGTTACAACAGGTGTTACGTCGATTTGGGGTGTATTGATTGCTAGGAATGACAAGGTGTTCTATGTTCATGTTCTTACCGTTGCTAGTTTCGTTTTCGTTGTTACCATTAGGTCTATCTTGTTTCTGCTTGTTACGTGTTCTAATGTTCATGTTCTTATCGTTTCTAGCTTCGTTTTCGTTGTTACCATTGGGTCTATCTTGTTTCTGCTTGTTAGGTGTTCTAATGTTCATGTTCTTATCGTTGCTAGTTTCGTTTTCGTTGTTACCATTGGGTCTATCTTGTTTCTGCTTGTTAGGTGTTCTAATGTTCATGTTCTTATCGTTGCTAGTTTCTTTTTCGTTGTTACCATTGGGTCTATCTTGTTTCTGCTTGTTAGGTGTTCTAATGTCGCAAGGGCACTGCTATAAAGCAAGGCAATTTGAAATCCAAATTCCGCTCAGTTTTTCTACTATAGATGGATGTGACCTAACTGTACATACTTTGGATTTTTAAAGGTGATTGACTGCGGGGTTCTGTCCTAATCGCTATTCATCCCAGGGACAGAAAATAAGGCGGGATCGCACGCTCTTAGTTTGTGGAATCCTAACTATGTATGATACTATCGTTCATATGGAACCATCATGGTCCCTTCACTAGGATCTCTAGTTTCTCTGTGACTTACAGGATTTGCTCAAATGGGGAAATAGTTTTTGAATTATATATATATATATATATATATATATATATATATATATATATATATATATATATATATATATATATATATATTAATTGACAAAAACTTTTTGTGATAATTCGATGCCTAAAGTTTATCGTGGAACGTACCAAAAACTGCGATAGGGTTCCGTCGTCTCTTCCTGTATAATTGTCGACTCTTTCGTTAGTCATCTCTGTTGGACAATCTCTCTTGAAATGTCCTGTTGCACCGCACTTGTGACAAACTGGACTTAATTCTAGGTTAAGGGTTGGAGTGACGCATGGGGCCGGAGCCCTACAGTAGCGGGAGGTGTGTCCCATCTTGTTGCACCTTTTGCAACAAAATGTCTGGCAGGCTCCCCAATGATGGTATTTGCACTTGTTGCAGGGTGGATTGTTCCCAAGGTATGATTGTCTCAATGGGGGAGGAGTAGGGTTAGTAGGGGTAAGGACTGATCCCGCTTGTTGTCTTTTAGTAAGCCTTTGAGTCGAACTGCATCCTTTTTCGTTTCCGAACTTTCGTTTCTTGAGCTTAGGTTTAGGTTTTAGGGTGCATTGGCGAGTTGTTCTTCGTTGGTTTCCCTAGTTGTTTTTACGGTTGAATTTATCGATACTGCTTCCATTTTCATTCGTGCTGTTGGCATTGAAGTATGTCATGGCGGCTGCCACGGCAGCTGTTACAGTGGCTTGGAAAGTGGCGGAGTCTATTCGTAGGACCGGTGCACCGTCAGGGTACTGGTTATCTTCATGAGAAGACATGACTCTGTTGCACACGAAAGGTGAGCTCGTAAGTACTCGTAGTTAATTTCAAGTAGGTTTACTCGTGTAATATTAACTTACTGGTGCTAATTGTGTCAACCTACATCCCCATGATGCAGTTATGGTATAGAGTGGAAACATATATTGTATGACGTTAAGTCTGTCAAAATAGCACATAGTTAGCAATGTAGTTAGCGGATTTGGTTGTATGGATTCTTGGAGGGCGTACTCATCTTGGTTTACTACTACTGGTTGCGATTAAAGGCATTATGAACCTAAGGGGAGTAGTGCGGTGATTCTCTTTTAGCGCACAAAGTGCTTGGCCATTTCACTTATACTATGGGTGCCCTTTTTGTGTTCTTTACACTGCTAAGGCTACCCTACCCTTGACTCCGATGAGTTGTGGTCTCCAAATGACCATTTCCTTGTTCAAAGGGTGTATATGGTCTGCAAAGTTTTCTAGTCCTACTTGTGGGTTTCGTAAGGCATTTAGAATGGCGTTCTTGTTACTTGTGGGGGATCGGATTTACATTGTTGCGTACTGGGCTTTTTTTACGGTCTCCATTACTCCATGACAGAGAGTTGGAAACCGGGAGTCAATTTGGGTTACTTGTGGCCCAAACGGAGGTGATGCTTGATTCGTGAGGGTGTTAGCTATCGGAGTTCGGCGCACGTCGATGGTGGATCGGGGTGTCTTTCGTGAAGGTGCACCCTGAGTTGGATAGGAGTCAATTACTCAACTTGTTTTTGTGTGGGTATCGTTTTGTTTCTAGGTATGTCTATTCCAGGAGTACCTATATGGGGTGTTTATGTATCTGGGAAGAGAAAGGTGAAAGGGTCTCTGATCTACTATCAATTAGGTAGAGCTTCGCCAAGGGTTTCCTTGGCGCTTTTATCCATGCTGGTTTCTTAGTCGGAATCATCCCTTTCACGATTCATCTCTTGGTATTCCTTAGGATCCACTTCTGGATTTTCCTCTTGGACTTCTTTTGGTCTCTCCTTGCCCTATCCGCAATTTACCGTGATAGGGTAGTAGAAGTCTTGGCGAGGAATTTCAACTACATTGTTTGTGCGAAAATCGAGGTACGAGATATACGGGGAGAATTTAGGTGTGGGAGGGGTTTATAGTATCCTAAAATACTCCTATAGTATTTTAAACTTGATGTTCGATTCTAGTATTCTCTTGTACTCATAGTTGGTAGGTTTTAGGTTTGTTGCAACACCACCATCACTCCCAAGCACATGTTGGTCATATCTCAAATAAATATAGTTGATCAGGCTATATTTATCCCATATATGATTACATAGCTGCCTAGGTTTGACTATAGCATTCAACCTTTAGTTACCTTTGTTTTCTTCTCGGTATGATACTGTGTTAGTAGATATATATACTTTTATAAAACACTTGTCTTTTTAAACTATACTTTTAGGCAGAGTGTGTTTTAGTCCCATTGTATTTATAATTGTATATCTTGTATGGCTAGATATATACCAGTTCACTATAAACAATGCTCTGATACCAATCTGTCACACCCGCGGACCAGACGGCGGAAACGTCCGGAGGCGGGTGACTACATTGTGCAGTATCATAACAATTGAATATAAATGAAACAGAGCAATCCAAACATCATACATTGAGATAACAAACTTACATTGTTTACATATTGTATTTGTCCTCTGAATTACACAAAAGAGACATAAGCAGAAAATTCCAAACTACAGCTAAATAGTCCTGCATCCGCATCCCTTGTTACCTGCTTACTATATCCCTGAGAATACAAGTCGTTTTGAAAAGCGACAACTAAAAAGTTGGTGAGTTCATAAGCATTTTTGTATAAGATAGTTTTACACTTGTTTAGAATCGTTCTCATTGTACTTTCAGAAAATCCGATATTTTCTATGAAATCGTTTGAAGCCTTGCTTTGAAAATCATGGATATATGTGTGCATGTCGTTACTTTTGTTCATTCTTATAAGGAGTGATTATGAAAAGTAGTGTAATTTGTAAAGGCGAGCTGTGTTCGAGAATAGTTCTTTTGTGTAGTAATAGTCAACCGTTTCCAAAAAATCCCCTATTTTCAAAAAGAGAATATAGTTGCAAATCTTGTTTTTCTTATCGAGTAAAATTGAGCGCGCGTTCTAGTTTATCGTTATCGAAATCGTATAAAATCGTTTTCTCCAGAAAATCCTATATTTTATGCTATAAAATATTCGTAAGTTTTGTGTCCAACTGTGTATACTTGCATATGTGTGTGTTAGTTAGCGTTTTCAAAATCGTTTACATATGTTTTCCCATAGAGTCCTACGTTTTCTGATTTGTAAAATAGCAGTATTAAGACTCTATACTTGTTAGATGAAAGAATCAACATGGCAATTGTGGACATTCTACGCGATGAAAAAAGACAGTCAACGCAACAAATGCGGACCATCACCTATCATGTGTAGGACAGTCAACACAACGTGCCAAAATTTATTTATGAGGTTTTCCTTGCATAAATTTCTAGTTATCATAACATATTCTAGTGAGTTGTTATAGCCATACTAATATGACGGAAGCCTGTTTTGGCGTTTCTCAGGCGCCCTCGTTTTGGAAAAGACATTTGTCACCCTAGACTGGCCGGTCTAGCTGTAGCGAACAGCGAAGGTGCGGGGTGTCAACCCCGTATAGATCTATACACAAATTCCTGCTCTCCCTCCAGGAGACTCTGGCTATAACTCCTTACAGGACTTTAGACGTACACTAATATTTTTATATTTAGGTACTTTTGAGATTTGTCTGACTAGAATATTAACAACATTTTGAGCAATCGCTTGAGATCCATTATTCGTTAGATAAATAATGAATTTCGTACTCATTGAATAGAAATATCGTTCTCGTTCCCTATCGTTTATTGTGCTTGTTAACTGGGTGCTCGTGTTCGTTCCATTTCGTTTATTGAAAAATAAGTCATTTTAAACGTTTAACAAAATGACCCAACATTATCGGAATTGACAAAAAAAATGGGCTTTCCTTTCTGTAAATTGTCGGCTCAGGCCCATATTAATCAAGAGAAAAGTGTCAAGTTATAATTTGTGTAAATTTACGACTGCAGGTTATGACACGCATTTTCTGTTTTATGACATATAGAACATTACTTATGTTCCTGAAGGTTTTACGACAGCAGTTTATGACATGCAGATATTTCTGTCATGAAAACTCTGTTTTCGTATATTTTTGTTGATAAAATTATTTATATTAATTAATTATAAATAATCACAAATAGTTTGTTAATCTGGTAAAAAGTCATGGGTATGACATAATATTCCAAGATAACCCTTGTATTTATGTTTGGCCAAAAATGATCCAAAATATTATTATTTCCATACTTTAATCATTTTCAAAATATTTTGCCCAACAACTTGTTTAAGCAAATATTGAAACAAATCCTTATAGTTGTTGTTATAAAAATTTGTGACTTATACTTGGTAACATACTAGTTCTTGCTTCCAAACGTGATTTGTGAGATATAATCCAAACTCTTGAGACTTAACCAAAATCTCGAGTTTTTGGACTATTTATAAAGGTTTTCATACTTAAGCACATGTAAGATGACATGCATACACAAAAAGCAAATAGATCATGATTTACACAAGACTTTGACTTGTCTTCTCCCCCAAAAACAATAGAAATCTCGAAAAAGTAGGGGTATGAAGCTCACCTTGGTTTGTTTTGGTGGGTGATTTGGCAAATTGATGAGGAGTTTCCAAGTTCTAACCCTTGGAGAGTTTGATAAACTCTTTGAACTTGAGAATGCCCTAAGAATATTAACACATAATTTTATGTGTAAATATGGTGATATTAACAGAACAATGTGAAGGATCACTTAGCAAATTAGGAGATACTTACAAGAATTTTGGAAATTTCTTTGAAGAAATCAGATTGAAACTTGAATGCACTTGGGAGCATCCACTAGTTCTTGAAGAGTTTGTTAAGTGGGTGAGGAAAGGACTCTTGAAGGAGGGTGAAATCTTCCAGGGAGTGAAAATGGAGTAAAAGTGAGGATAGTAAGATGGAGTTCTTCTTTTGAATAAAGGAAAAGAAGTCGATTTGATGTGTGCTTGGATATCTGGAGGATATTGCTTGTTTATCCGCAATTATCTTGGAACTTGTTGAAATGTCGCATCATAGAGTCAACCCTTATCTTCTTAGAATCCTTTTAAAAATCTTGGGTATTATTTTATATAATATGTTTAAATAATCAATTTTGGCATAAAATGAGGGTTTAAGGGGTCTAAGATATGAAAAATACGAGTTTAGAGGAATTCCCGACGTCAAAATGTCTTAAAATGACGAAAAAGTCCGAAGTGGACAAAAATACGGAGTGGAGTCCGGAGCCTGCGAGGGTCCGAAGTCAGTTTCAAATTTCCGGAGTCACTCTCAAGGTTCCGGAGTCAACAGAAGAGTTCCGGAGTGTTTTTTCTCGGATTCCGAAGCCCATGTGAATTCCGGAGCGAAGCCAGCAGTCCGGACCGAGGTGAGAAGCCGGCTAAGAGTTTCCGAAGCGGGATTTGTTCTTCCGGATGAGGGGCTTATTCTGGAGTCACCCTTCCGGGCTTGTGAGATTGTCCGAAGCAACTAGGCATTCCGGAATCCATCAGAAGTTCCGAAGTAGAGAGGGGTTCCGGACCAAGAGGGTCCTTTTGGGTTTTCTCCTTCGGTTTTAGGTTGTTTTCGACTGAGGAAGGTACATAGAGAGATTTGGGAGAGATTTCACATGCTTGGAGAAATTTGGGAGAGATTTCACATCCTTGGAGAGATTTGTGAGAGATTTCACATAGTTGGAGAGATTTAGGAGTGATTTCACATACTTGGAGAGATTTGGGAGAGATTTCACATACTTGGAGTGATTTGGGAGAGATTTCACATACTTTGAGAGATTTCGGAGAGATTTCACATACTTGGAGAGATTTCGGAGAGATTGCACATACCCTTTTAATGTGTTAGCACAAGCCATACAATAGTTATTGCTTTTATGAGGACGGAATTTCCTAGCCAAAATGCTAGTTGTGACACAAGCTATGGAATGTCTTTTTGGCCTTTTAAGCCCCAAAAGGCCTTGCATGTAGAGAAAGGAAGGAACTTTATGTGTCCAAACGATGTCTAAGGCTTAGATCTATGTTTGTATGCTTTAGTTTGGAATACTGTGGCTTTTGGACAAGAATCTATGTCTTAACGAGTTAGGGTTTGAGCTTAATCCTTTTAGGAAAGGTATTAATGGGTAAAGTTGGAAATTTTACCCCTCTAGTAGTATTTCCAGAGTTTATACGAAGTTTGGAGTTGAGATATGAAGTATACGGGCTTAATCTGTTAAGATGGCCCAAACAAACACAGGAACTCGCCGAGTCCAGAGAGGGACTGGACGAGTTGAAGTGAGTTGTCCCAAACAAACACAGGAACTCTCTGAGGATGACTCGACGAGTTGATTCGCTAAATCGCGACCATGAGTAGCTAGGGAACTCGGCGAGTCAAGGGTGACTCGACGAGTTGGATCGCGATTTCAGGATTCTGATTTATAGAACTCGACGAGTTGATGGAGCCACTCGGCGAGTTGAGTCAACTCAGAGCGTTGACTTTGACCGTTGACATTAACTTTGACCCAAGGTTGACCTAGTTTGACTTTTGTGGGCATTTTGGATTAAGTGTCATTTGGTATTGATAGCTCGGGGAGTCGAAGGAGTAGCAGTCCGGGGAATTGCCAGTAGCAGCAAAAGGATTATCTGCAGGACTTTAGCAGTGCAAGGTGAGTCTCCTCACTGTGTGTATGGGTCTACGGCCACAATATCGGCCCATTTAGTTTATGTATGGTAGGAAGACCCGGGGGTTAGCCCTAGGCACTATGTATGAAAGACCAGGGGGTGGCTCCTGGCACACAGTATGCTATTATGTATGGTAGGAAGACCTGGGGGTTAGCCCTAGGCAATTTGCATGAAAGACCAGGAGGTGGCTCATGGCACACTGTATGCTCATTAGCTAAGTAGAGTAGTATGTATTCTAGTTGTCTTTGTGATACTTGCATAGAAGACCAGGAGGCGGCTCTTGGCACTTGTCTGTAAGACCCAGGGGGTGGCCCCCGACTTGGCAAGAAAGACAACGTGGCGGCCCGTGGCATAACGGCAAGACTATGTGCGACACATAACAACTTATTTGATATATGATTGATATGTATGGCTTACAGTTATGTATGGCTCAGTTGATATGTATGGTATGTGGTATCTGGGGAACTCACTAAGCTTCGTGCTTACGGTTTACAGTTTTGGTTTCAGGTATCTTTAGTTTTCAAGAAAAGGAGCTCGGGACGATTGCAGCGCATTCACCCATATTATTCCGCATTATGTGATCTTTGGGATTAAACTCTGATATTTGTTTTAAATGAAATGTTTTTAATGTTCGGAACAAAGTTATTAAGTGTTTTCTTATATTAAAAACGAAATTTTTAGTCTTGAATTTTGGGATGTTACATGGTGCTCGATTTATGAAACCCTAGTTGACCTAATGAAAACCTAATTGATCTAAAGACTTAGCTTTTGGGCCTAATTGGGTTGTGATTGGGTTGGAAACCCTAATTAGGGTTAAGAAAACCCTAATTTTGGATATGTGGGTTTTGGTTGTCGGGACCCGCATTTTGGATGACCGGATTGGGATTATGTATTAAACCCGAACACATTATCTGATTAACCTAGTAGATTGATGGACTTAATGGATTAAGTCCTTAATGGGTTAAGTAAGAAACACTTAACCCTAATCGCCATTTCATGTGAGAAACACTAATTTTGGTTGGGCCTGGAGTTGGGTCTTTCTGTTGGGTTTTAGTGATTGGGTTCTAGATGGGCCATCCAAGAACAAATATATGGACTAGAATATTTGGATTGGGATTTAGGATAAGGCCCATTGGACAGGCTTGGGCCAAATTTGGAAAATTGCGCCATATGTTGGGCTTTAGTTCATAGTTTGACTTTTGGATCTTTGGATTGGGCCTTGAGCTTGAATCAAGATAAGCTGGGGGTAAAGTAGTCTTTTACCCCAAACATGGACTTATGGTTATGTGTTGGAACCCAATTATTAATTGGGTGTTATTTTGATATTGACAGATCGGGAATCTGTCATCCAGCAGCTAGGGTTTTGTCCGCGGGACTTCAGCAGTGTGAGGTGAGTCCTCTTCCAGTAGGAACGGGTCTAAGGCACCAAGGCCGGCCCGTTTATGTATGTTAGCAATGACGGGGTTAGCCCGATGTAGTTATATGTTTCCGGACTTCGGTACGATGCCGGGGCAAGCCCGAGGAATGTTTGTATGCTTGATGTCTTCGTGATTCTTGCATGTGTTTGTTTATATGTTCCGGACTTCGGTCCGATGTCGGGGCAAGCCCGAGGAATGTTTAGCTTATATGTTATGTGTTATGTGTTGCGGACTTCAGTCCGATGCCGGGGAAAGCCCGAGGAATGTTTAGCTTATATGTTATGTGTTATGTGTTCCGGACTTCGGTCTGATGTCGGGGCAAGCCCGAGGAATGTTTATATGTTTATCTTATGTGTTTATGTTATATGCTTGTTGAGATGTTATATGTATACCGGACTTCAGTCCGATTTTGGGCGGGGCCTGATGCCGGACTTCGGTCCGATGTCGGGCGGGGCTCGATGTCGGATTCGTCCGATGTTTGACGGGGCCCGATGTAGTTGGCAAAGCCCAATGTATTCTATTATGTTATTATGTGTATGGTATGTGGTAGTTTGGGGAGACTCACTAAGCTTCGTGCTTATAGTTTTCAGTTTTGGTTTCAGGTACTTTCGGTAGCAAAGGAAAGAGCTCAGGATGATTGCAGTTCACACACCATTTGTTTAGCCTGGGATGTTTATACATTGATATATTTTGACAGATGTTATGATATTTCGAGTTACACTATTTATGATTTCTATATGATGTTTAATGACTATGGTTTTCTTAATGATTAAAAACGAAATTTTTGAACTGTATTTTTGGGATGTTTCAGAAAAGGGTCAGCATCGTGATCAGTTTTGGTTACGTATCACGGAGCGCTTTTGTAGGGGAACGGGTCGAAGTCCAGATTATCGGACCTCTGACCAATGTAACTCCAATGAACAAAGTCGTCACACATTGGAATGGAATTTACACAAACTTTGAGAAGCAATGGACTAGCGGAGAAAGTGAAGCGAGTTTGTTGAAAAAAACACACAATGCATTCCAAGATGATATGCAAAAGTCTTTTAAGTTTATTCATGTGTGGGAAGTTGTCAAAAGAAGCATTAGGTGGAGGGAGCTTGCAACAAATGAAGAAATTGCAAATCCGCCAAAGTGAAGCAGGACATTTTCATATTCGAGCTCGCAACAAGTCTCATCGGATGGTCACGTAGACATTAATCTTAATAACGACGACATTGAAGAAATACACTCGCCTCCTCATCCAATGGGAAGGGACAAAACAAAAGTTCAAGCAAAAGGAAAAGGGAAAACGACTTCTTCAAATTCTTCAGTCGGAACCGAGCGGTCAGCCAGATCGGAAGAAATGATGACACAAATGACACAGTTGAATTCAACTTTGGAGAGGCATATGGCTGAAACCGTCTGACTCACCAAGTATACGTTGTTAATGCAAGACGTGAGGCACCTCGACCCCGGAGATCAAGAAGCGGCAAGAATTATGAAAGCATCGATTCGGAAAAATATAATCTGAAACGCAACTGAAAATACGATGCTTTGTTTTTTTTCTAGGTTTTTAAATTTTAACGTCATGTTTTAGTTTTAATTTTTAGGTTTTCAATGTAAATTTAATTTTCATGTTTTTTTTTTTAATTTTTAGGATTTTTAAATTGTAATTTTTAAGTTTATGTTATTTTAAATTTTAGAATGGTTTTTAAAAAAAATTAATCTTTTTCTAAAATGAAATTAAAAAAAAAAATTCATAGGCACGACACCACACTTCGTAGGTAAAAAATGTGAAATTTGTAAAAGTCTATGTGGCGCCTATGTTACGCCCTTTTACCATTGGTAAAAAAAGCATGACACCCTTTAGCCTTATTGTCGGTCAATCGGTAATTTCCTTCGATTAGCTTGTGATTGATGTTTCGAATTCTTCTTTGGGTGAATTTGACGACACCCCCAAAGTTATATATGATTGACATCCCAAGTCAAAGGCATTGACATTCCAAATCACAACTATCCATATCACGCATATTTAGAGCACGAATTTCAAACCCTAAACATCATCAACCTGGAAAAATGATTTTCCAAGATACCTACGTTTTAATATATCGTATGTCATAAACGGATTTAAAATGAACAAAAAAATACATATGGAAGTGAGGTAATTGGAAAAATTAACAAGGGGTTAAGTGAGTTTTATTTTATCCCACATGGTTTGTAGTATAAAAAGAAAATGAGTTTATAAATCTAAATGCTTATTAGCCTTGTAAGTCTTACGTTACAAAGACTCTCTTCCGTGCACATACGGGTGCAAATGCGAAATAAATTGGGTCAATGAAATTGTGTATCTTAAGGTACGAATTCATTGCCAGCCAACCAGAAAAGTTGAAATACATTTTTGCAAATATTCTTTTTGTAATTGAAAAATAATTACCAATTTTTCTTTTTTAACTGAAAATTAACTATTAATTATTGATTTTTTTATCTTACTAATCCTGTTTTTTTAGTAACTTACAAAAATAGTCCCTATGCTTTGGTTAGATTCGTAGCTTTGGTCCCTAAGTTTAAAAATCGTTAGGTTGCATCCTTGTTGTTTATGAATATTGCAGTTTTGGTCATTGTTTCCTATAAAAAAGACTAAGCTACACTTCATTTTTCTTTTACATTTTCTTTTACCAATTTATTATTATTATTATTATTATTATTATTATTATATTTGTTCTTTATTTTAATAAAATTTGTATAGATTTCTTCTAAAATTATTTTTTTTAAATTAATTATCTAAATTATATATATATATATATATATATATATATATATATATATATATATATATATATCATATTATTATTTATTCTTAGCTTTATTTATTTATCTTTGTTTTTGTTGTTTAAAAATCTTTTAATATTTCTGACGTTTTATTCGAATATACGATTTAATATATATATATATATATATATATATATATATATATATATATATATATATATATATATATATGTTTTGTTCATTCACATTATATAACTTTTTTTATGTTTTGCTCAAATAAATAAATAAAAATAGAACCCCAGATAACTATCAAACATCAAATATAATTATTTAATGTTGTTTTTTATGTGTTTTTCGTTTCCATCATTCACTTATGTGTTTTACTTTTTTTTATTCAGTTTTAAAATGTTTTATTGTTACGTTTTAAACGGATAATCTTAAATATTAGGATAAACAATTATCATACCATCATAACAACTACCAAAATAACAACTATATTTTAACGATTATTTGTTAAAAGAATAATCTTAAATAAAATGTATCACTTGTTAATACCAATTAAGTATATATCGTCTGAAATAAAAACAAAATGCTCTCGTATTTATTTTAACAAAAGAAATAGAATTTAAATTAAAATAAGAAGTGAACTTTTTATTATTTCAGACTATATATACTTAATGAGATTTAACAAGGGGAAGATTTTATTTAAGATTATTCTTTTTACAAATAGTTGTTAAAACATAATTGTCATTTCCATAATTGTTATGACGGTATGATACTTCTTTATCCTAATGTTTAAGAATATTCGTTTAAAAAGTAACAAGAAGACTTATTAAAGTTGAATAAAAAAATTAAAGCATATAAACGAATTATGTAAACGAAAAACACATAAAAAACAACATTAAATAATTATATTTGATGTTTGATAGTTATCCGCAGTTTTATTTTAATTTGTTTATTCGAGCAACACATAAAAAATGTTATATAATGTAAACAAACAAAACGTAAAGAAATAATAAGAATAATATTAAATCGTATATTCGAATAAGACGTCAAAAATATTAAAATATTTTTAAACCATAAAAACAAAGATAAATAAATAAAGCTAAGAATAAATAATAATATGATATATATATATATATATATATATATATATATATATATATATATATAATTTAGATAATTGATTAAAAAAATAATAATAATTTTATAAGAAATCTATACAAATTCTATTAAAATAAAGAACAAATAAAATTGTTATATTATAATAATAATAATAATAACAATAATAATAATAATAATAATAATAATAATAACTGATAGAGTTGTATGGAATGTAAAAAAATAATGTGGCAATCCATTCAACTCTATGAAGTTCAATGCATAGTAAATGCCCTAAGTTGCAAACTTTGGTCTCTTCAAGTTTCGTAACATTCAACCAACTCTCCAAAAACTATCTCCTAGCCTTTTCTATATACAATAAATTTGTTGAATTTATTTGTGAAATGTGTATTTTAAAATTTTGCATTGCATTTGCAATCCAAATTAGAAATTTCATACTAGAGGTTTTATGAAATGACTAAGATTTTTATGTAAGTTTTGATGTAAATGTTGTTTGTTTCGTGTCGTTGAACTATGTTCGTGGCCGTTAAAGATACTTTTATTGAAGACAAAATTGCAAAAATGGTCCCTGTGGTTGGCAAATTTATGCGACTTTGGTCCAAAACGATACCTTGGTGCACCACTGGTCCAAAATTGGATCTTTCTATTGTTTTTGGTCCCTCACACTAACTTCCATCAATTTGTGTCATTAGCTGCAATAAAGACGAGGGTATTTTCGTCTTTCCACTTACAGGGACCTTTTTTGCAACCTTATTCAAAATAAAAGCAGGAGCTACATCACTCTTCCATCTTCAACCTTCACGAGCTTCATATTATTCCTACTTTGTGTTCGCAACTGCTTAGACATCAAAAAATCAAATGGTGATGTGTTTCTGTGGTAGGGTTGCGGTGGTTCGCACCTCGTGGACATCAGCAAACCCTGGTCGGAGGTTTTTTTCCTGCCCTCAACAGGTAAGTGTTCCATTTTGGCATTTTACCCTCATTTAGGAAAATCACCCTCATGTTTAGGGGTTTTTTTTAGTTGAAGGGTTCCAGATGCAGATTCTTAGGATGGATTGATCCTCCAATGTGTGCAAGATCTATGTTGATAATACCCGGATTATTGAGGAATATTAACAATACAAACTATCAAGTGGCAAGACTGAAGATGTGTTTGTTTGCAAGTTGCTTACTATTTGTGGTGGTTTGGGTGTTTTTCATTTAGGATTAAGGAATTAGGGACCCCTGAAGTTGCATGTAACTTTGGGTGTTTATGGATTATGAAATTGTAACAGGGGAATGTGCTAGTTTTTGCTATTTGATATTGTAATATCAATATAGGGTTATTTTGGACAACTTCAGAAATATGTATCCTTTTCATGGTTGTAATGACAATGTAATGCAATTATCACCTAATGTTAATTTTTATTTGTTGTTTCAGAACAAAGTTGTTATAAACCATGAATGTGGTTCCATAAACATGACAACAAAGTTGTTATACACCATAAACATCATTCTAATCACAAAGTTGTTCTAAACCATTACATCATTCCTTAACAATCACAAAAGGTTAGCATTAGTTTCATGACCAAAAGGGCTAAAAGACCAAAATAAAACCATGACAACAAACTACTTCTAAACCATAACATCCAAATGCACAAAAGTGGTGCTAAACCAAAAGATAAGTTTTTAAACAAAATACACTAAGTTATTCTTTTTATATGAAGCAAGGACAGAAACTGCAATATTTATAAACCACAGGGATGCAACCTATCAATTTGTAAACTTAGGGACCAAAACTACTAATCTAACCAAATCACAGGGACCATTTCTATAATTTATTCTTTTTTTTTAAAATCAATACATATCGACGAAAGACAAACGGGCAACAAGTTGCGCCGCTAGCCCTTTCTGGATGACAATAAATCATTACAATCTTGTGATTAATTTTTTGTTAGTTATATGTTTTGGGCCCTTGCATTTTCGTGTATAAATAAAGCCTAATTGATTTGAAGATATGGTACATTACTAAGGGACAGTTCTAAAGGTATGGGATAAAATTAGAAAATAGTTTGATGAAAATTTAGACATAAACACACAATATAAGGACTTCCCAACAACACCAAATGGTACATTACTAAGGGACATCTTTGGAGTTGCAATAAAAAAGACACATATATGTTCGTGTGTTACTAGATATTATCGATCTTATTGATGAAAGGATAAAAGAAATAAATACGTTTTTGAAGTCACTATGAAGGAATGATGGTGTTTATTCTTTTGTTATCTTTAACTATATTTGCTTTTGGTAACTATGAAGTTTATAAATCTATGAAAGTATCTTTTGCTAAATATCATATCTCTATACTTTAAACATAATTGATAACAACAAAAACTGGTTAGATATCTGACCTTTCACATGTCGCATGTCCTTGAAGTATCTAGCCTCTTTCTACTCGCATACACTCCTTGTTTTATGAAACCACATCAGCATGAAGAGCTACACCGCCATTTAATGTAACATATTCTTTTGCTTTTAACCAAAACAACATTGTACTTTAACTTTTTTTAACCTAAAAAACAACACAGTTAATCCGTAAATGATAACTATTCGTTGAAATAAAACCAATCGTCGCCGTTGTAACAATGCAATTATACAACACACAATCGTATATTAATTTTTTTCTCATGTCATATGTCCTTGAGGTATTTTTCCTCATTCTCCTTACATACACTCCTTTTTTGTTGGTGATTTTGGTGTTATCAACGTAGTTTAGTATGCATATAAATAGAAATATAAATATGCCTAATTGATTGATCTTAATATGTTAAAATCTGAATAATTAAAACAAAAATATAAATATGCCTAATTGATTTGAAGATATGGATAATGATTTACTTAGTTAAATGTTAGTTAAATATAACTAAATTAAATCATATGATTTTAAATTTTTTAAAATACACCCCTCCCTCAAAAAGTAAAAAAGTTTATAATAGAACCCAATATATATATATATATATATATATATATATATATATATATATATATATAGAGGTTATTTTGTTTCTTATATTTATTGTGTGCTAGAATGCACCAATAGGGATTTAGTAAATTAAATAATTATTTAATCAAATAAATATAAATATTAAATGATTTCCATAATTATATGTATATTAAATGATATCCATAATTATAATTCTCTTTTTATGGAAACTAATTAAATCCGTCATTAATGTCAGCAATAACATTCTTTCAGAATGAATTTGCATCTAGGTTTTTATATGCGAGTTCGTATTTTGTTTCTGGACTTATTCACTTAAAATACAATAAAGTTGCATGGAATATGAAGAACGAGAGTGTATTCTACTAGAATACACTCTCATTCTTCTAGATATGAATTCATTCTGAAAGAATGTTATTGTTGACATTAATGACGAATTTAATTAGTTTCCATAAAAATGAGTTATAAGTATGGATATCATTTAATATACATATAATTATCACTAAATTCCTATTGGTGCATTCTAGCACACAATAGATGTGAGAAATATTTGAACCTACCTCTATATATATATATATATATATATATATATATATATATATAGATCCGGTAAGAAGTTTTTTTTTGGTAGGAAGGTAAGAAGGTTTTTTTCTACATATTTTTTTGACGAACAAAATAAATGAATCACTAGATGATTCATTTGTAAGATGATTCACAAGAAAAAACTCCCAAAAAAACATCTTTATGATTCATTTTTAAGTAAATTAAGAAAAAATTCATTTTTATGACAATTTTAGTGAATAACAACAAAATCATTGTATAAATGAATCATCGAGATGTTTTTTTGAGAATTTTTTCTTGTGAATCATCTTACAAATGAATCATCTAATGATTCATTTTGTTTGTTTGCGAAAAAAATATGTAGAAAAAAAACTTCTTACCTTCCTACCAAAAATTTCGTTCTTATTTGATCTTGACTCTGTGTGTGTGTATATATATATATATATATATATATCTTATTGTATGTAAAAGGAAAATATTATAACATGTGTCCTCACATGTTTACTTAATGATTGTTAGTCGAATCAAGACTAGACATCATTCATGAAGTCATGCTATTAGAAATGTATAAGGAAATGATCTATAAAATGATTGTTGAATGAGTGTCATTTTCACTCACCGTTTCTTTGTGTGGTGGATTATCGTTAGCCAAAATGGTTTGATAGAACGATGTCTCGTTAAAACTATAACAAATATAAGTACTAAAAACAAAATTCTCATTCTTATTTATTTTTGGAAAATGTGAATAGTTGGTAATCCATTATTAACGCACGTTACTTGTTACAAGCACTATTTATAGAGTTATGTGGATAACCGACACATAAATATGATCCATAAAAGGAAAATGATGTGGACTTGTGGTTGTGGCTTATTGATGATGCATGTGTGAATGACCAGCACATCAATTTAAGAGTCATAACATAATCAAGGGTCACACATACTTGCATGGTTGGTTCACCATCATATTTGTGAGACCACGGTATCCCTGACAAAAATAGAGGTTATGCAAATACGAGATTAACATGCCATTAAATAGTTTTAATGAATCTCAAAATATATAGGAGTTTCATAGTGATTGAAATTGGTAAAGTGCATTACCTACTTAAACAACTTTGTGGTGTGTTGACGGCATCTCTCTACACATCACAAAGCCAAATATGGATCCCAGCCTTAGTTAATAATAAATTTGGTTTGAAATAATTATTTAAAGGATCAATAAAATAAAAGTGAATGGAATTAAGATTGAATGATGTCTACAAGAAAAATCCACTAAAATCTACTTCCATAAAAACCTCTCGAAAGGATTAGCTGGAAGGATGATAAAATTCATATTTTAGGAATAGAAAGATCATGTCTTAGTTAAAGCTCTTCCTAAGGTTCTCTAACCATTACATTCCAAAAATTGTTAAGATACGCTATCAAATTAACATATTAAAGTGAAATGGAATTTCATTTAGTTAGAAGTTAACTATGGTAATCAACTAAGCTAACAATGTACATATAATCTATCCATTCTGATTTTAATATGAGCAACTAAGAAATGTCCATTAAGGAGTTGAATGGATGTAGAGACCCTTTGGGACTAACATAGTCAATAATAGAAACTCCAAACTTCAAATAATCCCACATTCACTATCATGAATAAAAATGTCAAAAAGAAAGATATCTAGTTGCCCATACGATTTGTGGTGATCAGGCCCCAAAACACCATTGAAAATAAGAAGGCTTATTCCAAAACTTGTTCTGATTAACTATCACTTCCAAAATTAAATAAAATGACTAAGAAATCATAAAAGCCCAACATGTATGATATGTAAGACTAAAACATAGAAGAGATAATTTGATTATGGATTACGAGCCAATGCTACTATCTGTAGGATCAAACATATACTCATTCTTAAGAATACTTAGTCTACAATCAGATATGAAAATTCATAATACCATTGGAACATTACTTGCAATCCTTGAGTACTTTACTAAAGGATATAGTACTGACATTTACAAGAATTTGCATTGATATATGTATATTTAACTATATATTTAATGCATACTTCTAATACTTTTAGCTACAATTATATTTAATTTGAAACAAAAGATACTTATTATGTTTGAAATATGTTTTGTAGAAGCGAAGACTTGCTCAGGACCAAAAGGAAGCATACGAGGAGCCGGAAGCAGGAAACTGGAGCTAAAACAAAATAAGAAGAAAAGAAGACTAAAGACCATGTCGTGGTGATCTCCAACACGACGTGGTGATGGGAAGACTCTCGACCAATCAGATAACTTGGAGAATATGGGATAAACACTATGACCACGACGTGGTGGTGTCCAACCATGACGTGGTGAATAGTTATTTGGCAATTATAAAATCCCGAACATTAGGTCGAATCAGGGCATGCAATAAGAATTATGACTAAAAACCCTTAGCAACTCAGAAGAAGATCGAAAATCAACTGAAGCTCAAGGATTGAAGAAGATTTAGAAGGATTCAACATTGATCTAGTTGGTTTGCTAATCATTACTCATGTCTAGCTTATTTTATAAGGACTATGTGTATTTTTCTACTACAACGAAAGGCTAAATACCTTTACTTCTATTTGGTGATGAAACTTGATCCCTATGTGTTGAATTCGATATTTGGATGATTATATTTGATTTTACTTGTGTTTTGATGATTTAAACCCTAGTATGTTTAGTTCTAGTTTATATTGCTTATGAATTAGATTATGTGTCTTAATTGATCATATTAACTGCATGAATTTGTATCCTAATTGTTTATGATCATTAAATAATTAGAGCTAGGATTAATCACATCTTGGATTAAGTAATTAAAGCTAGTAACTTTAATTGTGTTAGACAGCATAATTAGTCTTAATTAGTGCTTGGTTGCTTAACTTAATCATAGGAAAGTAACTACTATCATTCATAGTCCAATTTGTGCTTAATATCGATTTGGTCTTTAACTTATGCATGACCATTGCTTGGTAATTCATAAATTAGTAGGCCTAGATATTTGATCATAATAGCTAGTTAGCAAATTGCTAATCAATATAATCCATCCATTAGAAATGAACCAAATGAGAAGGTGAAATCGGATCTAGGCATAAGTATTCTTTTAATTCTTGAAGTAAATTTATTTTCTTTGCTTGCTTAATTGTTAGTTGATAGTAAGTTCTTTTGATCTTGCAAAATCACTAACCCCCCCCCCCACCCAATCCTAGTTTGTTTCTTAGTTTAATTAGAAGTAGTTAATTTATTTAATTGAATTGTGTTCCCTATGATCGACACACGGCTTACGTGAGCTATTCTATAATCTGATTAGGTACACTGCCTATATGTGTATAGTTAGCAAATAAAGTTAGGTTATAAATTCAAAATGAGTAGGTACTATTGTGCACATCGTGAAATGACTTAAAGGGAGTAAGATGAATGAAACAAGAAGAAGCAAAGTTGATCATGAATATCGGGGTCTTGCTAATGTTCATAGGATCAAAAGACATCTCATTCTCCCAAATGTTTAGTCTATGGTTTTATGATTTAAGATTGTTTATAAAAGAGTTCATAAGATTGTTATGACTTATATAGAACGTTCTAATGTGTTTAAAAGTAAGTCACAAATATGTGAAACTTCTATAGTAACAAAAGGTTGATTCAAGAATTTGAACGAGATGTAATATTGTGGAATCATATTCCTGAAAGTAAGAATTGCATTGCCAAATGTCCAGTTGGATAGGGCTTTGGAATTTATTTGACAACAGACTTATGATGAATATGACTCCTATTTGTCAAAACAGATGATAAAAGCACTATGTGTGAAACACCCGTTTTCCAGGATAGATTAGTTTAGGGTTTTAAGGAGTCAAAAGCACGGTTTTTGGGAAAAACAAGGTGTCACGACATGACAAGCCAAATATGAGAAGCACATTTTTGAACTTTTCTCACGATGTGAGACACAAGGTGTCACGACGTGAAACCTGCTGTAGCCTAAGCCTATGATCTTTTAGGATTTTCTTCATATTTAATTCCCTCTAAGTCGATTTTAGGGTTCATTATCAGCCTCCAACACCCTTTTACCTTAGAAAAACCCTAACCCTAATTCCCTTGGTGATTCTTGGCCTTTTGGAGCTTACAAGGAAACAATATCATCATCATCTCATATTGTTTCTGGACCTTTTTAAGTGTCAAAGGCTCAAACTTTATTGCTTAAAGTAGTTAGATCTAAGTTGTTGTCCCATGTCTTTCATGTTTAAACAAGTTTGAACGGAAGTAACACATAAAGTTGGCAACTTTATGCGTTCTAAGGGTCCCTTAAGTATGATAATATTCAGATCTAGAAGTTGGTTGATTATTGGATCCATGCATGTGAGTTTTGGGTTTAATTTCTTCATTTTTGTGACCTAGAATGGATATAGGACATGCTTGAGGCATGCATGTACATAAAGTAATCATTTTATGGACCTTTGGAGTCCCCTTTAGCTTATGGAAGAGTTAGGGTGAAAGACTTAATGGATTAAGGAATTAAATCTTTGGATTTATGTGTCAGACTGTAGTCAGAACGTGACACAAGGTGTGTCACGACGTGACCACGAAAGAGCCCATTTCTGCTGAGTCTTTTGGGTTCATAATGTGACTAAAGTATGTTCTCCTTGTGAGGTCAGCCCAAAATATTTTACGTGATTGAGTTGGCTGAGTTAGAGTGAGTTTAGTTGGAATTAGATCGAGTGTAATCTCACGATGTGACCAAGGGATGGTCACGATTTGAGGATCATTAGGTGACATTAATGGTTGTTGACTTTGACATTGATCATTGACTTGTTGACCTGGGTTGACTTTTGGTCAAGATTTTTGGATTTAGTGGGAAGACTAAGGTTGGACCTTGTATGTTTCATCAGGTGGGTTGTAGCATATGTTGGATTAAGTATTTAAAGCTAGTAACTTTAACTGTGTTAGAGAGCATAATTAGTCTTAATTAGTGCTTGGTTGCTTAACTTAGTCATAGGAAAGTAACTAATATCATTCATAGTCCAATTTGTGCTTAATTTCAATTTGGTGTTTAACTTATGCATGCTCATTGCGCTGTAATTCATAAATTAGTAGGCCTGGATATTTGATCATAATAGCTAGTTAGCAAATTGCTAATCAATATAATCCATCCATTAGAAATAAACCAAATGAGAAGGTGAAATCGGATTAGGCATAAGTATTCTTTTAATTCTTGAAGTTAATTTATTTCCTTTGCTTGCTTAATTGTTAGTTGATAGTAAGTTCTTCTGATCTTGCAAAATCACTAACCCCCCCCCCCAATCATAGTTTGTTTCTTAGTTTAAATAGAAGTAGTTAATTTATTTAATTGAATTGTGTTCCCTATGATCGACACACGGCTTACGTGAGCTATTCTATAACCTGATTAGGTACACTCCCTATAAGTGTATAGTTAGCAAATAAAGTTAGGTTATAAATTCAAAATGAGTAGGTACTATTGTGCACATCGTGCATTGACTTAAAGGGAGTAAGACGAATGAAACAAGAAGAAGCAAAGTTGATCATGAATATCGGGCTCTTGCTAATGTTCATAGGATCAAAAGACATCTCATTCTCCCAAATGTTTAGTCTATGGTTTTATGATTTAAGATTGTTTATAAAAGAGTTCATAAGATTGTTATGACTTATATAGAACGTTCTAATGTGTTTAAAAGTAAGTCACAAATATGTGAAACTTCTATAGTAACAAAAGGTTGATTCAAGAATTTGAACGAGATGTAATATTGTGGAATCATATTCCTAAAAGTAAGAATTACATTGCCAAATGTCTAGTTGGATAGGGCTTTGGAATTCATTTGACAATAGACTTATGATGAATATGATTCCGATTTGTCAAAACAGATGATAAAAGCACTATGTGTGAAACACCCGTTTTCCAGGATGGATCAGTTTAGGGTTTTAAGGAGTCAAAAGCATGGTTTTTGGGAAAAACAAGGTGTCACGACGTGACAAGCCAAATATGAGAAGCGCATTTTTGAACTTTTCTCACGATGTGAGACACAAGGTGTCACGACGTGAAACCTGCTGTAGCCTAAGCCTATGATATTTTAGGACTTTCTTCATATTTAATTCCCTCTAAGTCGATTTTAGGGTTCATTATCAGCCTCCAACACCCTTTTACCTTAGAAAAACCCTAACCCTAATTCCCTTGGTGATTCTTGGCCTTTTGGAGCTTACAAGGAAACAATATCATCATCATCTCATATTGTTTCTGGACCTTTTTAAGTGTCAAAGGCTCAAACTTTATTGCTTAAAGTAGTTAGATCTAAGTTGTTGTCCCATGTCTTTCATGTTTAAACAAGTTTGAACGGAAGTAACACATAAAGTTGGCAACTTTATGCGTTCTAAGGGTCCCTTAAGTATGATAATATTCAGATCTAGAAGTTGGTTGATTATTGGATCCATGCATGTGAGTTTTGGGTTTAATTTCTTCATTTTTGTGACCTAGAATGGATATAGGACATGCTTGAGGCATGCATGTCCATAAAGTAATCATTTTATGGACCTTTGGAGTCCCCTTTAGCTTATGGAAGAGTTAGGGTGAAAGACTTAATGGATTAAGGACTTAAATCTTTGGATTTATGTGTCAGACTGTAGTCAGAACGTGACACAAGGTGTGTCACGACGTGACCACGAAAGAGCCCGTTTCTTCTGAGTCTTTTGGGTTCATAATGTGACTAAAGTATGTTCTCGTTGTGAGGTCAGCCTAAAGGATTTTACGTGATTGAGTTGGCTGAGTTAGAGTGAGTTTAGTTGGAATTAGATCGAGTGTAATCTCACGATGTGACCAAGGGATGGTCACGATTTGAGGATCATTAGGTGACATTAATGGTTGTTGACTTTGACATTGATCATTGACTTGTTGACCTGGGTTGACTTTTGGTCAAGATTTTTGAATTTAGTGGGAAGACTAAGGTTGGACCTTGTATGTTTCATCAGGTGGGTTGTAGCATATGTTGGATTAAGTATTTAAAGCTAGTAACTTTAACTGTGTTAGAGAGCATAATTAGTCTTAATTAGTGCTTGGTTGCTTAACTTAGTCATAGGAAAGTAACTAATATCATTCATAGTCCAATTTGTGCTTAATTTCAATTTGGTGTTTAACTTATGCATGCTCATTGCGCTGTAATTCATAAATTAGTAGGCCTGGATATTTGATCATAATAGCTAGTTAGCAAATTGCTAATC
This sequence comes from Lactuca virosa, assembly GCF_052849685.1. NCBI lineage: Eukaryota > Viridiplantae > Streptophyta > Magnoliopsida > Asterales > Asteraceae > Lactuca > Lactuca virosa. The sequence continues at coordinate 378,274,030 of NC_136430.1, read as the reverse complement.
AATATAATCCATCCATTAGAAATGAACCAAATGAGAAGGTGAAATCGGATTAGGCATAAGTATTCTTTTAATTCTTGAAGTTAATTTATTTCCTTTGCTTGCTTAATTGTTAGTTGATAGTAAGTTCTTCTGATCTTGCAAAATCACTAACCCCCCCCCCCCAATCATAGTTTGTTTCTTAGTTTAAATAGAAGTAGTTAATTTATTTAATTGAATTGTGTTCCCTATGATCGACACACGGCTTACGTGAGCTATTCTATAATCTGATTAGGTACACTGCCTATAAGTGTATAGTTAGCAAATAAAGTTAGGTTATAAATTCAAAATGAGTAGGTACTATTGTGCACATCGTGCATTGACTTAAAGGGAGTAAGATGAATGAAACAAGAAGAAGCAAAGTTGATCATGAATATCGGGCTCTTGCTAATGTTCATAGGATCAAAAGACATCTCATTCTCCCAAATGTTTAGTCTATGGTTTTATGATTTAAGATTGTTTATAAAAGAGTTCATAAGATTGTTATGACTTATATAGAACGTTCTAATGTGTTTAAAAGTAAGTCACAAATATGTGAAACTTCTATAGTAACAAAAGGTTGATTCAAGAATTTGAACGAGATGTAATATTGTGGAATCATATTCCTAAAAGTAAGAATTACATTGCCAAATGTCCAGTTGGATAGGGCTTTGGAATTCATTTGACAATAGACTTATGATGAATATGATTCCGATTTGTCAAAACAGATGATAAAAGCACTATGTGTGAAACACCCGTTTTACAGGATGGATCAGTTTAGGGTTTTAAGGAGTCAAAAGCATGGTTTTTGGGAAAAACAAGGTGTCACGACGTGACAAGCCAAATATGAGAAGCGCATTTTTGAACTTTTCTCACGATGTGAGACACAAGGTGTCACGACGTGAAACCTGCTGTAGCCTAAGCCTATGATATTTTAGGATTTTCTTCATATTTAATTCCCTCTAAGTCGATTTTAGGGTTCATTATCAGCCTCCAACACCCTTTTACCTTAGAAAAACCCTAACCCTAATTCCCTTGGTGATTCTTGGCCTTTTGGAACTTACAAGGAAACAATATCATCATCATCTCATATTGTTTCTGGACCTTTTTAAGTGTCAAAGGCTCAAACTTTATTGCTTAAAGTAGTTAGATCTAAGTTGTTGTCCCATGTCTTTCATGTTTAAACAAGTTTGAACGGAAGTAACACATAAAGTTGGCAACTTTATGCGTTCTAAGGGTCCCTTAAGTATGATAATATTCAGATCTAGAAGTTGGTTGATTATTGGATCCATGCATGTGAGTTTTGGGTTTAATTTCTTCATTTTTGTGACCTAGAATGGATATAGGACATGCTTGAGGCATGCATGTCCATAAAGTAATCATTTTATGGACCTTTGGAGTCCCCTTTAGCTTATGGAAGAGTTAGGGTGAAAGACTTAATGGATTAAGGACTTAAATCTTTGGATTTATGTGTCAGACTGTAGTCAGAACGTGACACAAGGTGTGTCACGACGTGACCACGAAAGAGCCCGTTTCTGCTGAGTCTTTTGGGTTCATAATGTGACTAAAGTATGTTCTCGTTGTGAGGTCAGCCTAAAGGATTTTACGTGATTGAGTTGGCTGAGTTAGAGTGAGTTTAGTTGGAATTAGATCGAGTGTAATCTCACGATGTGACCAAGGGATGGTCACGATTTGAGGATCATTAGGTGACATTAATGGTTGTTGACTTTGACATTGATCATTGACTTGTTGACCTGGGTTGACTTTTGGTCAAGATTTTTGAATTTAGTGGGAAGACTAAGGTTGGACCTTGTATGTTTCATCAGGTAGGTTGTAGCATATGTTGGATTAAGTATTTAAAGCTAGTAACTTTAACTGTGTTAGAGAGCATAATTAGTCTTAATTAGTGCTTGGTTGCTTAACTTAGTCATAGGAAAGTAACTAATATCATTCATAGTCCAATTTGTGCTTAATTTCAATTTGGTGTTTAACTTATGCATGCTCATTGCGCTGTAATTCATAAATTAGTAGGCCTGGATATTTGATCATAATAGCTAGTTAGCAAATTGCTAATCAATATAATCCATCCATTAGAAATGAACCAAATGAGAAGGTGAAATCGGATTAGGCATAAGTATTCTTTTAATTCTTGAAGTTAATTTATTTCCTTTGCTTGCTTAATTGTTAGTTGATAGTAAGTTCTTCTGATCTTGCAAAATCACTAACCCCCCCCCCCAATCATAGTTTGTTTCTTAGTTTAAATAGAAGTAGTTAATTTATTTAATTGAATTGTGTTCCCTATGATCGACACACGGCTTACGTGAGCTATTCTATAATCTGATTAGGTACACTCCCTATAAGTGTATAGTTAGCAAATAAAGTTAGGTTATAAATTCAAAATGAGTAGGTACTATTGTGCACATCGTGCATTGACTTAAAGGGAGTAAGATGAATGAAACAAGAAGAAGCAAAGTTGATCATGAATATCGGGCTCTTGCTAATGTTCATAGGATCAAAAGACATCTCATTCTCCCAAATGTTTAGTCTATGGTTTTATGATTTAAGATTGTTTATAAAAGAGTTCATAAGATTGTTATGACTTATATAGAACGTTCTAATGTGTTTAAAAGTAAGTCACAAATATGTGAAACTTCTATAGTAACAAAAGGTTGATTCAAGAATTTGAACGAGATGTAATATTGTGGAATCATATTCCTAAAAGTAAGAATTACATTGCCAAATGTCCAGTTGGATAGGGCTTTGGAATTCATTTGACAATAGACTTATGATGAATACGATTCCGATTTGTCAAAACAGATGATAAAAGCACTATGTGTGAAACACCCGTTTTCCAGGATGGATCGGTTTAGGGTTTTAAGGAGTCAAAAGCATGGTTTTTGGGAAAAACAAGGTGTCACGACGTGACAAGCCAAATATGAGAAGCGCATTTTTGAACTTTTCTCACGATGGGAGACACAAGGTGTCACGACGTGAAACCTGCTGTAGCCTAAGCCTATGATATTTTAGGATTTTCTTCATATTTAATTCCCTCTAAGTCGATTTTAGGGTTCATTATCAGCCTCCAACACCCTTTTACCTTAGAAAAACCCTAACCCTAATTCCCTTGGTGATTCTTGGCCTTTTGGAGCTTACAAGGAAACAATATCATCATCATCTCATATTGTTTCTGGACCTTTTTAAGTGTCAAAGGCTCAAACTTTATTGCTTAAAGTAGTTAGATCTAAGTTGTTGTCCCATGTCTTTCATGTTTAAACAAGTTTGAACGGAAGTAACACATAAAGTTGGCAACTTTATGCGTTCTAAGGGTCCCTTAAGTATGATAATATTCAGATCTAGAAGTTGGTTGATTATTGGATCCATGCATGTGAGTTTTGGGTTTAATTTCTTCATTTTTGTGACCTAGAATGGATATAGGACATGATTGAGGCATGCATGTCCATAAAGTAATCATTTTATGGACCTTTGGAGTCCCCTTTAGCTTATGGAAGAGTTAGGGTGAAAGACTTAATGGATTAAGGACTTAAATCTTTGGATTTATGTGTCAGACTGTAGTCAGAACGTGACACAAGGTGTGTCACGACGTGACCACGAAAGAGCCCGTTTCTGCTGAGTCTTTTGGGTTCATAATGTGACTAAAGTATGTTCTCGTTGTGAGGTCAGCCCAAAGGATTTTACGTGATTGAGTTGGCTGAGTTAGAGTGAGTTTAGTTGGAATTAGATCGAGTGTAATCTCACGATGTGACCAAGGGATGGTCACGATTTGAGGATCATTAGGTGACATTAATGGTTGTTGACTTTGACATTGATCATTGACTTGTTGACCTGGGTTGACTTTTGGTCAAGATTTTTGGATTTAGTGGGAAGACTAAGGTTGGACCTTGTATGTTTCATCAGGTGGGTTGTAGCATATGTTGGATTAAGTATTTAAAGCTAGTAACTTTAACTGTGTTAGAGAGCATAATTAGTCTTAATTAGTGCTTGGTTGCTTAACTTAGTCATAGGAAAGTAACTAATATCATTCATAGTCCAATTTGTGCTTAATTTCAATTTGGTGTTTAACTTATGCATGCTCATTGCGCTGTAATTCATAAATTAGTAGGCCTGAATATTTGATCATAATAGTTAGTTAGCAAATTGCTAATCAATATAATCCATCCATTAGAAATGAACCAAATGAGAAGGTGAAATCGGATTAGGCATAAGTATTCTTTTAATTCTTGAAGTTAATTTATTTCCTTTGCTTACTTAATTGTTAGTTGATAGTAAGTTCTTCTGATCTTGCAAAATCACTAACCCCCCCCCCCCCCCCAATCATAGTTTGTTTCTTAGTTTAAATAGAAGTAGTTAATTTATTTAATTGAATTGTGTTCCCTATGATCGACACACGGCTTACGTGAGCTATTCTATAATCTGATTAGGTACACTGCCTATAAGTGTATAGTTAGCAAATAAAGTTAGGTTATGAATTCAAAATGAGTAGGTACTATTGTGCACATCGTGCATTGACTTAAAGGGAGTAAGATGAATGAAACAAGAAGAAGCAAAGTTGATCATGAATATCGGGCTCTTGCTAATGTTCATAGGATCAAAAGACATCTCATTCTCCCAAATGTTTAGTCTATGGTTTTATGATTTAAGATTGTTTATAAAAGAGTTCATAAGATTGTTATGACTTATATAGAACGTTCTAATGTGTTTAAAAGTAAGTCACAAATATCTGAAAATACTATAGTAACAAAAGGTTGATTCAAGAATTTGAACGAGATGTAATATTGTGGAATCATATTCCTAAAAGTAAGAATTACATTGCCAAATGTCCAGTTGGATAGGGCTTTGGAATTCATTTGACAATAGACTTATGATGAATATGATTCCGATTTGTCAAAACAGATGATAAAAGCACTATGTGTGAAACACCCGTTTTCCAGGATGGATCAGTTTAGGGTTTTAAGGAGTCAAAAGCATGGTTTTTGGGAAAAACAAGGTGTCACGACGTGACAAGCCAAATATGAGAAGGGCATTTTTGAACTTTTCTCACGATGTGAGACACAAGGTGTCACGACGTGAAACCTGCTGTAGCCTAAGCCTATGATATTTTAGGATTTTCTTCATATTTAATTCCCTCTAAGTCGATTTTAGGGTTCATTATCAACCTCCAACACCCTTTTACCTTAGAAAAACCCTAACCCTAATTCCCTTGGTGATTCTTGGCCTTTTGGAGCTTACAAGGAAACAATATCATCATCATCTCATATTGTTTCTGGACCTTTTTAAGTGTCAAAGGCTCAAACTTTATTGCTTAAAGTAGTTAGATCTAAGTTGTTGTCCCATGTCTTTCATGTTTAAACAAGTTTGAACGGAAGTAACACATAAAGTTGGCAACTTTATGCGTTCTAAGGGTCCCTTAAGTATGATAATATTCAGATCTAGAAGTTGGTTGATTATTGGATCCATGCATGTGAGTTTTGGGTTTAATTTCTTCATTTTTGTGACCTAGAATGGATATAGGACATGATTGAGGCATGCATGTCCATAAAGTAATCATTTTATGGACCTTTGGAGTCCCCTTTAGCTTATGGAAGAGTTAGGGTGAAATACTTAATGGATTAAGGACTTAAATCTTTGGATTTATGTGTCAGACTGTAGTCAGAACGTGACACAAGGTGTGTCACGACGTGACCACGAAAGAGCCCATTTCTGCTGAGTCTTTTGGGTTCATAATGTGACTAAAGTATGTTCTCGTTGTGAGGTCAGCCCAAAGGATTTTACGTGATTGAGTTGGCTGAGTTAGAGTGAGTTTAGTTGGAATTAGATCGAGTGTAATCTCACGATGTGACCAAGGGATGGTCACGATTTGAGGATCATTAGGTGACATTAATGGTTGTTGACTTTGACATTGATCATTGACTTGTTGACCTGGGTTGACTTTTGGTCAAGATTTTTGGATTTAGTGGGAAGACTAAGGTTGGACCTTGTATGTTTCATCAGGTGGGTTGTAGCATATGTTGGATTAAGTATTTAAAGCTAGTAACTTTAATTGTGTTAGAGAGCATAATTAGTCTTAATTAGTGCTTGGTTGCTTAACTTAGTCATAGGAAAGTAACTAATATCATTCATAGTCCAATTTGTGCTTAATTTCAATTTGGTGTTTAACTTATGCATGCTCATTGCGCTGTAATTCATAAATTAGTAGGCCTGGATATTTGATCATAATAGCTAGTTAGCAAATTGCTAATCAATATAATCCATCCATTAGAAATGAACCAAATGAGAAGGTGAAATCAGATTAGGCATAAGTATTCTTTTAATTCTTGAAGTTAATTTATTTCCTTTGCTTGCTTAATTGTTAGTTGATAGTAAGTTCTTCTGATCTTGCAAAATCACTAACCCCCCCCCCCCCCAATCATAGTTTGTTTCTTAGTTTAAATAGAAGTAGTTAATTTATTTAATTGAATTGTGTTCCCTATGATCGACACACGGCTTACGTGAGCTATTCTATAATCTGATTAGGTACACTGCCTATAAGTGTATAGTTAGCAAATAAAGTTAGGTTATAAATTCAAAATGAGTAGGTACTATTGTGCACATCGTGCATTGACTTAAAGGGAGTAAGATGAATGAAACAAGAAGAAGCAAAGTTGATCATGAATATCGGGCTCTTGCTAATGTTCATAGGATCAAAAGACATCTCATTCTCCCAAATGTTTAGTCTATGGTTTTATGATTTAAGATTGTTTATAAAAGAGTTCATAAGATTGTTATGACTTATATAGAACGTTCTAATGTGTTTAAAAGTAAGTCACAAATACGTGAAACTTCTATAGTAACAAAAGGTTGATTCATGAATTTGAACGAGATGTAATATTGTGGAATCATATTCCTAAAAGTAAGAATTACATTGCCAAATGTCCAGTTGGATAGGGCTTTGGAATTCATTTGACAATAGACTTATGATGAATATGATTCCGATTTGTCAAAACAGATGATAAAAGCACTATGTGTGAAACACCCGTTTTCCAGGATGGATCAGTTTAGGGTTTTAAGGAGTCAAAAGCATGGTTTTTGGGAAAAACAAGGTGTCACGACGTGACAAGCCAAATATGAGAAGCGCATTTTTGAACTTTTCTCACGATGTGAGACACAAGGTGTCACGACGTGAAACCTGCTGTAGCCTAAGCCTATGATATTTTAGGATTTTCTTCATATTTAATTCCCTCTAAGTCGATTTTAGGGTTCATTATCAACCTCCAACACCCTTTTACCTTAGAAAAACCCTAACCCTAATTCCCTTGGTGATTCTTGGCCTTTTGGAGCTTACAAGGAAACAATATCATCATCATCTCATATTGTTTCTGGACCTTTTTAAGTGTCAAAGGCTCAAACTTTATTGCTTAAAGTAGTTAGATCTAAGTTGTTGTCCCATGTCTTTCATGTTTAAACAAGTTTGAACGGAAGTAACACATAAAGTTGGCAACTTTATGCGTTCTAAGGGTCCCTTAAGTATGATAATATTCAGATCTAGAAGTTGGTTGATTATTGGATCCATGCATGTGAGTTTTGGGTTTAATTTCTTCATTTTTGTGACCTAGAATGGATATAGGACATGATTGAGGCATGCATGTCCATAAAGTAATCATTTTATGGACCTTTGGAGTCCCCTTTAGCTTATGGAAGAGTTAGGGTGAAAGACTTAATGGATTAAGGACTTAAATCTTTGGATTTATGTGTCAGACTGTAGTCAGAACGTGACACAAGGTGTGTCACGACGTGACCACGAAAGAGCCCGTTTCTGCTGAGTCTTTTGGGTTCATAATGTGACTAAAGTATGTTCTCGTTGTGAGGTCAGCCCAAAGGATTTTACGTAATTGAGTTGGCTGAGTTAGAGTGAGTTTAGTTGGAATTAGATCGAGTGTAATCTCACGATGTGACCAAGGGATGGTCACGATTTGAGGATCATTAGGTGACATTAATGGTTGTTGACTTTGACATTGATCATTGACTTGTTGACCTGGGTTGACTTTTGGTCAAGATTTTTGGATTTAGTGGGAAGACTAAGGTTGGACCTTGTATGTTTCATCAGGTGGGTTGTAGCATATGTTGGATTAAGTATTTAAAGCTAGTAACTTTAATTGTGTTAGAGAGCATAATTAGTCTTAATTAGTGCTTGGTTGCTTAACTTAGTCATAGGAAAGTAACTAATATCATTCATAGTCCAATTTGTGCTTAATTTCAATTTGGTGTTTAACTTATGCATGCTCATTGCGCTGTAATTCATAAATTAGTAGGCCTGGATATTTGATCATAATAGCTAGTTAGCAAATTGCTAATCAATATAATCCATCCATTAGAAATGAACCAAATGAGAAGGTGAAATCGGATTAGGCATAAGTATTCTTTTAATTCTTGAAGTTAATTTATTTCCTTTGCTTGCTTAATTGTTAGTTGATAGTAAGTTCTTCTGATCTTGCAAAATCACTAACCCCCCCCCCCAATCATAGTTTGTTTCTTAGTTTAAATAGAAGTAGTTAATTTATTTAATTGAATTGTGTTCCCTATGATCGACACACGGCTTACGTGAGCTATTCTATAATCTGATTAGGTACACTGCCTATAAGTGTATAGTTAGCAAATAAAGTTAGGTTATAAATTCAAAATGAGTAGGTACTATTGTGCACATCGTGCATTGACTTAAAGGGAGTAAGATGAATGAAACAAGAAGAAGCAAAGTTGATCATGAATATCGGGCTCTTGCTAATGTTCATAGGATCAAAAGACATCTCATTCTCCCAAATGTTTAGTCTATGGTTTTATGATTTAAGATTGTTTATAAAAGAGTTCATAAGATTGTTATGACTTATATAGAACGTTCTAATGTGTTTAAAAGTAAGTCACAAATACGTGAAACTTCTATAGTAACAAAAGGTTGATTCATGAATTTGAACGAGATGTAATATTGTGGAATCATATTCCTAAAAGTAAGAATTACATTGCCAAATGTCCAGTTGGATAGGGCTTTGGAATTCAATTGACAATAGACTTATGATGAATATGATTCCGATTTGTCAAAACAGATGATAAAAGCACTATGTGTGAAACACCCGTTTTCCAGGATGGATCAGTTTAGGGTTTTAAGGAGTCAAAAGCATGGTTTTTGGGAAAAACAAGGTGTCACGACGTGACAAGCCAAATATGAGAAGCGCATTTTTGAACTTTTCTCACGATGTGAGACAAAAGGTGTCACGACGTGAAACCTGCTGTAGCCTAAGCCTATGATATTTTAGGATTTTCTTCATATTTAATTCCCTCTAAGTCGATTTTAGGGTTCATTATCAACCTCCAACACCCTTTTACCTTAGAAAAACCCTAACCCTAATTCCCTTGGTGATTCTTGGCCTTTTGGAGCTTACAAGGAAACAATATCATCATCATCTCATATTGTTTCTGGACCTTTTTAAGTGTCAAAGGCTCAAACTTTATTGCTTAAAGTAGTTAGATCTAAGTTGTTGTCCCATGTCTTTCATGTTTAAACAAGTTTGAACGGAAGTAACACATAAAGTTGGCAACTTTATGCGTTCTAAGGGTCCCTTAAGTATGATAATATTCAGATCTAGAAGTTGGTTGATTATTGGATCCATGCATGTGAGTTTTGGGTTTAATTTCTTCATTTTTGTGACCTAGAATGGATATAGGACATGATTGAGGCATGCATGTCCATAAAGTAATCATTTTATGGACCTTTGGAGTCCCCTTTAGCTTATGGAAGAGTTAGGGTGAAAGACTTAATGGATTAAGGACTTAAATCTTTGGATTTATGTGTCAGACTGTAGTCAGAACGTGACACAAGGTGTGTCACGACGTGACCACGAAAGAGCCCGTTTCTGCTGAGTCTTTTGGGTTCATAATGTGACTAAAGTATGTTCTCGTTGTGAGGTCAGCCCAAAGGATTTTACGTGATTGAGTTGGCTGAGTTAGAGTGAGTTTAGTTGGAATTAGATCGAGTGTAATCTCACGATGTGACCAAGGGATGGTCACGATTTGAGGATCATTAGGTGACATTAATGGTTGTTGACTTTGACATTGATCATTGACTTGTTGACCTGGGTTGACTTTTGGTCAAGATTTTTGGATTTAGTGGGAAGACTAAGGTTGGACCTTGTATGTTTCATCAGGTGGGTTGTAGCATATGTTGGATTAAGTATTTAAAGCTAGTAACTTTAATTGTGTTAGAGAGCATAATTAGTCTTAATTAGTGCTTGGTTGCTTAACTTAGTCATAGGAAAGTAACTAATATCATTCATAGTCCAATTTGTGCTTAATTTCAATTTGGTGTTTAACTTATGCATGCTCATTGCGCTGTAATTCATAAATTAGTAGGCCTGGATATTTGATCATAATAGCTAGTTAGCAAATTGCTAATCAATATAATCCATCCATTAGAAATGAACCAAATGAGAAGGTGAAATCGGATTAGGCATAAGTATTCTTTTAATTCTTGAAGTTAATTTATTTCCTTTGCTTGCTTAATTGTTAGTTGATAGTAAGTTCTTCTGATCTTGCAAAATCACTAACCCCCCCCCCCAATCATAGTTTGTTTCTTAGTTTAAATAGAAGTAGTTAATTTATTTAATTGAATTGTGTTCCCTATGATCGACACACGGCTTACGTGAGCTATTCTATAATCTGATTAGGTACACTGCCTATAAGTGTATAGTTAGCAAATAAAGTTAGGTTATAAATTCAAAATGAGTAGGTACTATTGTGCACATCGTGCATTGACTTAAAGGGAGTAAGATGAATGAAACAAGAAGAAGCAAAGTTGATCATGAATATCGGGCTCTTGCTAATGTTCATAGGATCAAAAGACATCTCATTCTCCCAAATGTTTAGTCTATGGTTTTATGATTTAAGATTGTTTATAAAAGAGTTCATAAGATTGTTATGACTTATATAGAACGTTCTAATGTGTTTAAAAGTAAGTCACAAATACGTGAAACTTCTATAGTAACAAAAGGTTGATTCATGAATTTGAACGAGATGTAATATTGTGGAATCATATTCCTAAAAGTAAGAATTACATTGCCAAATGTCCAGTTGGATAGGGCTTTGGAATTCATTTGACAATAGACTTATGATGAATATGATTCCGATTTGTCAAAACAGATGATAAAAGCACTATGTGTGAAACACCCGTTTTCCAGGATGGATCAGTTTAGGGTTTTAAGGAGTCAAAAGCATGGTTTTTGGGAAAAACAAGGTGTCACGACGTGACAAGCCAAATATGAGAAGCGCATTTTTGAACTTTTCTCACGATGTGAGACACAAGGTGTCACGACGTGAAACCTGCTGTAGCCTAAGCCTATGATATTTTAGGATTTTCTTCATATTTAATTCCCTCTAAGTCGATTTTAGGGTTCATTATCAACCTCCAACACCCTTTTACCTTAGAAAAACCCTAACCCTAATTCCCTTGGTGATTCTTGGCCTTTTGGAGCTTACAAGGAAACAATATCATCATCATCTCATATTGTTTCTGGACCTTTTTAAGTGTCAAAGGCTCAAACTTTATTGCTTAAAGTAGTTAGATCTAAGTTGTTGTCCCATGTCTTTCATGTTTAAACAAGTTTGAACGGAAGTAACACATAAAGTTGGCAACTTTATGCGTTCTAAGGGTCCCTTAAGTATGATAATATTCAGATCTAGAAGTTGGTTGATTATTGGATCCATGCATGTGAGTTTTGGGTTTAATTTCTTCATTTTTGTGACCTAGAATGGATATAGGACATGCTTGAGGCATGCATGTCCATAAAGTAATCATTTTATGGACCTTTGGAGTCCCCTTTAGCTTATGGAAGAGTTAGGGTGAAAGACTTAATGGATTAAGGACTTAAATCTTTGGATTTATGTGTCAGACTGTAGTCAGAACGTGACACAAGGTGTGTCACGACGTGACCACGAAAGAGCCCGTTTCTGCTGAGTCTTTTGGGTTCATAATGTGACTAAAGTATGTTCTCGTTGTGAGGTCAGCCCAAAGGATTTTACATGATTGAGTTGGCTGAGTTAGAGTGAGTTTAGTTGGAATTAGATCGAGTGTAATCTCACGATGTGACCAAGGGATGGTCACGATTTGAGGATCATTAGGTGACATTAATGGTTGTTGACTTTGACATTGATCATTGACTTGTTGACCTGGGTTGACTTTTGGTCAAGATTTTTGGATTTAGTGGGAAGACTAAGGTTGGACCTTGTATGTTTCATCAGGTGGGTTGTAGCATATGTTGGATTAAGTATTTAAAGCTAGTAACTTTAACTGTGTTAGAGAGCATAATTAGTCTTAATTAGTGCTTGGTTGCTTAACTTAGTCATAGGAAAGTAACTAATATCATTCATAGTCCAATTTGTGCTTAATTTCAATTTGGTGTTTAACTTATGCATGCTCATTGCGCTGTAATTCATAAATTAGTAGGCCTGATATTTGATCATAATAGCTAGTTAGCAAATTGCTAATCAATATAATCCATCCATTAGAAATGAACCAAATGAGAAGGTGAAATCGGATTAGGCATAAGTATTCTTTTAATTCTTGAAGTTAATTTATTTCCTTTGCTTGCTTAATTGTTAGTTGATAGTAAGTTCTTCTGATCTTGCAAAATCACTAACCCCCCCCCCCCCAATCATAGTTCGTTTCTTAGTTTAAATAGAAGTAGTTAATTTATTTAATTGAATTGTGTTCCCTATGATCGACACACGGCTTACGTGAGCTATTCTATAATCTGATTAGGTACACTGCCTATAAGTGTATAGTTAGCAAATAAAGTTAGGTTATAAATTCAAAATGAGTAGGTACTATTGTGCACATCGTGCATTGACTTAAAGGGAGTAAGATGAATGAAACAAGAAGAAGCAAAGTTGATCATGAATATCGGGCTCTTGCTAATGTTCATAGGATCAAAAGACATCTCATTCTCCCAAATGTTTAGTCTATGGTTTTATGATTTAAGATTGTTTATAAAAGAGTTCATAAGATTGTTATGACTTATATAGAACGTTCTAATGTGTTTAAAAGTAAGTCACAAATATGTGAAACTTCTATAGTAACAAAAGGTTGATTCAAGAATTTGAATGAGATGTAATATTGTGGAATCATATTCCTAAAAGTAAGAATTACATTGCCAAATGTCCAGTTGGATAGGGCTTTGGAATTCATTTGACAATAGACTTATGATGAATATGATTCCGATTTGTCAAAACAGATGATAAAAGCACTATGTGTGAAACACCCGTTTTCCAGGATGGATCAGTTTAGGGTTTTAAGGAGTCAAAAGCATGGTTTTTGGGAAAAACAAGGTGTCACGACGTGACAAGCCAAATATGAGAAGCGCATTTTTGAACTTTTCTCACGATGTAAGACACAAGGTGTCACGACGTGAAACCTGCTGTAGCCTAAGCCTATGATATTTTAGGATTTTCTTCATATTTAATTCCCTCTAAGTCGATTTTAGGGTTCATTATCAACCTCCAACACCCTTTTACCTTAGAAAAACCCTAACCCTAATTCCCTTGGTGATTCTTGGCCTTTTGGAGCTTACAAGGAAACAATATCATCATCATCTCATATTGTTTCTGGACCTTTTTAAGTGTCAAAGGCTCAAACTTTATTGCTTAAAGTAGTTAGATCTAAGTTGTTGTCCCATGTCTTTCATGTTTAAACAAGTTTGAACGGAAGTAACACATAAAGTTGGCAACTTTATGCGTTCTAAGGGTCCCTTAAGTATGATAATATTCAGATCTAGAAGTTGGTTGATTATTGGATCCATGCATGTGAGTTTTGGGTTTAATTTCTTCATTTTTGTGACCTAGAATGGATATAGGACATGCTTGAGGCATGCATGTCCATAAAGTAATCATTTTATGGACCTTTGGAGTCCCCTTTAGCTTATGGAAGAGTTAGGGTGAAAGACTTAATGGATTAAGGACTTAAATCTTTGGATTTATGTGTCAGCCTGTAGTCAGAACGTGACACAAGGTGTGTCACGACGTGACCACGAAAGAGCCCGTTTCTGCTGAGTCTTTTGGGTTCATAATGTGACTAAAGTATGTTCTCGTTGTGAGGTCAGCCCAAAGGATTTTACGTGATTGAGTTGGCTGAGTTAGAGTGAGTTTAGTTGGAATTAGATCGAGTGTAATCTCACGATATGACCAAGGGATGGTCACGATTTGAGGATCATTAGGTGACATTAATGGTTGTTGACTTTGACATTGATCATTGACTTGTTGACCTGGGTTGACTTTTGGTCAAGATTTTTGGATTTAGTGGGAAGACTAAGGTTGGACCTTGTATGTTTCATCAGGTGGGTTGTAGCATATGTTGGATTAAGTATTTAAAGCTAGTAACTTTAACTGTGTTAGAGAGCATAATTAGTCTTAATTAGTGCTTGGTTGCTTAACTTAGTCATAGGAAAGTAACTAATATCATTCATAGTCCAATTTGTGCTTAATTTCAATTTGGTGTTTAACTTATGCATGCTCATTGCGCTGTAATTCATAAATTAGTAGGCCTGGATATTTGATCATAATAGCTAGTTAGCAAATTGCTAATCAATATAATCCATCCATTAGAAATGAACCAAATGAGAAGGTGAAATCGGATTAGGCATAAGTATTCTTTTAATTCTTGAAGTTAATTTATTTCCTTTGCTTGCTTAATTGTTAGTTGATAGTAAGTTCTTCTGATCTTGCAAAATCACTAACCCCCCCCCCCAATCATAGTTTGTTTCTTAGTTTAAATAGAAGTAGTTAATTTATTTAATTGAATTGTGTTCCCTATGATCGACACACGGCTTACGTGAGCTATTCTATAATCTGATTAGGTACACTGCCTATAAGTGTATAGTTAGCAAATAAAGTTAGGTTATAAATTCAAAATGAGTAGGTACTATTGTGCACATCGTGCATTGACTTAAAGGGAGTAAGATGAATGAAACAAGAAGAAGCAAAGTTGATCATGAATATCGGGCTCTTGCTAATGTTCATAGGATCAAAAGACATCTCATTCTCCCAAATGTTTAGTCTATGGTTTTATGATTTAAGATTGTTTATAAAAGAGTTCATAAGATTGTTATGACTTATATAGAACGTTCTAATGTGTTTAAAAGTAAGTCACAAATATGTGAAAATTCTATAGTAACAAAACGTTGATTCAAGAATTTGAACGAGATGTAATATTGTGGAATCATATTCCTAAAAGTAAGAATTACATTGCCAAATGTCCAGTTGGATAGGGCTTTGGAATTCATTTGACAATAGACTTATGATGAATATGATTCCAATTTGTCAAAACAGATGATAAAAGCACTATGTGTGAAACACCCGTTTTCCAGGATGGATCAGTTTAGGGTTTTAAGGAGTCAAAAGCATGGTTTTTGGGAAAAACAAGGTGTCACGACGTGACAAGCCAAATATGATAAGCGCATTTTTGAACTTTTCTCACGATGTGAGACACAAGGTGTCACGACGTGAAACCTGCTGTAGCCTAAGCCTATGATATTTTAGGATTTTCTTCATATTTAATTCCCTCTAAGTCGATTTTAGGGTTCATTATCAACCTCCAACACCCTTTTACCTTAGAAAAACCCTAACCCTAATTCCCTTGGTGATTCTTGGCCTTTTGGAGCTTACAAGGAAACAATATCATCATCATCTCATATTGTTTCTGGACCTTTTTAAGTGTCAAAGGCTCAAACTTTATTGCTTAAAGTAGTTAGATCTAAGTTGTTGTCCCATGTCTTTCATGTTTAAACAAGTTTGAACGGAAGTAACACATAAAGTTGGCAACTTTATGCGTTCTAAGGGTCCCTTAAGTATGATAATATTCAGATCTAGAAGTTGGTTGATTATTGGATCCATGCATGTGAGTTTTGGGTTTAATTTCTTCATTTTTGTGACCTAGAATGGATATAGGACATGCTTGAGGCATGCATGTCCATAAAGTAATCATTTTATGGACCTTTGGAGTCCCCTTTAGCTTATGGAAGAGTTAGGGTGAAAGACTTAATGGATTAAGGACTTAAATCTTTGGATTTATGTGTCAGCCTGTAGTCAGAACGTGACACAAGGTGTGTCACGACGTGACCACGAAAGAGCCCGTTTCTGCTGAGTCTTTTGGGTTCATAATGTGACTAAAGTATGTTCTCGTTGTGAGGTCAGCCCAAAGGATTTTACGTGATTGAGTTGGCTGAGTTAGAGTGAGTTTAGTTGGAATTAGATCGAGTGTAATCTCACGATATGACCAAGGGATGGTCACGATTTGAGGATCATTAGGTGACATTAATGGTTGTTGACTTTGACATTGATCATTGACTTGTTGACCTGGGTTGACTTTTGGTCAAGATTTTTGGATTTAGTGGGAAGACTAAGGTTGGACCTTGTATGTTTCATCAGGTGGGTTGTAGCATATGTTGGATTAAGTATTTAAAGCTAGTAACTTTAACTGTGTTAGAGAGCATAATTAGTCTTAATTAGTGCTTGGTTGCTTAACTTAGTCATAGGAAAGTAACTAATATCATTCATAGTCCAATTTGTGCTTAATTTCAATTTGGTGTTTAACTTATGCATGCTCATTGCGCTGTAATTCATAAATTAGTAGGCCTGGATATTTGATCATAATAGCTAGTTAGCAAATTGCTAATCAATATAATCCATCCATTAGAAATGAACCAAATGAGAAGGTGAAATCGGATTAGGCATAAGTATTCTTTTAATTCTTGAAGTTAATTTATTTCCTTTGCTTGCTTAATTGTTAGTTGATAGTAAGTTCTTCTGATCTTGCAAAATCACTAACCCCCCCCCCCCCCCAATCATAGTTTGTTTCTTAGTTTAAATAGAAGTAGTTAATTTATTTAATTGAATTGTGTTCCCTATGATCGACACACGGCTTACGTGAGCTATTCTATAATCTGATTAGGTACACTGCCTATAAGTGTATAGTTAGCAAATAAAGTTAGGTTATAAATTCAAAATGAGTAGGTACTATTGTGCACATCGTGCATTGACTTAAAGGGAGTAAGATGAATGAAACAAGAAGAAGCAAAGTTGATCATGAATATCGGGCTCTTGCTAATGTTCATAGGATCAAAAGACATCTCATTCTCCCAAATGTTTAGTCTATGGTTTTATGATTTAAGATTGTTTATAAAAGAGTTCATAAGATTGTTATGACTTATATAGAACGTTCTAATGTGTTTAAAAGTAAGTCACAAATATGTGAAAATTCTATAGTAACAAAACGTTGATTCAAGAATTTGAACGAGATGTAATATTGTGGAATCATATTCCTAAAAGTAAGAATTACATTGCCAAATGTCCAGTTGGATAGGGCTTTGGAATTCATTTGACAATAGACTTATGATGAATATGATTCCGATTTGTCAAAACAGATGATAAAAGCACTATGTGTGAAACACCCGTTTTCCAGGATGGATCAGTTTAGGGTTTTAAGGAGTCAAAAGCATGGTTTTTGGGAAAAACAAGGTGTCACGACGTGACAAGCCAAATATGATAAGCGCATTTTTGAACTTTTCTCACGATGTGAGACACAAGGTGTCACGACGTGAAACCTGCTGTAGCCTAAGCCTATGATATTTTAGGATTTTCTTCATATTTAATTCCCTCTAAGTCGATTTTAGGGTTCATTATCAACCTCCAACACCCTTTTACCTTAGAAAAACCCTAACCCTAATTCCCTTGGTGATTCTTGGCCTTTTGGAGCTTACAAGGAAACAATATCATCATCATCTCATATTGTTTCTGGACCTTTTTAAGTGTCAAAGGCTCAAACTTTATTGCTTAAAGTAGTTAGATCTAAGTTGTTGTCCCATGTCTTTCATGTTTAAACAAGTTTGAACGGAAGTAACACATAAAGTTGGCAACTTTATGCGTTCTAAGGGTCCCTTAAGTATGATAATATTCAGATCTAGAAGTTGGTTGATTATTGGATCCATGCATGTGAGTTTTGGGTTTAATTTCTTCATTTTTGTGACCTAGAATGGATATAGGACATGCTTGAGGCATGCATGTCCATAAAGTAATCATTTTATGGACCTTTGGAGTCCCCTTTAGCTTATGGAAGAGTTAGGGTGAAAGACTTAATGGATTAAGGACTTAAATCTTTGGATTTATGTGTCAGACTGTAGTCAGAACGTGACACAAGGTGTGTCACGACGTGACCACGAAAGAGCCCGTTTCTGCTGAGTCTTTTGGGTTCATAATGTGACTAAAGTATGTTCTCGTTGTGAGGTCAGCCCAAAGGATTTTACGTGATTGAGTTGGCTGAGTTAGAGTGAGTTTAGTTGGAATTAGATCGAGTGTAATCTCACGATGTGACCAAGGGATGGTCACGATTTGAGGATCATTAGGTGACATTAATGGTTGTTGACTTTGACATTGATCATTGACTTGTTGACCTGGGTTGACTTTTGGTCAAGATTTTTGGATTTAGTGGGAAGACTAAGGTTGGACCTTGTATGTTTCATCAGGTGGGTTGTAGCATATGTTGGATTAAGTATTTAAAGCTAGTAACTTTAACTGTGTTAGAGAGCATAATTAGTCTTAATTAGTGCTTGGTTGCTTAACTTAGTCATAGGAAAGTAACTAATATCATTCATAGTCCAATTTGTGCTTAATTTCAATTTGGTGTTTAACTTATGCATGCTCATTGCGCTGTAATTCATAAATTAGTAGGCTTGGATATTTGATCATAATAGCTAGTTAGCAAATTGCTAATCAATATAATCCATCCATTAGAAATGAACCAAATGAGAAGGTGAAATCGGATTAGGCATAAGTATTCTTTTAATTCTTGAAGTTAATTTATTTCCTTTGCTTGCTTAATTGTTAGTTGATAGTAAGTTCTTCTGATCTTGCAAAATCACTAACTCCCCCCCCCAATCATAGTTTGTTTCTTAGTTTAAATAGAAGTAGTTAATTTATTTAATTGAATTGTGTTCCCTATGATCGACACACGGCTTACGTGAGCTATTCTATAATCTGATTAGGTACACTGCCTATAAGTGTATAGTTAGCAAATAAAGTTAGGTTATAAATTCAAAATGAGTAGGTACTATTGTGCACATCGTGCATTGACTTAAAGGGAGTAAGATGAATGAAACAAGAAGAAGCAAAGTTGATCATGAATATCGGGCTCTTGCTAATGTTCATAGGATCAAAAGACATCTCATTCTCCCAAATGTTTAGTCTATGGTTTTATGATTTAAGATTGTTTATAAAAGAGTTCATAAGATTGTTATGACTTATATAGAACGTTCTAATGTGTTTAAAAGTAAGTCACAAATATGTGAAACTTCTATAGTAACAAAAGGTTGATTCAAGAATTTGAACGAGATGTAATATTGTGGAATCATATTACTAAAAGTAAGAATTACATTGCCAAATGTCCAGTTGGATAGGGCTTTGGAATTCATTTGACAATAGACTTATGATGAATATGATTCCGATTTGTCAAAACAGATGATAAAAGCACTATGTGTGAAACACCCGTTTTCGAGGATGGATCAGTTTAGGGTTTTAAGGAGTCAAAAGCATGGTTTTTGGGAAAAACAAGGTGTCACGACGTGACAAGCCAAATATGAGAAGCGCATTTTTGAACTTTTCTCACGATGTGAGACACAAGGTGTCACGACGTGAAACCTGCTGTAGCCTAAGCCTATGATATTTTAGGATTTTCTTCATATTTAATTCCCTCTAAGTCGATTTTAGGGTTCATTATCAACCTCCAACACCCTTTTACCTTAGAAAAACCCTAACCCTAATTCCCTTGGTGATTCTTGGCCTTTTGGAGCTTACAAGGAAACAATATCATCATCATCTCATATTGTTTCTGGACCTTTTTAAGTGTCAAAGGCTAAAACTTTATTGCTTAAAGTAGTTAGATCTAAGTTGTTGTCCCATGTCTTTCATGTTTAAACAAGTTTGAACGGAAGTAACACATAAAGTTGGCAACTTTATGCGTTCTAAGGGTCCCTTAAGTATGATAATATTCAGATCTAGAAGTTGGTTGATTATTGGATCCATGCATGTGAGTTTTGGGTTTAATTTCTTCATTTTTGTGACCTAGAATGGATATAGGACATGCTTGAGGCATGCATGTCCATAAAGTAATCATTTTATGGACCTTTGGAGTCCCCTTTAGCTTATGGAAGAGTTAGGGTGAAAGACTTAATAGATTAAGGACTTAAATCTATGGATTTATGTGTCAGACTGTAGTCAGAACGTGACACAAGGTGTGTCACGACGTGACCACGAAAGAGCCCGTTTCTGCTGAGTCTTTTGGGTTCATAATGTGACTAAAGTATGTTCTCGTTGTGAGGTCAGCCCAAAGGATTTTACGTGATTGAGTTGGCTGAGTTAGAGTGAGTTTAGTTGGAATTAGATCGAGTGTAATCCCACGATGTGACCAAGGGATGGTCACGATTTGAGGATCATTAGGTGACATTAATGGTTGTTGACTTTGACATTGATCATTGACTTGTTGACCTGGGTTGACTTTTGGTCAAGATTTTTGGATTTAGTGGGAAGACTAAGGTTGGACCTTGTATGTTTCATCAGGTGGGTTGTAGCATATGTTTGATTAAGTATTTAAAGCTAGTAACTTTAACTGTGTTAGAGAGCATAATTAGTCTTAATTAGTGCTTGGTTGCTTAACTTAGTCATAGGAAAGTAACTAATATCATTCATAGTCCAATTTGTGCTTAATTTCAATTTGGTGTTTAACTTATGCATGCTCATTGCGCTGTAATTCATAAATTAGTAGTCCTGGATATTTGATCATAATAGCTAGTTAGCAAATTGCTAATCAATATAATCCATCCATTAGAAATGAACCAAATGAGAAGGTGAAATCGGATTAGGCATAAGTATTCTTTTAATTCTTGAAGTTAATTTATTTCCTTTGCTTGCTTAATTGTTAGTTGATAGTAAGTTCTTCTGATCTTGCAAAATCACTAACCCCCCCCCCCAATCATAGTTTGTTTCTTAGTTTAAATAGAAGTAGTTAATTTATTTAATTGAATTGTGTTCCCTATGATCGACACACGGCTTACGTGAGCTATTCTATAATCTGATTAGGTACACTGCCTATAAGTGTATAGTTAGCAAATAAAGTTAGGTTATAAATTCAAAATGAGTAGGTACTATTGTGCACATCGTGAATTGACTTAAAGGGAGTAAGATGAATGAAACAAGAAGAAGCAAAGTTGATCATGAATATCGGGCTCTTGCTAATGTTCATAGGATCAAAAGACATCTCATTCTCCCAAATGTTTAGTCTATGGTTTTATGATTTAAGATTGTTTATAAAAGAGTTCATAAGATTGTTATGACTTATATAGAACGTTCTAATGTGTTTAAAAGTAAGTCACAAATACGTGAAACTTCTATAGTAACAAAAGGTTGATTCAAGAATTTGAACGAGATGTAATATTGTGGAATCATATTCCTAAAAGTAAGAATTACATTGCCAAATGTCCAGTTGGATAGGGCTTTGGAATTCATTTGACAATAGACTTATGATGAATATGATTCCGATTTGTCAAAACAGATGATAAAAGCACTATGTGTGAAACACCCGTTTTCCAGGATGGATCAGTTTAGGGTTTTAAGGAGTCAAAAGCATGGTTTTTGGGAAAAACAAGGTGTCACGACGTGACAAGCCAAATATGAGAAGCGCATTTTTGAACTTTTCTCACGATGTGAGACACAAGGTGTCACGACGTGAAACCTGCTGTAGCCTAAGCCTATGATATTTTAGGATTTTCTTCATATTTAATTCCCTCTAAGTCGATTTTAGGGTTCATTATCAACCTCCAACACCCTTTTACCTTAGAAAAACCCTAACCCTAATTCCCTTGGTGATTCTTGGCCTTTTGGAGCTTACAAGGAAACAAT
The DNA here is from genome assembly GCF_052849685.1 of Lactuca virosa. NCBI lineage: Eukaryota > Viridiplantae > Streptophyta > Magnoliopsida > Asterales > Asteraceae > Lactuca > Lactuca virosa. The sequence goes on along the minus strand of NC_136430.1, from coordinate 378,252,037 downwards.
ATCATCATCATCTCATATTGTTTCTGGACCTTTTTAAGTGTCAAAGGCTCAAACTTTATTGCTTAAAGTAGTTAGATCTAAGTTGTTGTCCCATGTCTTTCATGTTTAAACAAGTTTGAACGGAAGTAACACATAAAGTTGGCAACTTTATGCGTTCTAAGGGTCCCTTAAGTATGATAATATTCAGATCTAGAAGTTGGTTGATTATTGGATCCATGCATGTGAGTTTTGGGTTTAATTTCTTCATTTTTGTGACCTAGAATGGATATAGGACATGCTTGAGGCATGCATGTCCATAAAGTAATCATTTTATGGACATTTGGAGTCCCCTTTAGCTTATGGAAGAGTTAGGGTGAAAGACTTAATGGATTAAGGACTTAAATCTTTGGATTTATGTGTCAGACTGTAGTCAGAACGTGACACAAGGTGTGTCACGACGTGACAACGAAAGAGCCCATTTCTGCTGAGTCTTTTGGGTTCATAATGTGACTAAAGTATGTTCTCGTTGTGAGGTCAACCCAAAGGATATTACGTGATTGAGTTGGACCGAGTTTAGTTGGAATTAGATCGAGTGTAATCTCACGATGTGACCAAGGGATGGTCACGATTTGAGGATCATTAGGTGACGTTAATGGTTGTTGACTTTGACAATGATCATTGACTTGTTGACCTGGGTTGACTTTTGGTCAAGAATTTTAGATTTAGTGGGTAGACTAAGGTTGGACCTTGTATGTTTCATCAGGTGGGTTGTAGCATATGTTGGATTAAGTAATTAAAGCTAGTAACCTTAACTGTGTTAGAGAGCATAATTAGTCTTAATTAGTGCTTGGTTGCTTAACTTAATAATAAGAAAGTAACTACTATCATTCATAGTCCAATTTGTTCTTAATATCAATTTGGTGTTTAACTTATGCATGCTCATTGCTTGGTAATTCATAAATTAGTAGGCCTAGATATTTGATCATAATAGCTAGTTAGCAAATTGCTAATCAATATAATCCATCCATTAGAAATGAACCAAATGAGAAGGTGAAATCGGATCTAGGCATAAGTATTCTTTTAATTCTTGAAGTTAATTTATTTCCTTTGCTTGCTTAATTGTTAGTTGATAGTAAGTTCTTCTGATCTTGCAAAATCACGAACCCCCCCCCCCCCCATCATAGTTTGTTTCTTAGTTTAATTAGAAGTAGTTAATTTATTTAATTGAATTGTGTTCCCTATGATCGACACACGACTTACGTGAGCTATTCTATAATCTGATTAGGTACACTGCCTATAAGTGTATAGTTAGCAAATAAAGTTAGGTTATAAATTCAAAATGAGTAGGTACTATTCTGCACATCGTGAATTGACTTAAAGGGAGTAAGATGACTGAAACAAGAAGAAGCAAAGTTGATCATGAATATCGGGCTCTTGCTAATGTTCATAGGATCAAAAGACATCTCATTCTCCCAAATGTTTAGTCTATGGTTTTATGATTTAAGATTGTTTATAAAAGAGTTCATATGATTGTTATGACTTATATAGAACGTTCTAATGTGTTTAAAAGTAAGTCACAAATACGTGAAACTTCTATAATAACAAAAGGTTGATTCAAGAATTTGAACGAGATGTAATATTGTGGAATCATATTCCTGAAAGTAAGAATTGCATTGCCAAATGTCCAGTTGGATAGGGCTTTGGAATTTATTTGACAACAGACTTATGATGAATATGACTCCTATTTATCAAAACAGATGATAAAAGCACTATGTATGAAACACCCGTTTTCCAGGATGGATCAGTTTAGGGTTTTAAGGAGTCAAAAGCATGGTTTTTGGGAAAAACTAGGTGTCACAACGTGACAAGCCAAATATGAGAAGCGCAATTTTGAACTTTTCTCACGATGTGAGACACAAGGTGTCATGACGTGAAACATGCTGTAGCCTAAGCCTATGATCTTTTAGGATTTTCTTCATATTTAATTCCCTCTAAGTCGATTTTAGGGTTCATTATCAGCCTCCAACACCCTTTTACCTTAGAAAAACCCTAACCCTAATTCCCTTGGTGATTCTTGGCCTTTTGGAGCTTACAAGGAAACAATATCATCATCATCTCATATTGTTTCTGGACCTTTTTAAGTGTCAAAGGCTCAAACTTTATTGCTTAAAGTAGTTAGATCTAAGTTGTTGTCCCATGTCTTTCATGTTTAAACAAGTTTGAACGGAAGTAACACATAAAGTTGGCAACTTTATGCGTTCTAAGGGTCCCTTAAGTATGATAATATTCAGATCTAGAAGTTGGTTGATTATTGGATCCATGCATGTGAGTTTTGGGTTTAATTTCTTCATTTTTGTGACCTAGAATGGATATAGGACATGCTTGAGGCATGCATGTCCATAAAGTAATCATTTTATGGACCTTTGGAGTCCCCTTTAGCTTATGGAAGAGTTAGGGTGAAAGACTTAATGGATTAAGGACTTAAATCTTTGGATTTATGTGTCAGACTGTAGTCAGAACGTGACACAAGGTGTGTCACGACGTGACAACGAAAGAGCCCATTTCTGCTGAGTCTTTTGGGTTCATAATGTGACTAAAGTATGTTCTCGTTGTGAGGTCAGCCCAAAGGATATTACGTGATTGAGTTGGCTGAGTTGGACCGAGTTTAGTTGGAATTAGATCGAGTGTAATCTCACGATGTGACCAAGGGATGGTCACGATTTGAGGATCATTAGGTGACGTTAATGGTTGTTGACTTTGACAATGATCATTGACTTGTTGACCTGGGTTGACTTTTGGTCAAGATTTTTAGATTTAGTGGGTAGACTAAGGTTGGACCTTGTATGTTTCATCAGGTGGGTTGTAGCATATGTTGGATTAAGTAATTAAAGCTAGTAACCTTAACTGTGTTAGAGAGCATAATTAGTCTTAATTAGTGCTTGGTTGCTTAACTTAATAATAAGAAAGTAACTACTATCATTCATAGTCCAATTTGTTCTTAATATCAATTTGGTGTTTAACTTATGCATGCTCATTGCTTGGTAATTCATAAATTAGTAGGCCTAGATATTTGATCATAATAGCTAGTTAGCAAATTGCTAATCAATATAATCCATCCATTAGAAATGAACCAAATGAGAAGGTGAAATCGGATCTAGGCATAAGTATTCTTTTAATTCTTGAAGTTAATTTATTTCCTTTGCTTGCTTATTTGTTAGTTGATAGTAACTTCTTCTGATCTTGCAAAATCACGAACCCCCCCCCCCCATCATAGTTTGTTTCTTAGTTTAATTAGAAGTTGTTAATTTATTTAATTGAATTGTGTTCCCTATGATCGACACACGACTTACGTGAGCTATTCTATAATCTGATTAGGTACACTGCCTATAAGTGTATAGTTAGCAAATAAAGTTAGGTTATAAATTCAAAATGAGTAGGTACTATTCTGCACATCGTGAATTGACTTAAAGGGAGTAAGATGACTGAAACAAGAAGAAGCAAAGTTGATCATGAATATCGGGCTCTTGCTAATGTTCATAGGATCAAAAGACATCTCATTCTCCCAAATGTTTAGTCTATGGTTTTATGATTTAAGATTGTTTATAAAAGAGTTCATATGCTTGTTATGACTTATATAGAACGTTCTAATGTGTTTAAAAGTAAGTCACAAATATGTGAAACTTCTATAATAACAAAAGGTTGATTCAAGAATTTGAACGAGATGTAATATTGTGGAATCATATTCCTGAAAGTAAGAATTGCATTGCCAAATGTCCAGTTGGATAGGGCTTTGGAATTTATTTGACAACAGACTTATGATGAATATTACTCCTATTTGTCAAAACAGATGATAAAAGCACTATGTATGAAACACCCGTTTTCCAGGATGGATCAGTTTAGGGTTTTAAGGAGTCAAAAGCATGGTTTTTGGGAAAAACTAGGTGTCACGACGTGACAAGCCAAATATGAGAAGCGCAATTTTGAACTTTTCTCACTATGTGAGACACAAGGTGTCACGACGTGAAACATGCTGTAGCCTAAGCCTATGATCTTTTAGGATTTTCTTCATATTTAATTCCCTCTAAGTCGATTTTAGGGTTCATTATCAGCCTCCAACACCCTTTTACCTTAGAAAAACCCTAACCCTAATTCCCTTGGTGATTCTTGGCCTTTTGGAGCTTACAAGGAAACAATATCATCATCATCTCATATTGTTTCTGGACCTTTTTAAGTGTCAAAGGCTCAAACTTTATTGCTTAAAGTAGTTAGATCTAAGTTGTTGTCCCATGTCTTTCATGTTTAAACAAGTTTGAACGGAAGTAACACATAAAGTTGGCAACTTGATGCGTTCTAAGGGTCCCTTAAGTATGATAATATTCAGATCTAGAAGTTGGTTGATTATTGGATCCATGCATGTGAGTTTTGGGTTTAATTTCTTCATTTTTGTGACCTAGAATGGACATAGGACATGCTTGAGGCATGCATGTCCATAAAGTAATCATTTTATGGACCTTTGGAGTCCCCTTTAGCTTATGGAAGAGTTAGGGTGAAAGACTTAATGGATTAAGGACTTAAATCTTTGGATTTATGTGTCAGACTGTAGTCAGAACGTGACACAAGGTGTGTCACGACGTGACAACGAAAGAGCTCATTTCTGCTGAGTCTTTTGGGTTCATAATGTGACTAAAGTATGTTCTCGTTGTGAGGTCAGCCCAAAGGATTTTACGTGATTGAGTTGGCTGAGTTAGACCGAGTTTAGTTGGAATGAGATCGAGTGTTATCTCACGATGTGACCAAGGGATGGTCACGATTTGAGGATCATTAGGTGACATTAATGGTTGTTGACTTTGACATTGATCATTGACTTGTTGACCTGGGTTGACTTTTGGTCAATATTTTTGGATTTAGTGGGTAGACTAAGGTTGGACCTTATATGTTTCATCAGGTGGGTTGTAGCATATGTTGGATTAAGTAATTAAAGCTAGTAACTTTAACTGTGTGAGAGAGCATAATTAGTCTTAATTAGTGCTTGGTTGCTTAACTTAATCATAGGAAATTAACTACTATCATTCATAGTCCAATTTGTGCTTAATATCAATTTGGTGTTTAACTTATGCATTCTCATTGCCTGGTAATTCATAAATTAGTAGGCCTAGATATTTGATCATAATAGCTAGTTAGCAAATTGCTAATCAATATAATCCATCCATTAGAAATGAACCAAATGAGAAGGTGAAATCGGATCTAGGCATAAGTATTCTTTTAATTCTTGAAGTTAATTTATTTCCTTTGCTTGCTTAATTGTTAGTTGATAGTAAGTTCTTCTGATCTTGCAAAATCACTAACCCCCCCCCCCCATCATAGTTTGTTTCTTAGTTTAATTAGAAGTAGTTAATTTATTTAATTGAATTGTGTTCCCTATGATCGACACACGGCTTACGTGAGCTATTCTATAATCTGATTAGGTACACTGCCTATAAGTGTATAGTTAGCAAATAAAGTTAGGTTATAAATTCAAAATGAGTAGGTATTATTGTGCACATCGTGCATTGACTTAAAGGGAGTAAGATGAATGAAACAAGAAGAAGCAAAGTTGATCATGAATATCGGGCTCTTGCTAATGTTCATAAGATCAAAAGACATCTCATTCTCCCAAATGTTTAGTCTATGGTTTTATGATTTAAGATTGTTTATAAAAGAGTTCATAAGATTGTTATGACTTATATAGAACGTTTTAATGTGTTTAAAAGTAAGTCACAAATATGTGAAACTTCTATAGTAACAAAAGGTTGATTCAAGAATTTGAACGAGATGTAATATTGTGGAATCATATTCCTAAAAGTAAGAATTACATTGCCAAATGTCCAGATGGATAGGGCTTTGGAATTCATTTGACAATAGACTTATGATGAATATGATTCCGATTTGTCAAAACAGATGATAAAAGCACTATGTGTGAAACACCCGTTTTCCAGGATGGATCAGTTTAGGGTTTTAAGGAGTCAAAAGCATGGTTTTTGGGAAAAACAAGGTGTCACGACGTGACAAGCCAAATATGAGAAGCGCATTTTTGAACTTTTCTCACGATGTGAGACACAAGGTGTCACGACGTGAAACCTGCTGTAGCCTAAGCCTATGATATTTTAGGATTTTCTTCATATTTAATTCCCTCTAAGTCCATTTTAGGGTTCATTATCAACCTCCAACACCCTTTTACCTTAGAAAAACCCTAACCCTAATTCCCTTGGTGATTCTTGGCCTTTTGGAGCTTACAAGGAAACAATATCATCATCATCTCATATTGTTTCTGGACCTTTTTAAGTGTCAAAGGCTCAAACTTTATTGCTTAAAGTAGTTACATCTAAGTTGTTGTCCCATGTCTTTCATGTTTAAACAAGTTTGAACGGAAGTAACACATAAAGTTGGCAACTTTATGCGTTCTAAGGGTCCCTTAAGTATGATAATATTCAGATCTAGAAGTTGGTTGATTATTGGATCCATGCATGTGAGTTTTGGGTTTAATTTCTTCATTTTTGTGACCTAGAATGGATATAGGACATGCTTGAGGCATGCATGTCCATAAAGTAATCATTTTATGGACCTTTGGAGTCCCCTTTAGCTTATGGAAGAGTTAAGGTGAAAGACTTAATGGATTAAGGACTTAAATCTTTGGATTTATGTGTCAGACTGTAGTCAGAACGTGACACAAGGTGTGTCACGACGTGACCACGAAAGAGCCCGTTTCTGCTGAGTCTTTTGGGTTCATAATGTGACTAAAGTATGTTCTCGTTGTGAGGTCAGCCCAAAGGATTTTACGTGATTGAGTTGGCTGAGTTAGAGTGAGTTTAGTTGGAATTAGATCGAGTGTAATCTCACGATGTGACCAATGGATGGTCACGATTTGAGGATCATTAGGTGACATTAATGGTTGTTGACTTTGACATTGATCATTGACTTGTTGACCTGGGTTGACTTTTGGTCAAGATTTTTGGATTTAGTGGGAAGACTAAGGTTGGACCTTGTATGTTTCATCAGGTGGGTTGTAGCATATGTTGGATTAAGTATTTAAAGCTAGTAACTTTAACTGTGTTAGAGAGCATAATTAGTCTTAATTAGTGCTTGGTTGCTTAACTTAGTCATAGGAAAGTAACTAATATCATTCATAGTCCAATTTGTGCTTAATTTCAATTTGGTGTTTAACTTATGCATGCTCATTGCGCTGTAATTCATAAATTAGTAGTCCTGGATATTTGATCATAATAGCTAGTTAGCAAATTGCTAATCAATATAATCCATCCATTAGAAATGAACCAAATGAGAAGGTGAAATCGGATTAGGCATAAGTATTCTTTTAATTCTTGAAGTTAATTTATTTCCTTTGCTTGCTTAATTGTTAGTTGATAGTAAGTTCTTCTGATCTTGCAAAATCACTAACCCCCCCCCAATCATAGTTTGTTTCTTAGTTTAAATAGAAGTAGTTAATTTATTTAATTGAATTGTGTTCCCTATGATCGACACACGGCTTACGTGAGCTATTCTATAATCTGATTAGGTACACTGCCTATAAGTGTATAGTTAGCAAATAAAGTTAGGTTATAAATTCAAAATGAGTAGGTACTATTGTGCACATCGTGAATTGACTTAAAGGGAGTAAGATGAATGAAACAAGAAGAAGCAAAGTTGATCATGAATATCGGGCTCTTGCTAATGTTCATAGGATCAAAAGACATCTCATTCTCCCAAATGTTTAGTCTATGGTTTTATGATTTAAGATTGTTTATAAAAGAGTTCATAAGATTGTTATGACTTATATAGAACGTTCTAATGTGTTTAAAAGTAAGTCACAAATATGTGAAACTTCTATAGTAACAAAAGGTTGATTCAAGAATTTGAACGAGATGTAATATTGTGGAATCATATTCCTAAAAGTAAGAATTATATTGCCAAATGTCCAGTTGGATAGGGCTTTGGAATTCATTTGACAATAGACTTATGATGAATATGATTCCGATTTGTCAAAACAGATGATAAAAGCACTATGTGTGAAACACCCGTTTTCCAGGATGGATCAGTTTAGGGTTTTAAGGAGTCAAAAGCATGGTTTTTGGGAAAAACAAGGTGTCACGACGTGACAAGCCAAATATGAGAAGCGCATTTTTGAACTTTTCTCACGATGTGAGACACAAGGTGTCACGACGTGAAACCTGCTGTAGCCTAAGCCTATGATATTTTAGGATTTTCTTCATATTTAATTCCCTCTAAGTCGATTTTAGGGTTCATTATCAACCTCCAACACCCTTTTACCTTAGAAAAACCCTAACCCTAATTCCCTTGGTGATTCTTGGCCTTTTGGAGCTTACAAGGAAACAATATCATCATCATCTCATATTGTTTATGGACCTTTTTAAGTGTCAAAGGCTCAAACTTTATTGCTTAAAGTAGTTAGATCTAAGTTGTTGTCCCATGTCTTTCATGTTTAAACAAGTTTGAACGGAAGTAACACATAAAGTTGGCAACTTTATGCGTTCTAAGGGTCCCTTAAGTATGATAATATTCAGATCTAGAAGTTGGTTGATTATTGGATCCATGCATGTGAGTTTTGGGTTTAATTTCTTCATTTTTGTGACCTAGAATGGATATAGGACATGCTTGAGGCATGCATGTCCATAAAGTAATCATTTTATGGACCTTTGGAGTCCCCTTTAGCTTATGGAAGAGTTAGGGTGAAAGACTTAATGGATTAAGGACTTAAATCTTTGGATTTATGTGTCAGACTGTAGTCAGAACGTGACACAAGGTGTGTCACGACGTGACCACGAAAGAGCCCATTTCTGCTGAGTCTTTTGGGTTCATAATGTGACTAAAGTATGTTCTCGTTGTGAGGTCAGCCCAAAGGATATTACGTGATTGAGTTGGCTGAGTTGGACCGAGTTTAGTTGGAATTAGATCGAGTGTAATCTCACGATGTGACCAAGGGATGGTCACGATTTGAGGATCATTAGGTGACGTTAATGGTTGTTGACTTTGACAATGATCATTGACTTGTTGACCTGGGTTGACTTTTGGTCAAGATTTTTAGATTTAGTGGGTAGACTAAGGTTGGACCTTGTATGTTTCATCAGGTGGGTTGTAGCATATGTTGGATTAAGTAATTAAAGCTAGTAACCTTAACTGTGTTAGAGAGCATAATTAGTCTTAATTAGTGCTTGGTTGCTTAACTTAATAATAAGAAAGTAACTACTATCATTCATAGTCCAATTTGTTCTTAATATCAATTTGGTGTTTAACTTATGCATGCTCATTGCTTGGTAATTCATAAATTAGTAGGCCTAGATATTTGATCATAATAGCTAGTTAGCAAATTGCTAATCAATATAATCCATCCATTAGAAATGAACCAAATGAGAAGGTGAAATCGGATCTAGGCATAAGTATTCTTTTAATTCTTGAAGTTAATTTATTTCCTTTGCTTGCTTAATTGTTAGTTGATAGTAAGTTCTTCTGATCTTGCAAAATCACGAACCCCCCCCCCCCCATCATAGTTTGTTTCTTAGTTTAATTAGAAGTAGTTAATTTATTTAATTGAATTGTGTTCCCTATGATCGACACACGACTTACGTGAGCTATTCTATAATCTGATTAGGTACACTGCCTATAAGTGTATAGTTAGCAAATAAAGTTAGGTTATAAATTCAAAATGAGTAGGTACTATTCTGCACATCGTGAATTGACTTAAAGGGAGTAAGATGACTGAAACAAGAAGAAGCAAAGTTGATCATGAATATCGGGCTCTTGCTAATGTTCATAGGATCAAAAGACATCTCATTCTCCCAAATGTTTAGTCTATGGTTTTATGATTTAAGATTGTTTATAAAAGAGTTCATATGATTGTTATGACTTATATAGAACGTTCTAATGTGTTTAAAAGTAAGTCACAAATACGTGAAACTTCTATAATAACAAAAGGTTGATTCAAGAATTTGAACGAGATGTAATATTGTGGAATCATATTCCTGAAAGTAAGAATTGCATTGCCAAATGTCCAGTTGGATAGGGCTTTGGAATTTATTTGACAACAGACTTATGATGAATATGACTCCTATTTGTCAAAACAGATGATAAAAGCACTATGTATGAAACACCCGTTTTCCAGGATGGATCAGTTTAGGGTTTTAAGGAGTCAAAAGCATGGTTTTTGGGAAAAACTAGGTGTCACGACGTGACAAGCCAAATATGAGAAGCGCAATTTTGAACTTTTCTCACGATGTGAGACACAAGGTGTCACGACGTGAAACATGCTGTAGCCTAAGCCTATGATCTTTTAGGATTTTCTTCATATTTAATTCCCTCTAAGTCGATTTTAGGGTTCATTATCAGCCTCCAGCACCCTTTTACCTTAGAAAAACCCTAACCCTAATTCCCTTGGTGATTCTTGGCCTTTTGGAGCTTACAAGGAAACAATATCATCATCATCTCATATTGTTTCTGGACCTTTTTAAGTGTCAAAGGCTCAAACTTTATTGCTTAAAGTAGTTAGATCTAAGTTGTTGTCCCATGTCTTTCATGTTTAAACAAGTTTGAACGGAAGTAACACATAAAGTTGGCAACTTTATGCGTTCTAAGGGTCCCTTAAGTATGATAATATTCAGATCTAGAAGTTGGTTGATTATTGGATCCATGCATGTGAGTTTTGGGTTTAATTTCTTCATTTTTGTGACCTAGAATGGATATAGGACATGCTTGAGGCATGCATGTCCATAAAGTAATCATTTTATGGACCTTTGGAGTCCCCTTTAGCTTATGGAAGAGTTAGGGTGAAAGACTTAATGGATTAAGGACTTAAATCTTTGGATTTATGTGTCAGACTGTAGTCAGAACGTGACACAAGGTGTGTCACGACGTGACAACGAAAGAGCCCATTTCTGCTGAGTCTTTTGGGTTCATAATGTGACTAAAGTATGTTCTCGTTGTGAGGTCAGCCCAAAGGATATTACGTGATTGAGTTGGCTGAGTTGGACCGAGTTTAGTTGGAATTAGATCGAGTGTAATCTCACGAGTTGACCAAGGGATGGTCACGATTTGAGGATCATTAGGTGACGTTAATGGTTGTTGACTATGACAATGATCATTGACTTGTTGACCTGGGTTGACTTTTGGTCAAGATTTTTAGATTTAGTGGGTAGACTAAGGTTGGACCTTGTATGTTTCATCAGGTGGGTTGTAGCATATGTTGGATTAAGTAATTAAAGCTAGTAACCTTAACTGTGTTAGAGAGCATAATTAGTCTTAATTAGTGCTTGGTTGCTTAACTTAATAATAAGAAAGTAACTACTATCATTCATAGTCCAATTTGTTCTTAATATCAATTTGGTGTTTAACTTATGCATGCTCATTGCTTGGTAATTCATAAATTAGTAGGCCTAGATATTTGATCATAATAGCTAGTTAGCAAATTGCTAATCAATATAATCCATCCATTAGAAATGAACCAAATGAGAAGGTGAAATCGGATCTAGGCATAAGTATTCTTTTAATTCTTGAAGTTAATTTATTTCCTTTGCTTGCTTAATTGTTAGTTGATAGTAAGTTCTTCTGATCTTGCAAAATCACGAACCCCCCCCCCCCATCATAGTTTGTTTCTTAGTTTAATTAGAAGTAGTTGATTTATTTAATTGAATTGTGTTCCCTATGATCGACACACGACTTACGTGAGCTATTCTATAATCTGATTAGGTACACTGCCTATAAGTGTATAGTTAGCAAATAAAGTTAGGTTATAAATTCAAAATGAGTAGGTACTATTCTGCACATCGTGAATTGACTTAAAGGGAGTAAGATGACTAAAACAAGAAGAAGCAAAGTTGATCATGAATATCGGGCTCTTGCTAATGTTCATAGGATCAAAAGACATCTCATTCTCCCAAATGTTTAGTCTATGGTTTTATGATTTAAGATTGTTTATAAAAGAGTTCATATGATTGTTATGACTTATATAGAACGTTCTAATGTGTTTAAAAGTAAGTCACAAATATGTGAAACTTCTATAATAACAAAAGGTTGATTCAAGAATTTGAACGAGATGTAATATTGTGGAATCATATTCCTGAAAGTAAGAATTGCATTGCCAAATGTCCAGTTGGATAGGGCTTTGGAATTTATTTGACAACAGACTTATGATGAATATTACTCCTATTTGTCAAAACAGATGATAAAAGCACTATGTATGAAACACCCGTTTTCCAGGATGGATCAGTTTAGGGTTTTAAGGAGTCAAAAGCATGGTTTTTGGGAAAAACTAGGTGTCACGACGTGACAAGCCAAATATGAGAAGCGCAATTTTGAACTTTTCTCACGATGTGAGACACAAGGTGTCACGACGTGAAACATGCTGTAGCCTAAGCCTATGATCTTTTAGGATTTTCTTCATATTTAATTCCCTCTAAGTCGATTTTAGGGTTCATTATCAGCCTCCAACACCCTTTTACCTTAGAAAAACCCTAACCCTAATTCCCTTGGTGATTCTTGGCCTTTTGGAGCTTACAAGGAAACAATATCATCATCATCTCATATTGTTTCTGGACCTTTTTAAGTGTCAAAGGCTCAAACTTTATTGCTTAAAGTAGTTAGATCTAAGTTGTTGTCCCATGTCTTTCATGTTTAAACAAGTTTGAACGGAAGTAACACATAAAGTTGGCAACTTTATGCGTTCTAAGGGTCCCTTAAGTATGATAATATTCAGATCTAGAAGTTGGTTGATTATTGGATCCATGCATGTGAGTTTAGGGTTTAATTTCTTCATTTTTGTGACCTAGAATGGACATAGGACATGCTTGAGGCATGCATGTCCATAAAGTAATCATTTTATGGACCTTTGGAGTCCCCTTTAGCTTATGGAAGAGTTAGGGTGAAAGACTTAATGGATTAAGGACTTAAATCTTTGGATTTATGTGTCAGACTGTAGTCAGAACGTGACACAAGGTGTGTCACGACGTGACAACGAAAGAGCCCATTTCTGCTGAGTCTTTTGGGTTCATAATGTGACTAAAGTATGTTCTCGTTGTGAGGTCAGCCCAAAGGATTTTACGTGATTGAGTTGGCTGAGTTAGACCGAGTTTAGTTGGAATTAGATCGAGTGTTATCTCACGATGTGACCAAGGGATGGTCACGATTTGAGGATCATTAGGTGACATTAATGGTTGTTGACTTTGACATTGATCATTGACTTGTTGACCTGGGTTGACTTTTGGTCAATATTTTTGGATTTAGTGGGTAGACTAAGGTTGGACCTTATATGTTTCATCACGTGGGTTGTAGCATATGTTGGATTAAGTAATTAAAGCTAGTAACTTTAACTGTGTGAGAGAGCATAATTAGTCTTAATTAGTGCTTGGTTGCTTAACTTAATCATAGGAAATTAACTACTATCATTCATAGTCCAATTTGTGCTTAATATCAATTTGGTGTTTAACTTATGCATTCTCATTGCCTGGTAATTCATAAATTAGTAGGCCTAGATATTTGATCATAATAGCTAGTTAGCAAATTGCTAATCAATATAATCCATCCATTAGAAATGAACCAAATGAGAAGGTGAAATCGGATCTAGGCATAAGTATTCTTTTAATTCTTGAAGTTAATTTATTTCCTTTGCTTGCTTAATTGTTAGTTGATAGTAAGTTCTTCTGATCTTGCAAAATCACTAACCCCCCCCCCCCATCATAGTTTGTTTCTTAGTTTAATTAGAAGTAGTTAATTTATTTAATTGAATTGTGTTCCCTATGATCGACACACGGCTTACGTGAGCTATTCTATAATCTGATTAGGTACACTGCCTATAAGTGTATAGTTAGCAAATAAAGTTAGGTTATAAATTCAAAATGAGTAGGTACTATTGTGCACATCGTGAATTGACTTAAAGGGAGTAAGATGAATGAAACAAGAAGAAGAAAAGTTGATCAGGAATATCGGGCTCTTGCTAATGTTCATAGGATCAAAAGATATCTCATTCTCCCAAATGTTTAGTCTATGGTTTTATGATTTAAGATTGTTTATAAAAGAGTTCATAAGATTGTTATAACTTATATAGAACGTTCTAATGTGTTTAAAAGTAAGTCACAAATATGTGAAACTTCTATAGTAACAAAAGGTTGATTCAAGAATTTGAACGAGATGTAATATCGTGGAATCATATTCCTGAAAGTAAGAATTGCATTGCCAAATGTCCAGTTGGATAGGGCTTTGGAATTCATTTGACAACAGACTTATGATGAATATGACTCCTATTTGTCAAAACAGATGATAAAAGCACTATGTGTGAAACACCCGTTTTCCAGGATGGATCAGTTTAGGGTTTTAAGGAGTCAAAAGCATGGTTTTTGGGAAAAACAAGGTGTCACGACGTGACAAGCCAAATATGAGAAGCAAATTTTTGAACTTTTCTCACGATGTTAGACACAAGGTGTCACGACGTCAAACATGCTGTAGCCTAAGCCTATGATCTTTTAGGATTTTCTTCATATTTAATTCCATCTAAGTCGGTTTTAGGGTTCATTATCAGCCTCCAACACCCTTTTACCTTAGAAAAACCCTAACCCTAATTCCCTTGGTGATTCTTGGCCTTTTGGAACTTACAAGGAAACAATATCATCATCATCTCATATTGTTTCTGGACCTTTTTAAGTGTCAAAGGCTCAAAATTTATTGCTTAAAGTAGTTAGATCTAAGTTGTTGTCCCATGTCTTTCATGTTTAAACAAGTTTGAACGGAGGTAACACATAAAGTTGGCAACTTTATGCGTTCTAAGGGTCACTTAAGTATGATAATATTCAGATCTAGAAGTTGGTTGATTATTGGATCCATGTATGTGAGTTTTTGGTTTAATTTCTTCATTTTTGTTACCTAGAATGGATATAGGACATGCTTGAGGCATGCATGTCCATAAAGTAATCATTTTATGGACCTTTGGAGTCCCCTTTAACTAATGGAAGAGTTAGGGTGAAAGACTTAATGGATTAAGGACTTAAATCTTTGGATTTATGTGTCAGACTGTAGTCAGAACGTGACACAAGGTGTGTCACGACGTGACCATGAAAGAGCCCGTTTCTACTGAGTCTTTTGGGTTCATAATGTGACTAAAGTATGTTCTCGTTGTGAGGTCAGCCCAAAGGATTTTACGTGATTGAGTTGGCTGAGTTAGAGCGAGTTTAGTTGGAATTAGATCGAGTGTAATCTCACGATGTGACCAAGGGATGGTCACGATTTGAGGATCATTATGTGACATTAATGGTTGTTGCCTTTGACATTCATCATTGACTTATTGACCTGGGTTGATTTTTGGTTAAGATTTTTGGATTTAGTGGGTAGACTAAGATTGGACCTTGTATGTTTCATCAGGTGGGTTGTAACATATGTTGTGGAGCTTTGTGTTGTGATCTAGCATATTCGTGAATCATGTGAGTCTCTTCACTATATTTGTGGGTCCAAGGAACCAATGTCGGCCCACTGGATTATGTTATGTAGGATGCTAGCTGTCTTTGTGACTCTTGCATTGTGTGTTGGGCTGGGCCTATTGGTATGCATGTAGGGTTGGGCCTATTGATATGTCGGGTTGGGCCCACTGTTATCCTGGTATGGACCCATTTGTATGTTGGGTTCGACCCACTGGTATGGAGGTCTGGGCCCATTATTATGGGATGGGCCTAATGTGCGGGCAAGGCCCAATGATATGTATGCACTGCATCCCCCAATGGCTTTTTCTGCATCGATTACTTTTTATATACTATGATGTTTGAAAATACAATTGATATTGATTGGATTTGGCACCAATGTTATATGACTCTATGTTTTAAAAATTATAAATTTTATTGTCATTTTTGGGACGTTACAATGTGATAGTGTGAATATCTGTTGGACTTAGTTTTGACTAATGGTCTATTCAGACTATCCACAATACGTACTAATTCGAGAACATCCATAAGTTTTGATAAAATATATTTCTGGTGTCGTTATCTAGAACATGAGAACATGAAATTCATTACCAAGTATCCAGTTGGATGGGATCTTGGATACCATTTGAGTGTTAGTGTAACGCTCGATTCCAGGTATGAAATTATTTCCAGTTTGTTAATGAATTATCTTTGAACACGGCGTTTTAGATCCTCAACACGGCGTGGCGATTTGATTTTTTGCCGCGGAGTTTAATGGATCCTCAACATTGCGTGCTGGTAGCTGGGAAGGAAACCCTAATTTTTAGGGTGTTGCACCCTATATAATCTCCTTAAGTCCCCAAGGGCCGGTCTGCTCACCAGCCTCCATCGCCACTAAAACCCTAATTCGTCCTTTAAGCCTTCTTGGTGGTGTTCTTGAGCCTTGAGTGTATTCTTATGGTTATCTTGCTCATTTGAAGGAAGCTTTGAAGATTGAAGGTACTTAGCTTGGAAGGAAGGTCATAGATCCAGAATCTCACCACTTGTTGTAGTCTCCTTGAGGTATCAAGTTTGGACCTTGGCTTATAGATGCTTAGATCTCCTTATTTCATGATTTTGGTCCTTTTTGGGTTAATGAAGAAGTATGTCGTTTTGAGAGCTTGTCATTTCATATCTGAGCTTTTCTTGAGCTCCTTGAGCTTAAAGGTGCAAGCTTTATGAGAAGAATTGGTCACATGCATGCATTAAGTCCCTTTTTAAGCTTAATAGCTTCATTTAGGCATGCATAAACGTAAAGTTGGCAACTTTACGTGGTTTTCCATCTCAAGGAAGTCAGATGTAGGTTCTAGGGTTCTGTCTTCATGTTCTACATGCTTATTGGTTAAGCCTTGGCTCTACCAAGTCTTATAGTTGGCTTTTGGACCCATTTGGTAGTCCCAAGGGGTAAAGTTGGAAACTTTAACCTTCTAAGTCTCTATTGGATGTAGATATGAGCTTCGGAGCCCTGGGAGTCGAAGAAAACAACTTGATGCATTAAGCTGTTTGAAACTGGAGGAAACACGGCGTGCTTCCAAGGAAACACAACGTGGTGGTTGGGATTTTCCCGCCTATGTCGATAATGGGGAAACACGGCGTGGTAAAATGGAAACATGACGTGCTGGGTCAACATGGGTTGTTGACCTTGACCTTTGAATTTTGTCTTTGTCCAAGTTTGACCTAGAAGGGGGTGTGGAGGTTTATTGAGTTGTATCTAAGGAATTGTTACTGTTTAGGTGTTTGGTAGAGCTAATATTTGGAGCCGGGACATATTCAGCTATCATTCAGATTTAGAGGTGAGTTTCCTCACTGGGTTTAGCGGGTCTAAGGCACCAATGCCGACCCTTATTGATTATGTGAGGATGCTAGGAGTCTACGTGACCCTTGCATGTATTATGTGCTGCTATGTATACCGGGCAGGGCTCAATGCCAGGCGAGGCTGGAGGACTGGAACATATGCTTGTGTTAGTGATCATTATATGTTTTAGCATGATTATGTGATATAGATTGTTTGTGTATAGCAGGCGAGGCCCAGTGACAGGCGAGGCCTGAGAATCACAGATCTGTATACCGAGTGGGGCTCGATACTCGGCGGGGCCCGATGTCGGGCGGGGGCCCAGTATATGATTTATGTATGGTATGGGTAGTTTGGGGAACTGAATAAGCTTTGTGCTTATGGTTTTCAGTTTATGTTTCAGGTACTTCCAGTGGAAAGGGGAAGAGCTCTTGGTGACTGCATTGCACACACCATATGGACTCTATTTATGGGACACACTCTGATTTTTATGATGTTTGACATACTTATTTTATTTGGGTTGTATGAACAATGATTTGGAATATTGTTTTCTACTTAAATGACAAATGAAATTTTTGGGTCATATTTTTGGGATGTTACAAGTTGGTATCAGAGCCTTGGTTTGGGGGATTTGGGCACACTCTCAGGTGTGTCTAAACTCAAACTGAGGATTTGGTAAATTTTTTCCAAAAGAAAAATATTTTTTAGAAAAAGGGTTTTCTAAAATAAGAAAGGGTGTGGTGCATGCAATCAGCCGAGCTCAAGTAAGTTTTCCCAAATTACCCATACATGTTATTTGATATGCTTTGATCAGTAAATCTGTGAACCGCATGTTAGTTAGGACTAAGGATCTGCTCAGTTTTTGCATGATAGAATTCTAGGAGAGATGCCTTTGTATGCCTATTGTATGAGCTTGTAGACTTGCATGCTAGTACTGATCAGTCAGTGATAGGATGGCCTGATTAGGTTATGCTTGGTTCTGATACTTGATGCTCGAATGTTGCTTGTGTTGTGCTTTGAGGAGTTCTAACTAGCTTCAGTTAAATAGTAAACGAATATGCTAAGTTACATATTATGGGAACTAAATAATTTTAGAAGGTTAGGTTTTAACTCTATTGCGCAGCTCTTGTTTGAGTCCAACCGTTGTAGTGTGAGACCTCTCATTCGAAGAATTATCTAGTTTTAGTGATATGTAATGGTATTCACGAGCTAGCTAGAGGAAGTTAGCGGGAGTTCATTCTGCAGATGATGGCGGAGAGTGGTATGGGGTTTGCCCTAGGAAAACCTAGGATGAGATCTAGTGTTGGGAGCCTTATCTGTGAGGGAATGTTATATGGATTTAGAGTAACTTGGTTGAGTCAAAGTAATTCTTGAGGAAAGTATGGATAGATGTGGAAGGTAGTATGGGCCCGTACTACTGGAAGTAGAGGATCCGTACTTAATTAAAGGAGAGTTGCGATGAAATTAGGGATCTTGTAGGGTTGTGATTCCTCAGTATACTTCGATGCGTATTCTGATAGTTTTATTGTCTATTTTTTAGTATGGTGGTATTGCAAGGTAAACCAGTGGGCAGTTCAGGTGCCGGGGAGGGTTCAGGCTCAGGATCTGGAGTCGGGTAGCTCGATGAGTAGACTAGGGAGTTTCTTTTTTCAGATATTACTCGTTGCATTCTCGATCAGACTCCTGTGATCTTTGGCTCAGTCAATGAGGGTATCCTGGAGATTTTGGAGGAGCGACTGAGCTCATTTCGTTCTGATATGATGGTTATATCAAGAGCTCGATCTTTGACATTCAGGGAGTTCCGGGCTAGTGAAGCTCCAGACTATCATGGGGTGAAGGACCCCATTGCGAGCAGGCGTTGGTTAGCAGATGTTGCTAACGCTTTCAGCACCAGTCGTTGTCCCGAGGGGGATAAGGTCATATTAGCTTCCTGCCTTTTAAAGGACAGGGCACGGGACTGCTGGGAGGAGGTTGGTCGTGTTGTGGGTGGTGATGTTGTTGATGGGATGACCTGGGATGATTTTTCGACCAGGTTCTGAGCTGAGTTTGCACCAGTTATTGAGGTGTAGCAGTTGGTGCGAGAGTTCCAGGATCTCCACCAGACTACTGAGACGGTGGATGAGATCACCGCTATGTTCAGCGAGAGAGCGCTTCTAGTTCTGCAGTATGGGGCAGGCGAGGAGATGAAGAAAGCTCGATATCATGAGATGCTGACGAGCGACATTCGACAGTTTGTGAGCCGATCCAACTGCAAGACGCTGGAGGATATGATAGCTTGAGCCAGGGAGAGGGAGATTGGCCTGGAGATGGAGAGGAAGAGGAAGCCAGATGAGGTTTAGACATTAGGGGGTTCGGGCAAGAGGCCCAAGGTATTAGATTCCAGATCGAGGGGCCATCAGGGTCGTAGCTGTTGTGGCAAGTGCGGCAGGACACACGAGGGAACGTGCAGGAGTGGCAGTGGTGGTGGTTCTGGCTGCTTGAAGTACCGTCGGACGGTTCATTATAGTAGGAAGTGTACTGCTACCACCACCCAGAGATCAGACCTGATTTGCTTTCATTGCAATCAGATGGGCCACAAGAAGGCTCAATATCCGAGTTTGGCTGCAACAGGACTGGTGTGTGTTAGCACCTGCTCCTGCGACTCTTCGAATTACTAACGACTGTTAGGATCGGGCAGATGCGCCTGTGGAGAAGAGCAGGGCTTTTCAGCTGACGGCAGAGGAGGCACGTGCAGCTCCCAATGTGGTGATGGGTATGTATCTTCTCCCTATCTCTTTATCTATATTTAATTTCTAGCTCTTGTTTATGTGTTTTATTTAGGATCGTTCCTTGTGAACGGTATCTCTGCTTTGGTATTATTTGATTCGGGGGCTACCCGATGTTTTGTATCGCTTGCGCTTAGCAAGAGATTTGTTGGAGCTCCAGGGGAGTTGGATTGTACTCTTGATGTTGAGATTGCTGATGATAGGACGGTTTGGGTTGCAAGGGTTCATCGGGGTTGTACTCTCCAGCTATTCAGCGAGCAGTATCCGGTTGATTTGGTTCCCATTCCTCTACGCGGGAACAAGGTCATCGTGGGCATGGATTGGTTGAGCCCTAATGGGGCAGTGATCGACTGTGAGCAGCAGTTAGTTCGGGTTCGGACCCCAAGTGGGGAGAGTTGGTAATTCAGGGTGAGAGATCGCAGCGTGAGCCGGTTACGTGTTCTGTAGTGAGGGCGAGAAGCTATATTCATCAGGGTTGCTCGGGTTTTGTCGCCTATGTCATGGATACGCGGGATAAGGGTAAGGCGAATATGGATGATGTGCCGATTGTGTGGGATTATCCAGATATGTTCCCATAGGATTCTCCTGGGGTAAATCTGGAGAGGCAGGTAGAGTTCAGGATTGATCTGGTTCCAGGTGCGGCTCCGATAGCCAAAGCACCGTATCGGTTGGCTCCTCCCGAGATGCAGGAGTTATCTACACAGCTGCAGGAGCTGTTAGACAAGGGATTTATTAGACCGAGTAGTTACCCTTGGGGAGCACCGATTCTGTTTGTGAAGAAGAAGCACAGGTCTCATCATATGTGTATCGACTACCAGGAGTTTAATAAGGTAACAATGAAGATCTGGTATCCCCTCCCGAGGATCGATGATCTTTTAGACTAGCTTCAGGGTGCATCTTGGTTCTCTAAGATTGATCTGTGTTCGAGTTATCATCAGATGTGGTTCGGGGATGAGAATGTGCATAAGACAGCCTTCCGGACTCGATATGGTCATTAGGAGTTCATGGTGATGCCTTTTGGGTTCACCAATGCTCCAGCCGCGTTCATGGATCTCATGAACCGTATGTGAAGACCGATGCTGAATCGGTCTGTGATAGTCTTTATTGATGATATCTTGGTTTATTCCAAGACTCAGGAGAAGCATGAGGAGCACTTGAGGGAAGTGATAGAGACATTGAGGATGGAGAGACATTGGGGCACCTTGTCAACCAGAAGGGTATTCTGGTCGATCCTGCCAAGGTCGAGGCCATGATGCAGTGGTAGGTTCCGAGCTCTCCATCTGAGATTTGGAGTTTTCTTGGTCTGGCTGGTTATTATTGGATATTTATCCAGGATTTCTCCAAGATCGCTTTTCCATTGACCCGACTGACCAAGAAGTCGGTGACATTTCGTTGGGGGCCTGAGCAGCAGGCAACTTTTGAGACTCTTCAGCAGCGGTTGTGTGAGGCACCGATTCTGACCCTGCCTGAGGGTGCTGATGACTTTGTGGTTTATTTTGATGCTTCGATCTCTAGTCTGGGGGCAGTTTTGATGCAACAGGGTCGTGTGATAGCTTACGCTTCGAGGCAGCTGAAGCCTCATGAGGCGAATTATCCGACACATGATTTGGAGTTGGGGGCTGTGGTTTTCGCCCCCAAGATTTTTCGGCATTACCACTGTGGGGTTTGTTATACTATTTACACGGATCACAAGAGCTTGAGGTATCTGATGGATAAGCCGAATCTAAACAGGAGGCAGCGTCGATGATTCGATGTGGTGAAGGATTATGATTGTGAGATCCTTTATCACCCAGGGAAGGCCAATGTGGTGGCCGATGCTCTCATCCGCAAGGCAGTCACGGCCCCGATCAGAGATACATGTTTGAGGATGACCGTGATTACTCCATTGTTGGAGTAGATTCCTGAGGCTCGGGTAGAGGCTATGAAGGAAGAGCACAGAAAGAGTGAGCACATTGTGGGTCAGGTGGCTTCCTTCGATTATGATAGTCGTGGATTGTTGACTGTGCATCGACGAGTCTGGGTTCCTTTTTGGGGCGGTGTGCACCAGGTTCTTATGGAGGAGGCCCACAAGTCGAGGTTCCCCATTCATACCGGGAGACGAAGATGTAAAGGTATCTTCATCCTGATGATTGGTGGCCCTGCATGAAGCAGGTTGTTGCATGGTATGTTGAGCAATGCTTGACTTGCAGAAAAGTCAAGGCTGAGCATCAACATCCTCATGGCAAGATGAAACCGTTGGAGATTCCCGTATGGAAATTGGAAGATATCACTACGGATTTTATCACGAAGCTTCCCAGGACTGCGTGCGGAGTGGATTCTATTTGGGTCATTGTGGATTATTTGACCAAGAGCGCACATTTCATTCCAAACCAGGAGAGTATTTCTGCAGAGAAGTTGGCCGAGATTTATGTCACGGAAGTGGTCGCACGTCATGGGATGCTGGTATCAGTGGTTTCAGCTAGAGATGTTCGTTTTACTTCCAGATTTTGGAAGCAGTTTCATAACGAGATGGACACTCGTCTCCATTTCAGTACAACATTTCATCCGCAGACCTATGGTCAGAGTGAGCGGACTATTTAGACTCTTGAGGATATGCTACGTGCGTGCATGTTTAATTTTAGTGGGAGTTGGGATACGTATATTCCGTTAGTGGAATTTTCGTATAACAACAGTTATCATACCATCATGGATCAACCTCCTTTTGAGATGCTCTACGGGAGGAAATGCAGGACCCTGATTTGTTGGGGCGAGGTAGGTCAGCGTATTATGGGGTGTATTGAGGTAGTACTCAAGACCACTGAGCTGATTCAGCAGGTTCGTAGCAGGCTCCAGAAAGCTCAGAGTCGGCAGAAGAGTTATGCTGGCAAGCGTCGGTCAGACTTACAGTTACAGGTGGGGGATATGGTTCTCATGAAGGTGTCACCTTGGAAAGGTGTCATCCAGTTCAGGAAGCGGGGCAAGCTGGGCCCCAAGTATATTGGTCCCTTCACGGTTTTGGATCGGTGGGCCGGGTTGCATATCGTTTTGATATTCCTGCCGAGCTCAGTCAGATTCATAGTACGTTTCATGTCACTCAGCTGCGGAAGTGTTTAGTGGATGATTCCGCAGTGGTTCCATTGGAGGATATTCAGGTGGATGACCGCCTGAATCATATTTAGAGACCGGTGGCGATTTTGGATCGGAAGACAAAAACCTTGAGGATCAAGGTAGTTGAGTTGGTGAAGGTGCAGTGGCATCACCGCAAGGGATCAAAGTGGACTTGGTAGCCGGAGGATGAGATGAGGGATCACTACCCAGAGTTATTTGAGGCGGCGAACTTCAAGGACGATGTCTGATTCAAGTGAGGGAGAATTATAACGCTCAATTCTAGGTATGAAATTATTTCCAGTTTGTTCTTGGATTATCTTTCAACACGGCGTGTTGGATCCTCAACACAGCGTGGCGATTTGATTTTTGGTCGCGGAGTTAAAAGGACCAACACGATGTGTTGTGGTGTCTCAACACGACGTGTTGGCAGCTGGGAAGGAAACCCTAATTTTTAGGGTGCTGCACCCTATATAATCTCCTTAAGTCCCCAAGGGATGGTCTCCTCACCAGCCTCCATTACCACTAAAACCCTAATTCGTCCTTTAAGCCTTCTTGGTGGTGTTCTTGAGCCTTGAGTGGATTCTTGTGGTTATCTTGCTCATTTTGAAGGAAGCTTTGAAGATTAAAGGTGCTTAGCTTGGAAGGAAGGTCATAGATCCAGAATCTCTCCACTTGTTGTAGTCTCCTTGAGGTATCAGGTTTGGACCTTAGCTTATAAATGCTTAGATCTCTTTATTTCATGCTTTTGGTTCTTTTTGGGTTAATGAAGGAGTAGGTCGTTTTGAGAGCTTTTCATTTCAGATCTGAGCTTGTCTTGAGCTCCTTGAGCTTAAAGGTGCAAGCTTTATGAGAAGAATTGGTCCCATGCATGCATTAAGTCCTTTTTTAAGCTTAATAGCTTCATTTAGGCATGCATAAACGTAAAGCTAGCAACTTCACATGGTTTTCCAGCTCAAGGAAGTTAGATCTAGGTTCTAGGGCTTTGTCTTCATGTTCTAGGTGCTTATTGGTTAAGCCTTGGCTCATCCAAGTCTTATAGTTGGGTCTTGGACCCTTTTTAGTAGTCCCTAGGGGTAAAGTTGGAAACTTTACCCATCTAAGTCTCTATTGGGTGTAGATCTGAGCTTAGGAGCTCTAGGAGTCGAAGAAAACAGCTTAATGCATTAAGTTGTTTGAAACTCAATGAAACACAATGTGCTTCTAAGGAAACACGACGTGTTGGCTGGGAATTTCCTATCTGTGTCGATAAATGGGAAACACGGCATGGTCAAAGGGAAACACGACGTGTTGGGTCAACATGGGTTGTTGACCTTGACCTTTGACTTTTTTCTTTGTCCAAGTTTGACCTAGAAGAGGGCGTAGAGGTATTTTGAGTTGTATCTAAGGAATTGTTACTGTTTAGGTGTTTGGTAGAGCTGATATTTGGAGCCGGGACATATTCAGCTATCATTCAGATTTGGAGGTGGGTGTAACGTCCCGACTCCCATGTATAATATTTAATTAATTATATTTATTTTTCAGGGAAACTCGACGAGTTGGAGACCCCAACTCGCCGAGTAGAGATGGAGATAGCCACGTGATTTTTTAAAGTCTACTCGACGAGTTGGAGGACCCCAACTCGACGAGTAGGAGCTGAGTGTGAAAACCCTAATTTTCAGGGTTTACACCCTACTTAAAGAACCTTAAGCCCTTCATTCCGCCTCTCTGATCACATTAGCACCCTAAGAGAAACCCTAAACGAGCTGGTATCATCTGTGTGTGTGTGTGTGAGAGAGAGAGAGAGAGAGGCTAAAAGTGTGTGATTTGGTGCACTCTTTGAAGGAGTTGGAGGAGCAATAGGCTTGGAATGAGAAGGAGGCCTTGGATCCAATATTCTTTCAGTGTTAGCTGCTATTTGGAGGTAAAAAGCTATCACCTTGACCATTTGTTTATTAGATCTCTTCATTATGGAGTTTTTGGCCATTTCCATCTTCTCTTTGAGTCCTTTAGTTGTTTTAGCATGCCTTGAAGATGAGACTTCAGATCTGGATAGTATGAGGTCCCTTAGGCCAAAAGATGCAAGCTTTATCAAGCTTTGGCCAACTTTCATGCCTTAAACCCTCTATTGAGCCATGGTTGGCAAACTTAGCCCTAGATGCCATGCATGAACGTAAAGTTTGTAGCTTTACGTGTTATTTGAGCCTTGGGAGGCTAGATCTAGAGTATGGGGCCTTAGTTCTGCTTAAAGACGTATGAATGAGAAAATGGACTGTAGGGACTCGACGAGGTGGTGAGCCAACTCGACGAGTTGGTTAGGGTTTTCTCCAATAGTCTGGACACGTGCAAACTCGACGAATTGATGAGACAACTCGGCGAGTTGAGTAGGATTTTTCCTGATTTTATGAGAACAGGAGGGACTCGACGAGTCACATAGATGCACTCGATGAGTTGGGTTAACATGGACTGTTGACTGGAGGGTTGACTTATGTTGACTTTTAGGGTTTGGTCGAGTATGGACTTTGGAGACCATGGAGGGGTAAAATGGTCTTTCGCCCTTTCCGAGGAAAAAGGGTTAGCTTAACATCTTGGAGTTGTTATTATAAATTTTAATTAGAGCTGATTATGATACTGTGTGACCGGAGGGTCTTATTTGAGTTATTGACCGCAGGGTCTTATTTGAGTTACTGACCAGAGGGTCTTATGTGCTTATTCTGAGTTATTTGATATCAAGCATTTTGTCTTTGTGATTTATTTTGTATATTGTTGTGTGCCTTATTGAGTTAGGACCGGAGGGTCCAAACCGAGTTGTGGGACTGGAGGGTCTTCACTGAGATACCGGACTGGAGGGTCCGACCCGAGCTGCGATACCGGAGGGTCTTCACTGAGATACCGGACTGGAGGGTCCGACCCAAGCTGTGATACCGGAGGGTCTTCACTGAGACACATGACCGGAGGGTCCTTATTGAGATATAGCCATGAGAGGCTAATTATTTGTGTGTGGTATTTTGGGGAACTCACTAAGCTTCATGTTGCTTACAGTGTTTTGTGAAATAAATGTGTTTCAGGTACCTATTAGGATCGTGGGAAGGCATCAGCTTGATTGTACACACCAGCTTGAGATTGTGTTTGAGGATTTTGGGATATTGTTAAACATTTTGTTGTCTTGTGTTTTGAAGAACTTATACATTTGGGTTTTGAGAAATATGAGATTGTGTTTTATGAGGTTTTAAAAATGAAAATTTTGTTTTAAAATTTAGAGTGTTACAAGTTGGTATCAGAGCCTTGGTTTGAGGAATTCGGATGTACCCTCGGGTATGTCTGGACTCAAACTGAGGATTTGAGAAAATTTTCTAAAAAGAAATGATTTTCTAAAATGAGTAAGAGCTTTTAAGAGAAAACGAGATGAAGTAGTGTGTACAATCAGACAGAGCCCGAACGGTGATATCCCAAAATACCATTACTTGTTTATATTATGAGATGAGATACTTATGAGATATTAGAGCTGCATGTTAGATGATAAGCTAGGTATTTCAGGAACTTAGAGCTAGAGTTGCCTGATTCATGATGCCTTAGCCTAGGGGATGCTATTGATTGATAGTATTTGCTATTTGCTCTGTGTGTTGAGTAGGGATACATAGCAGGAATATTTTAGAGAGAGTTTTGAGTAATCTAGGAGAGATACCTAGATGAGCATTGAGGAACCTACCGAGAGAGTAGTTTGATATCCGTGAGGAATAGAGTACTTGTGCATTAGGATCCTAGGAGGAGGACTTGGGGCAACTATGGGTTGGTGTGGAAGGTAGTATTGGTCCCGTACTACTGAAAGCACCGGATCTGTATGTGAACCAAGTAAGAACCTTAGGATACTAAGGAGCATGTAGAGGTGGGTAATGGTGTGTGTGCTTGAGCTAGTCTCTGATGATTTTGGGTTTGTGTTACAGAGAGACTATGGTGATTACCCGCAACAACCCCGGGGGAAGTGGTACTAGCAACGAGGAGATCCGCGGGATCATTGCTGAGGAGGTGGCCGCAGCTAATAGGGAGGCCATACCAGAGATGTTCTGGTCTATTAAGACCATGCTGATTGAGATATTTGATGAGCGATACGTTGCTGTCATGGAGGCTGCTGCTGCGCAGCCACTGCAGCCGTAGCTGCTGCGAAGCCTCAGGGGGTGACTCGTTGTTGTTCCGAGAGTTCAGCAACACGAAGCCACCAGAGTTTGACAGGACCCAGGACCCGATTTCTTCCATGAGATGGATCTCCGATATTGATGGGTGTTTCTATACGTGTTCGTGCCCAGAGCACTTAAGAGTTCGGTTTGCACTGAACCAGCTTCGCTTGGGAGCGAAGGACTGATGGAAGTTCGTGACGACTGATTTTACTCCTGCAGATCATGATGCAGTGACTTGGGAGAGGTTTACCCAGTTGTTCAGAGATAAGTATGTTCCCCAGGTGGAGAGGGAACGTTTGGCCCAGGATTTTCTGTCTCTCAAGCAGAAGACAGAAATAGTGACAGAGATTACGAGGATGTTTCATGAGAGGGCGTTGTTCTGCCCTGAGCACGTGTCTATTGAGTAGGCACGTGTGAGCCGGTATTTGAGCATCTTGAGGAGAGATATTCGGGTGTTCGTGTCGAACTCGTCATTTCGGACATTGGCTGAGTTGCAGACCAATGCCAGGAGGAGGGAGATTGAGCTATAGATTCAGACCAGAGAGGAGGGAGAGTCTCAGGGGAGAGACAGGAGACCAGTGCAGTCGCAACTGGCGACAAAACAGGCTAAGCCCGTTGATACGAGAGCAGGAGGCCAGAAGGGAAGCACTTGTGGCAAGTACGACAAGAGCCATGAGGGATCTTGCCGAACGGGGATTTGCTATAAATGTGGCAAGGAGGAGCACATGGCGAAGGACTGCCCCAAGGGATTTTCGGTTTGCTTTCATTGCAACCAGACTGGCCACAGGAAGGCCGAGTGTCCTCAGCTTACTTAGGGATCATCCCAGCTTTCTACTCTGGCTGCTTTACGTGTTACTGATGGTCGTCCGGGGAAGGCCGATGCTCCGAGAGGTCGTGGGAAAGCATTCCAGCTTACTGCGGAGGAGGTCCGCGCAACGCCTAATGTTG
Organism: Lactuca virosa; assembly: GCF_052849685.1. Lineage (NCBI taxonomy): Eukaryota > Viridiplantae > Streptophyta > Magnoliopsida > Asterales > Asteraceae > Lactuca > Lactuca virosa. Next base: position 378,223,851 of record NC_136430.1, on the reverse strand, counting down.
TTGCTGGTACATATCTACTTATTCATGTCATTTTGAGATTTGTTTATGCTTATACTGTGTTGCATATAGGTACTTCTCTTGTGAGTTCTATGCATGCCTTGGTGTTATTTGACTCAGGTGCGAGTCGATATTTCGTGTCTTTATCCTTTAGTCGTCACATTAGTGTTAGACGCGAGGCGTTGGGTCGACCGCTGAGGGTTTCTATAGCCGATGAGCATGCGGTTTTTTCCACCGATGTATTCCGGGGATGTGTTTTATAGATTTTTGGTGTTGAGTTTCCGATAGATCTAGTGTCGATAGCGATGGGGGATGTATGTGTCATAGTGGGCATGGATTGGTTGAGCCGGTTTGGAGCCATGATTGACTGTGAGCGTCAGATGGTGACCATACGAGACCCTAGTGGGGGAGTACTTATTGTGTATGGAGAGGGAACTAGATTGGGATCAACTTTCTGTTCTGCCGACGGGGTGAGGCAGAGTCTACAGCAGGGGTGCATGGGCTTTTTATCATACGTGATGGATACGCGAGTTGCCACTGAGAGGCCGAGTTCTATTTCCAATGTTCCAGTGGTATGTGAGTTACCGAATGTTTTCCCCGAGGAATTGACGGGTGTGCCTCCTGAGAGACAGGTGGAGTTCCGGATCGATCTGATTCCGGGGGAGGCACCTATTGCTAAGGCACCTTATCGCCTTGCGTCGCCTGAGATGTAGGAGTTTTCCTCGCAGCTCCAGGAGCTGTTGGGGAAGGGTTTTATCAGACCGGGTAGCTTACCGTGGGGAGCACCGATCCTTTTTGTCAAGAAAAGGATGGTTCACACCCGATGTGCATTGATTACCGGGAGTTGAACAAGCTGACGGTCAAGAACCATTATCCACTACCGAGGATCGACGATTTGTTTGATTAGTTACAGGGGGCGTCTTGGTTTTCCAAGATTGATTTGAGAGCTGGGTATCATCAGATGAGAGTCTGCGAGGAGGATATCCAGAAGACGGCCTTTCGAGCTCGTTATGGGCATTATGAGTTTGTGGTGATGCCTTTCGGGCTCACCAGTGCACCGACATCATTCATGGACCTCATGAACCGGGTGTGTAGGCCCATGTTGGATCGGTCGGTGATCATGTTCATCGACGACATTTTGGTGTACTCGAGGTCTAGGGAACAACATGAGGAGCATATGTGGGAGATTCTTGGGGTATTGAGGATGGAGAGGCTCTATACCAAATTCTCCAAATGTTATTTCTGGTTACGAGAGGTCCAGTTCTTGGGACACCTCGTTAACCAGAATCGGATTTTGGTCGACCCGGCCAAGATTAAGGCAGTTCTGCGATGGGAGGTGTCGAGATCCCCATCGAGATCAGGAGTTTTATGGGTCTGGCGGGTTACTATCGGAGGTTTATCATAGATTTCTCCAAGATTGTCATTCCTCTCACCAGATTGACCAGGAAAGGTGTTACTTTTGTCTGGAGGCCCGAGCAGCAGGCTTCATTCGAGACTCTTCGCCAGAGATTGTGCGAAGCTCTAGTGTTAGCCCTTCCGGAGGGAGTGGAGGACTTCGTACTCTACTGTGATGCATCTATATCGGGGATGGGTGTCGTGTTGATGCAGAGGGGACACGTGATAGCATATGCGTCGAGGCAGCTAAAGTCTCACGAGACGAGGTATCCCACCCATGATTTGGAGCTGGGGGCGGTGGTATTCGACCTCAAGATTTGGCACCACTATCATTATGGTGTTCGATATACCATATACACAGACCGTAAGAGCCTGAAGTACCTTATGGATCAGCCCAACCTGAATATGAGACATAGGAGGTGGTTGGATGTAGTGAAAGACTATGACTGCGAGATTTTGTATCACCCATGACAAGGCTAATGTGGTAGCGGATGCCCTGAGTGGTACAGCAGCGAGTGCTCCGATCCGAGACGTATGCATGAGGATGACGGTGATGACTCCAGTCTTAGATACCATCCGAGAGGCCCAATTGGTGGCCATGAGACCAGAGAACCGTAAGAGAGAGCGGGTGATCGAGCCGATTTCTAGGTTTGAGACGGATAGTCGGAGGCTTACGACCTTCCGTAGGCAGATATGGATGCCATATACGGGTGGAGCTCGACGTATTTTGATGGAGGAGGCCCATAGGTCGAGATTCTCGATCCATCCGGGGGCCACCAATATTTATTAGGACTTAAAAAGGGATTATTGGTGGCCCTGTATGAAGAGAGATGTGGCATTGGTAGTTGAGAGATGTTTGACATGTCGTCAGGTCAAGGCATAGCACCAACGTCCTCATGGAAAGTTGCAGCCCTTGGAGGTTCATCTATGGAAGTGGGAGTGAATTTCCATGGATTTTATTACGAAGTTACCAAGGGCTGAACGGGGTATCGATGCGATTAGGGTGATTGTAGATCGGTTGGCAAAGAGTGCTCACTTCCTGGCTATAAGTGAGAGCTCTTCTGCGGAGAAATTGGCCGAGATCTATGTTCGAGAGGTGGTGGCACGAAATGGGCTGCCAAAATCGATAGTGTCAGATCGGGATGTGCGTACCCGGTTGCATTTCAGCACCGCTTACCACCCACAGACAGACGGGCAGAGCGAGCGGACGATTCAGATGCTCGAGGACATGCTACGTGCATGTGTTATGGACTTCGGTGGAAATTGGGACACTTACTTGCCCTTGGCTGAGTTTTCATACAACAACAGCCATCACTCCAGTATCGGTATGCCTCCGTTTGAGCTTTATACGGGAGGAGGTGTTGGACTCCCATCTGTTGGGAGAGGTAGGGCATAGAGTGATGGGGAGCACTGAGATAGTGCTCAAGACGACAAAGCAGATCCAGCAGGTCAGACAGAGGTTACTGACGGCCCAGAGCCGTCAGAAGAGTTACGCAGACCGGCGACGTTCAGAGTTAGAGTTCCAGGTCGGAGATTTTGTCCTCATGAAGATATCCCCATGGAAAGGGGTGATCTGATTCAGGAAGTGGGGCAAGTTGGGCCCTAGATACATCGGTCCTTTCATGGTGATCGCTCGAGTAGGTAAGGTAGCTTATCGGTTAGAGCTACCTGAAGAGTTGAGCCATATTCATAACACCTTACATGTATCCCATCTGAGGAAGTGTGTAGACGATGAGACGGCAGTGGTCCCTTTAGAGGACATTCAAATTGATGATCGCCTGAGCTACATTGAGAAGCCGATGGCGGTTTTGGATAAGAAGGTGAAGATCTTCAGGAATAAAGAGGTTCTCTTGGTTCTGGTTCAGTGGCATCATCGGAAGGGATCCGAGTGGAGTTGGGAGCCGGAGACCGAGATGCGTGAGCAGTACCCAGAGTTGTTTCTAGAGGATGACTTCGAGGGCAAATTCTGATTCTAGTGGGAGAGAATTGTAACATCCCGACTCCCATGTATAATATTTAATTAATTATATTCATTTTATCAGGGCAACTCGACGAGTTGGAGGCCCCAACTTGCCGAGTAGAAATGGAGATAGCCGCATGATTTTTTAGAGTCTACTCGACGAGTTGGAGGGCCCCAACTCAACGAGTAGGAGCTGAGTGTGAAAACCCTAATTTTCAAGGTTTGCACCATATTTAAAGAACCTTAAGCCCTTCATTCCGCCTCCCTAATCACTTTAGCACCCTGAGAGAAACCCTAAATGAGCTGGTATCATCCGTGAGAGAGAGAGAGAGAGAGGCTAAAAGTATGTGCTTTGGTGCATTCTTTGAAGGAGTTAGAGGAGCAAAAGGCTTGGAACGAGAAGGAGCCCTTGGATCTAGTATTCTTTCAGTGTTAGCTGCCTTTTGGAGGTAAAAATCTATCACCTTGACCGTTTGTTTGTTAGATCTCTTCACTAGGGAGTTTTTGGCCATTTCCATCTTCTCTTTGAGTCCTTTAGTTGTTTGAGCATGCCTTGAAGATGAGACTTCATATCTGGACAATATGAGGTCCCTTAGGCCAAAAGATGCAAGCTTTATCAAGCTTTGGCCAGCTTTCATGCCTTAAACCCTCTATTGAGCTTTAGGTTGGCAAACTTAGCCCTAGATGCCATGCATGAACGTAAAGCTTGCAGCTTTACGTGTTATTTCAGCCTAGGGAGGCTAGATCTAGAGTATGGGGCCTTAGTTCTGCTTAAAGACGTCTGAATGAGAAAATGCATTGCAGGGACTCGACGAGTTGGTTAGGGTTTTCCCTAATAGTCTGGAAACGTGCAAACTCGGCGAGTTGATGAGACAACTCGACGAGTTGAGTTGGATTTTTCCCGATCATCTGAGAACATGAGGGACTCGACGAGCCGTATAGATGCACTCGACGAGTTGGGTTAACATGAACTATTGACTGGAGGGTTGACTTTCGTTGACTTTTAGGGTTTGGTCGAGTATGGACTTAGGAGACCATGGAGGGGTAAAATGGGCTTTCACCCTTTCCGAGGAAAAAGGGTTAGCTTAACATCTTGGAGTTGTTATTATAAATTTTAATTAGAGTTGATTATGATATATGTAGGCGGAGTCTAGACCTACCATTGAGTACGAGAAATTCTTGTTCTACCTACGAGGTGAGTCTTCTCACTATACTTACCTGAGTGGTAATACTGTGTGACCGGAGGGTCTTATTTGAGTTATTGACCGGAGGGTCTTATTTGAGTTACTGACCGGAGGGTCTTATGTGCTTATTCTGAGTTATTTGATATCATGCATTTTGTCTTTGTGATTTATGTTGTATATTATTTTGTGCCTTATTGAGTTAGGACCGGAGGTTTCAAACCGAGTTGTGGGACCGGAGGGTCTTCACTGAGATACCGGACTGGAGGCTCCGACCCGAGCTGTGAGACCGAAGGGTCTTCACTAAGACACATGACCGAAGGGTCCTTATTGAGATATAGCCATGAGAGGCTAATTATTTGTGTATGGTATTTTGGGGAACTGACTAAGCTTCGTGCTTACAGTGTTTTGTGAAATGTGTTTCAGGTACCTCTCAGGATCGCGGGAAGGTGCCGGCTTGATTGTACACACCAGCTTGAGATTGTGTTTGAGGATTTTGGGATATTGGTAAACATTTTGTTGTCTTGTGTTTTGAACGACTTATACATTTGGGTTTTGAGAAATATGATATTGTGTTTTATGAGGTTTTAAAAATGAAAATTTTGTTTGAAAATTTAGAGTGTTACAGTGAGTTTCCTCACTGGATGCTAGGAGTGAGCGTGACCTGGTTGTAGGTGAAAGACTTAGGTTTAAGTCAGTGCTTTGTAAATCACTTTATCTTTTCCTTTTAAATGACCTAGATATAGATATTACTACATTTCAGTTATCGTCTATATTATTCACGATTAAAATAATAGTATCTCAGGTTCATCAGTAATCCCAAAAGAAATACTAAGTTCTATCAGATAATGAATGACCATGTAAGTTCATATTGGAGGTTGGATCCATTTGTTAAAAAGATGTACTATTTGGAAACTCCACTTTAAACATCTCACAGATCTATCCTAGATATCACTTTCGTAAGTAGATCCATCAGTAAAACGGTTAGTAGTACATATAAATCTTATTTATAAGTTCATAATAATGACTAGAAACATAAATATAAGTTGCACTTAAAGCATGGTAAGTATAACTTAACTTACAGGTTGTTTAGCAGAAAACCGACAATTATGCAGGCAAAAGTTCGATACCAAAAGCTCTATTTCTTTGGCTCTCTGATGTTGCAGTGCCTCGCTAACGTGCTCAAAATTTTGTAAATTAGATCTCGAGAGGTTCGGGAAGAGAGTAAAGAGAAAGGTGCCAAAAATATGAAGACAGAGTGGCTATTTATAGAATTTTGGAAAGGGCACGTCACGCCGCGTATACGATTCCGTCCATTTGTAGTGCCACGTGTCGGTCATTCGTTAGGCCACATAGACTAATCTTAGGGAGAAAGTTTCAAATATTGTCGCAACTTGTGTCGCTCTTCTGGTGGTGTCACGTGTCGTCTTCCAGGTGGTGCCACATCATCATCTTCGCGGTTAAACTTAGAAACTTCGAAAAATCATATATTTTTCATACGATTTCCATTTTTTATATTCTTTATATCCCTGGTTTCGTATTGATGAGAACTACAACTTTCGTTTAGTCTTCATCGGCTAATCCATATTCTATTTTTCATTTTATAGTTCATGAAGGTTACACTATAAATGATATTGGGAAATTCATAACTTCTTCATACGAACTTCATTCTTGACGTTCTATATATTGAAGAACTCGTATTTACATAGACATCAACTTTCGTTTAGATTATTTTGTCTAATAAGAAACCGATTTTCATTTTGTATTTTATGACACACATTGTTGTATTGTATCGAACACAAAACTTCGAAAAATCATAACTTCCTCATACGAAGTCAGATTTGGGTTTTTTTATACTTACAGCTTTATAATTACAATTACTACGAATTTTATTTAAATTACTTCTCCTAAATAATCTTTTATTTATAATTTTTATTTATCGCTTTTTGTTACGTTTATAACTATATTTTATACAAATATTATATCACCATTATATTTTTTCGTATAACATAAATACAGAAATCATATACAATTAACACTTTATAAAACATAACATGTAAGAGTAATTATCATTTATTTATTTATTTATAATACAATTTACATTAGTACGTTTACATAAATACATATCTATCGGCGATATGTCTAACGGAAAAATGTGAGCGTTACAATTACCACACACTTAGGACCACTCCGTCTCAGAATCATGCAGTAGCAAATAGTTGTGTATAGTGAATTTTCATTTCACTTTCTGCTTCCCAAGTACCAAATCGATCATCTTATGCCATAATTTTTTCCTTTTTTTGATTGACAATCGCTTCAGGCTACTCAATAAACCTCTTGTTTTCATCAATCCTTAATTCTGAAAGAGGAATCTTGTCAGGTTCTCCTCCTAAACACTTCCTCAAATAACAAACATGAAAGGTATTGTGAATACCTTTCAGTTTAACTGGCAACTCAAGCTTGTATGTTTGCTTCCCTAGTTTCTGAAGTACTTTGAACGGTCGAATAAAACGAGGACTTAACTTCCCACGTTCACTAAATCTGATAAGTTCCTTCCATGTAGATACTTTGAGTAACACTTGATCACCGATGTAAGAACCTAAAAATTAAAGAAAGTTGAATTTTAGTCAAATATTGACCAAAAGCGGAAAATAGTCGGTTATGAGAAAAAGATGAGATTATGAAGTTGTGACTTCATGAAAATAGCCAATAAGAGTTTAAGTCACTTAGAAGATGTTAGATGAGTAAGTTCAAGAGAAAGAATGGATGAGAAGATGCATTATTGGTCAAAAGGGTAAAATGGGTATTTTATGCTTTTTGGGCCAAGTTTGTGACTTAATAGATATAACCTGTATTAAGTCATTGAGATATGACTTAACAAAAGTGTAGAGTATGTTCCCACCATCGTGTAACAACCGAAACTTTAAACTCCATCACCAAGGTTAGTTTACTTTACGTTTCCTCATGAAGTTGCCTTTTTGGTTATTTAAAGTTAACTTTTAGGGGTAAATGCGCAAGAAATGATACTTTATCATATATATATATATATATATATATATATATATATATATATATATATATGGGTCATGGAGTCATTTTCTCACACTTTAGGGGCCCAGAATGAAAGTTATCAAATATTTAAGGAGACTAAAACCTAAAATCAGTAAATCACTTTATTTTGCAACCAAAAAACCCTAATTTATAGCCTCCAAGTTCCTTTGTAGTAAGTTCATAAGTATGGTTACCATTCTTGAAGTTTTGGTGAAGATCTAAGAAGGTGGTGTAGTGTTTTTGGCACTTTTCGAGTGGGGATTCTTCTAGTAGTGATCATATCTTTCATCCTCCTTGTTTCTCCTATAAATTCATCATATTTACATAGGTATAAATAAATTTCTTACCATCCAACTCTATGTTCAATTCCTTGTCTTAATCCTTGAAGTATTTGGTGATGTTTGTCAAAAGTTAGAAATCTGGACAGAAATGTTGATCTGTTTTGCGAGGGCTGTAGAGTTGAATCTGCTCTGAATTATACAATGCCTAGAGAGATGAAGTTGTAGTAAATCGAGTCTATTTTCTAGAAAGCCTGATAACATCATGTTTGGAGTTATATATTATGTTTTACGCTTAAAGCACTGAACATGGGTCGAGTTGTGAAAGTTCAAAAATATGAAACTTAGGCTTTGTTTTTTGTTTTGATTGCCTGTTTCTAATTAGGCTTTTGTGCAACCTTTTAGGGTGCTGAGTGATCTCTTGGAGAGTGTCTTCCTCAATTAATTTCTTCATATAACTTGGATTTGAGGTGAGTCATTATTGTCATTGTTTAAGTATATGTACGAGAATTTTTCATACCTTAGTATAAGTGTATGGTCTAGATTATTGTATTTAATGTTAAAATCAAAGCTTTATGTGATGTTTGGGTTTTGAATTTTTGATGAATTTCAGTAATAAATAATTTAGGGGGAGCTTTTGTATCTCATGATTATGTTATAACATGTATTGTATGGAATTAAGGAATGTATGCTAGAAAGGATGTTGCTAAAAGGTGTATTTCATTACATGCTTTTGTACGATGATATGTGGTGAATTTGATTATATTCTTTTGTGGTATGACATGTAATGTATTATGACTTGAATTAATATATTAAATAAAACAATGAATACATAATGTGAATGGCGGAGAGTGTATATGATCCATGTGAGTGAATTAATTAATTAAAAAAGGGAATACATATAGTTGGGATAAAAGGGTAGTAACCTAAACTTAGGCACGTATCATATTGGATGTTGTGGTGGAATAATATCATTGGAGAAAGTGATTAAGCCAATTCGATGTCGAGGTTTTCTAGGTAACTATTTTGAAACGTGTTACTTGTGCATGATATTATACGGGAACTAGAGTGATGATGGCTACTCGAAGACGTCGGATCAAGTATCACGTTTGGGTGGGGGTATATGTGTGGAAGTACCATTGTACCACCCTGGAACGACAACACATCATGGTTGTACATGAAAAGTTAGAGTAGTAAACACGGAGACCCAAATACAATGTTACAAGTGGGAGTCACGCCTTATTTGGTGCACTAGGTCATCAGGTCATGTTAGTAGCAAACTGGGTCACTCTTTTGGGGATTTACCGATGTTATAGATATTGGGATTTTTTAGGTTACAATTATCATTGTACATGCGGAATTTCACTAAACTCTTAAGGATACATGTAACCTAATGGATCTATGTCTTTTCTCAATTAATAAAAATATACTTATGAATAAAAAACTATAAACCCTATGAATCAAATTCATGAATGGAACCACATACCTCTTGCTTGATTCAAAACAAGCTAATCAAAATCCAATTGTAGTCTTCTTGAAAAACTAGCTCCAAAAGTATGCCCGCCTCTAATGGTTAACACCCAAAACTCAAGAAACCCTAGGATTGAAGGAGAGAGGGAGAGAAGGACGAGAATTTCGTTCTCCGTTTTTTAGGTAACTTCATGAATGAAATTTACAAGCCAAGGGGACCTATTTATAGTTTAGGTAACTTGTAGATGAATCCTTATTTGAATATTTAAATAATAGATTTAATCTCAATTCAAATTTTTTCCTTATCAGCAACCAGGAGGCTTCCAGAAATCTTAGAACCACCTCCAAAACCATCCATACCATGTATGGTTCTAGAATTTCTTCTTTTGTTCAACTATTGAACAATTACAATTCACCTCTTGCACCTTTAATTAATTCCAATCAATCTCGAATTAATTCTAGATTAATTTTGATTAATAATTAAGTAATTCCATCTATTTCTAATTAAATTATTTTTCATATAATAAATTAACAAATTGTTAATTAACAATTTCTAAATAATATATATTAATCACATAATATATTGACAAATCATTATATCTCTCTCCTTTGATCCATCCAAACCATTTACTGGTTATGAGGGCAACCGAAAAAGGACTTTACTTTTATCCATCAACATTATACTAATTTAGTTAGGACCTTAGACACCTTAATCCAACAATAGACCCTAGTAACGAGGGACATTAAAAGTAATTATTGAAAAGTAAATTATATCATAATTACTATGATGATTAAAATGTCCAGATTAATATATATATATATATATATATATATATATTGATAATAATAAGCGATGTATGTTGATTGGTATAAATTGATTGCATGAATAAATATATTGTATGAAGTATGTTTGTTTCCATACATATGTGCTTGAGATTGACTCACTGTGCTGATACTAACACTTGTTTCTATGCTTGTTGTTTTCGCCTTGCGATGGTACATGTAGCGTGATTTGATCGCCTGGTGAGGTTGGAACTCTTTGGGTAGTTACTTATAATATTAACTTAGTGATGATACCAGATTGAGACTTGTCAATGATATTTCTTCACACTTGTTTTGGTATAGGTTTTGCAAACTTTAATTTGGATGGGTTGATTTTTAAAGATTTTAATTAAGTAACGTTGGTGATATTTTCTAATGACGAAATTAAGACTTTCGTTGTTATAATCTGTTACATGATATTTTTTTAAACACAAAAAAATTAAAGTGAAAAAATCACGACGTTATACTTTGTGTGGATATAAAGATCTTAGAAAATGGCTAAGACACGAAGAAGAAATAAAGGGTAGAAGTTGGGAAAAATGTCCCAAAGCTGGAATGGAATCAGCCAAGAGGGTTGCTGCCAATCCGGAACCGCGGTGCGGTGGGTATGTTAAGACAGCATGACGCAGGCTCTTCGTAAGAAATAAAAGCAACATAATTTTCCTCGTGGCTCGACATATGGGTGTCACGATGCAGTGGACAAAGTAGGATGCTAGTGGAGATGAGTACCATGACGTGAAAAGTAGAACGCCATGACGTAGAAAGCAAATGTGCGACCAATGGCTGAGGTCAAATGGTTGTCACGGGACGGTGAATAAACAACCATGACGTGGTTATGCATCAGAACAAGAGGTTGTTAAGACTTCATTCTCATCATTTTGCACCCCAAACACCCCCATATCCAAGCTTCAATGATTTCAAGCATGGGGAATAATCTAGAGCTGATTTTGCGTGCATATGGCTTGGATTAGAGATGAAAATTTCACGAGGTAATCATTTTCTCCATTTTTAAGCTATTAGGGATTTAATGGTGTTTTTGATGAATTGAGCTATATATGTTAGATTAAAGTAATAAAGATTGTTAGTAGTGTTAAAGAAGGTGTTAAGATGCCTTAGACAAGCTTGTATATGATTCCCATGAGTGGGATTAATCCAATGAGAGTTAGGGTTTGAAACCCTAACTAGCGATTATGTAAAAATTTATGCATTAGATGTTAGAATATAATGAATTAAGTAGCATGTGATGATTACTTCATTAATTTATTAAGATTAAGAGTTAGAGAATGGAAAAGACAGATTTATGATCCATTAAGTGGTTATTTTGACTTAGAGGGTCAAAATCTTTTAAAAGGGTAAGACAAGTTTAAGATGCTTGTATATGTGTAGGATTTGGCCTAAGAACAAGGAAGATGGATCCAAAATGCATCAATGGAAGAGTAGAGGAAGATGGGATATTTAGTTAGCACTAACTAATAAGGTGGGTTATTACTCTCACTCTCTCTTTTTACATTTATGTTATATATATATATATATATATATATATATATGTGTGTGTGTATGTATGTATGTATGTTGGAGCTTGGGGAACTAAGTGAATGTTCCCAAGTAACAAGATGAAGATAGATGAAGAATATATGTGTAAGAACATGAATCAGATCATGTACACATATTAAGAGTATGTAAGAGGTATACACAAGATACATGTATGTATACAAAGAGTTCGTAAGTTTATATGGGAAGGGTATTTGCTAATACGACGAAAGAGTTAGAAGATGATTATAGGCAGTATAATCATAAGAGTATGTATGTCTAGACCTCATGGTATTGTGTAGAATATCTATATGTTACTAGACATAGATAATGATTAAATACTAGAAGAGAAAGAATAGAAGGTCTTTTGTTGAGACGAAGAGATAGATTGTTTGTGAGACTATTGTTATGTGATGAGTCACATAACAAAAATAGAGATATAGAGATATAAGGTTCCTTCATGGATAAGAGTCTGGTTCCTTCGCGTACAAGAGATAGAAGGTTCCTTCGGGGACAAGAGTACGATTCCTTCGGGGACAAGAGATAGAGGCTCCTTTGGGGACAAGATATATATTTCCTTCAAGGAATAAAGTAGAGGTTCCTACGGGGATAAAGAGTATGATTCCTTTAGGAATAAGATTATGTCCATATGGGGAAAGAGATAGATGATACCATTTTGGGGATATAGATAGATGGTTCCTGGTGGAATCCAACTTATGTATGGTTAGATTAGATAGATGAAGGTTCCTTGAGAGGAACAAGATAAGAGAGTTCTTTTTAAAAACTTAGATGTAACATACGAGGGGTTAAAAGTAAGGAATATGTGAGGGATTCAAGAGTAAGAGGAAATATTATGGATCCATGAGGGATTAAAAGAAAAAGAAGGTAAGACCATATTAGAATACATAGTAGATCTAGTGGGATGTTGATTCCCTTAGAGGATAGAGAAGATTAGAGTGTGAGATATGACTGTTAGGTATAGATGAGGATAGAGTGTTGAGGTACTAGAGATGAGAATAGGAAGAGAAAGAGTAGAGTAGAGAAAGAGTAGAGAACAGAAAGTGTAGAGTAAAGAAAAAGTAGAGAAGAGATAGAGAAGAGAAGAGAAATAACAGAGAGAAAATAGAGTAGCGAATAGATAGATTTAGAGACAAAGATAAAGTGTGTACAAAGTATGAGAAGAGGTTGAGGAGAGGGTAAGGGAAGAGTATGAGGACCATAGTATATGATAGAGAAAGAGATAGATGAGATGAGAAAGAATAGAAGAGAAAATATAGTAGAGATAGATGAATGAAGAGAGTAGTAAATTATGCTACTAAAAGAAAGAGATTATATTGGAAAGTATGAGAAAGAAGAGAAAGATAAGAAAAGGCATAAGAATAACTCACTAGGAATGTTGTGTAGATGCTTATGTTTTGTTGGTTCAGAGGTAGCAGCAGCCATGGTACTAGAAGAGAACACAAGAGCATAAGGAAGATTTAGTTAGCATATTGCTATCATTGTTCTTTCCTTGTTCATTTTGTATGTAAGTCTTTATTTTAAATCCATGAGTATTCCTGGGACTTAAAGTGTTTTAATTAAAGTAGAATTTTGAAATTGTAGATAAAACTTTGATAATTTTTATTAGATTAGATGTATAGAAATTCAAGTCGTTACAACCGACCTCAATAGTTACAGATCATCACTTCAGATCTGCATAGCTCTTCTGATGATTTTGAGCAGCTAGCATTCTTTCTCGGATGATTTTTACTTTATCAACGATTTTTTGAATGGTTTCAGGTCCCACGAAGTTTTTTCTCCAACTTCTAACCAACAAGATGGTGTACCACACTTTCTTCCGTACAATGCTTCATAAGGAGGCATCTTGATGCTTGAGTGATAACTATTGTTGTAGGCGAATTCTACTAGTCTTAGGTGATCATCATTGTTGTAGGCGAATTCTACTAGTCTTAGGTGATCATCCCAGTTACCAACAAGTTCTAAAGTGCATGCCCGCAACATATCTTCCAATGTTTGGATAGTTCTTTCACTCTGTCCCGCCGTTTGTGGATGGTAGGCAACACTTAAACACAACTTTGTACCCATTTCCTCATGCATACTCTTCCAGAATTCAGAAGTGAATCGAATATCTCTATATGAAATAATCGATAAGGGTACACCATGAATTTTGACAATCTCCTTCACGTAATTCTCTGCTAACTTTTTCATAAACCAGGTTTCTCGTGTGGCTAAGAGGTGTGTACTCTTCGTCAACCGGTCTACTATAACCCATATCATGACGTGGCCTTTTCTCGTCATTGGCAACTTGGTTAGAAAATCCATGGTAATGTCATCCCACTTACCCATGGGTACCAGTAACGGTTCCAAGTCCCCATATGGCGTCTGGTGTTGTGCTTTCACTATAGAACAAGTCACACATTAAGCCGCATAAGTTGTCAAGTCGATATTCATTATTGGCCACTAGTAATAGGGTTTCGGGTCCAAATACATCTTAGTGCTACCTGGGTGTATAGAATACACCAATTTATGAGACTCTTCCATGAGAATATCTCATATTCCTCCCATCTTTAGCACCCAAATATGATTTTTCAATACCTTTAACACTTGGTTGTTTTCCTCGAACACTAACGTCTTGCGCATACGTTTTTCTCTCTTCTCATCCTTTGCTAAAGCTCTGGTCTGAGCTTCTTTGATCTTATTTATAATTGTTGAGATTACCTCAATTTTTAATGACCTTTCTCTAATCCGTTCTAGATTCACTTTTCTATTCAAAACATCGGCTATAATGTTTGCTGATGATATAGTATTTCACAATAGTAGTCTTTGAGTAGTTCCAACCATCGTCTCTGCCTCATGCCCAATTCTTTCTAAGTACAGAGATATTGAAGGATTTTATGATCTGCAAACAGTTTGCATTTGGTTCTGTAAAGATAGTGTCTCCAGATCTTTAAGAAAAAAACTACTGCTGCAAGTTCTAAATCACGCGTTATATAGTTTTGTTCATGAGCTATCAATTGTCTTGAGGCATAAGCCACTACTTTGTCTCTTTGGGTAAGAACACGTCGTAATCCAACTCCAGAAGCATCATCGAATACTGTAACGTCATTAGTTCCTTCCGGTAGGACGAGGATTTCTTCACATAATCGCTTTTCCAATTCACTAAAAGCTATTTCTTGCTTCTCGCTCCAAGTGTAGGTAATCCCTTTTCGAGTCAATACTGTCGGTGGAGCATCAATAGAATAGAAATATTTGATGAATCGCCGATAACCAGCCAATCCTAAAAAACTACGAACTTCGGTGGGACTCTTTGGCTTCTCCCATTTCATAATTTCTTCGATCTTTGTTGGGTCGACCATTATACCCTTCTAGCTGACCACATGACCTAAGAATTATATCTCTCGAATCCAAAAATCACATTTGGAGAACTTTATGTAAAGCTTCTCCTTCTTTAGTACTTCCAATACCTCTCGATGGTTTTTACCATGATCTTGATTGTTCTTCGAGTATATCAAGATGTCATCAATGAACATTGCTACTGCTTTATTTAAAAAAGGTTTGTAAACTCAATGCATCAAATCCATGAATGTGGTTGGAGAATTTGTTTGTCCAAATGGCATAACAAGAAATTCTTAGTGTCCATATCTTGTTCTAAAGGTTTTCTTGTCGACATCTTTCTCTCTTACATTTAACTGATGATAGCCTGGCCTGAGATCAATTTTGGTTAGGAAAGTTGCTCCTTGCAATTTATCGAACAAGTCATAGATTCTTGGTAGTGGGTATCGGTTGTTTATCGTAGTCTTCTTCAACTCATGATAATAAATACACATTCTCATCGCACCATCTTTCTTTTATACAAATAGTATTAGAGCTCCCTAGGGTGATGAACTAGGTCTAATAAAACCTTTGTCCAACAATTCCTGAAGTTGGATCATTAACTTCATCATCTCTATAGGTGCTAAACGGTACGGTGCTTTGCAATCGGCCTCATGCCTGGCATTAAGTCAATTCTGAACTCTACCTATCTCTCTGATGGTAATCCGGGTAGATCATCTAGATATACTTCTGGGAAATCACACACCACTGGTATTTCAGTCATTTTGTTCTTTTCCTTATTTATGTCAATCAGTTCTTTTCCTTATTTATGTCAATAATGTTGTACATCCCGTGTTAAGGCATTTTTTTGGCTTTCATCATTGTAATGATTCCAAACCTCACTATACTCTTATCACTGTATACGACAGATGGTTCTCTTCCAGGGGATTGATGTGTACCATCTTTCTTCCATATAATATGTCTGCGAGGTTTTCACCCAACCAATCCATACCCAAAATAACATCGAACATGTTTAACTCAAAGGGTAATAACTCTTTATAAACTTCATTCCAATTTAGGTCAAAGGTCATGCTATCTAACTTATTACTGACATATACATTCCCACCACCAACTACTTCCACCATCAGTGGAGAATTTAATCTATCTGGTGATAATTTAATTTTTTTACAAAATTCATGCAAAATAAAGGAGTGATCTGTTCTTGAATCAAATAAAATCTTGGCAGGAAATCGATTAACTCGGAATGTACCTGATGTAACGTTAGTTTGTTCCTTGGCTTCATTGAGGGTCATTTAGTAGCTTTAGACCTTGTGTTTTTCTGGCGGTATCTTTGGGGTTGGTTTCTTAGCTTTTGGGCACTCAAATTTCATGTGCCCTTCTTCACCATAGTTGAAGCAAACTTTTCCTTTTATCGGGCAATTTGAAGAAAGTTTCCCCAACTTCTCGTACTTGTAGCAGGCAACACAGTTGCCCAACTGCTTCTTCTTACACTAATAGCACCACTTTGCTTCTTGGTTGCTTCCATTTCTTTGTTGTTTAACTTCCAAGACTTCTTCTTCTTCTTGTTTCATGAGGAACCGTTAGGCTTCCTCTTCTCGCCAACTTTTTCCTGTCGGTGGTCCTTACCTTTATCATGTTTTCGACAGACTTTGCAACCCAGATGGCTGCCTCAAGAGTACGATTTTGATGTACTGGCATATAGTACCCCCATGGTAGTCCCATTCGCATACCTATAGATTTTTTCTATTTCATTGGGGACAATACGCAATTCGAACTCCATTTTGTCTATGAAATCATCGGTATACCCATCAATCGACATGTTGCACTTCTTCAATGTCAGCAATGGGTTCTCCAACCCTAACATATTTTGAGTTGAGCATAACTTGCACTTGAAATGTACCAGTAAATCCTCCCTTGTCAGCTCCAGTGGCTTGTTAGGACTGTTCTTTTTTCCCAATATATTCCACCAACAAACCGTTTCACCCTTAAATTGATGCAGAGCATAAGTGGTTTGCAACTTGCTCGTGCAACCATACGTAATGAAGGATAGCTCCATTTTAGTAATCTAGCCTATAACCCCAACTAGACTCTCCTTCCTATAAACTATGTTGGTCTGCAAGTCATAAACTACTTATGCTTGCACACTCCTCTAAAACCATCATTCCTACGATCCGCTGGTCTTTCTGGAGGAGGAGCTGGTCGGTAAGGTCACACCATATGATCTTATGAGTCAAACACATAAGACGTTGTCCACCAATGCCAGCGCCAACAACAAATTCATCAACGACAACGTGATCCTCATGATCTTAATGACCATTTGTATACTACGTAGATATAATTTGTAATTATAGAATAGATATATGATTTGTTATCTTATTGATTAGGATCGGACCTTACACAGATTAGAATATGTCCCAAAAATAGTGGGATCTTCGTTTCTGTAATTGTATATAATATAGTATTAAGGTTAAACCCTAATAAACCTTTGTGACTCACTTTGTTTGACTGTTTTCTTTTTGAGAACCTTTTCTTCATGAAAACATCTTTATGATCATTCATGTTCTTCTGTTTATGTTTACACTTTTTTGTTTGTTTGTTCTTCATTATTCATACTTGAGTGTATCCGATCAATATGAACCTTCAATTGTTGTCAAAGCGGGTTTACGATACATTCAAGCTATCATGTCTTCCTCCTATAGTCCAAAGTCGTCTGTTGTTAACAAAATCCTTCCTTTCGATGAACACAACTTTGCAATGTGGAAATCAAAGGCTATGGTTATGCTTGAAACCATGAACTTTGATATGTTCAACATCGTTGATAATGGTACACATGTTCTCATGTATCAACCTTTGGTTAAAAATGTTCCTGATAGTCCCATGAAACAAAAGTCGAAGACTAGTTATGACGATGATGACAAAAGACTTATCAGTCTTGATGTTAAATCAAGGGCAACCATAGGAAACTCTCTTCCTTATCATGTGTATCATCTTGTTTAGAACTGCGGATCTACTTAGGAGATGATGGAAACACTAATTGTGGCTTATGAAGTCATTGTGGAAGTTCAAGCAACAACCATCAACAATCTTAACCAGAGATACAAGTATTTCTTTGCTCAACAAGGTGAGTCCCTAACCCAAACCTTTGACAGGTTTAACTATTTGGTAAATGATATACACAGGTTGGGGATTGTCAAGCACTCCTCTCAGTTTGGTAAATGATATACACAGGCTGGGAACATCACGATGGTGTTCTCAAGAACAATGAGAAAATAAAAAATATGGATCTCAACTCTTTGTTTGGAAATCTACGAAATTACGAAGAAACTAAATCTCTTTGTAAAAACATCATGAGGGACTCTAACAAAGAAAATATGTACCCCTGGTCTCCATAAAAGAAGTAGCTAGTCTCATCAGTGACTCTAATGATTCTGATCAGGGTGAAATAAATAATGACGAAATCCCTGATGAACTGGTTGCTAGTGCTGCACTCATTGTTAAATGTTATGAAGAAAGCAGATCTAATGGAGCCAGAAGAGTTCAGCCCAAGGGAAATAACTCAGTAAGAAAGCATAACACATAGAAAATAAATCCAGGTAAATGCTTCAACTGTGGAAGCCCTGATCAATTTTCCAGGGACTGTAAGAAAAGAGAGAATCTCAAAGCACTAAAAGCTATGAAATCTGATACAAGAAGCTGCTAGCCCACATGAAGAAAGAGAACATATCTCTACCAAAAGCTTTTATCACAAAGAAGCAGGAATCTGAAGAATAGGATGAAGAATAGAAGTCCTATGAAGACGAAGGACTAAACGTTAAAGGTATTATGGCTCTTGTCAATGAAGCTCCTAATAGCACTTTTAGCTGATGTGACATTGGTACTTATCAAGATGTCGAGGAGTCAAAGATATAAAGCATGAATTACTCTTCTACTCGTGTGGGTCAGGAGCATGTATGGTACTTAGACAATGGATGCTCTAGACATATGAATGGTCTCAAGTTTCTCTTGAATGATTTTGTGGAGGAAGATGGTCCTATTGTTACTTTTGTAGATAGCAGTGAAGGAGCAGTAAAAGGCCTGGGTACAATAAGGTGCGAATCAGTCAAGCTAAAAGATGTGTTCTATGTTAAGGGCCTTCTAAGAAATCTCATTTCAATCAGTCAATTGTGTGACGTTGGCTACAAATTTATGTATGACTGTAATGAAGGAAAAGTCATGGACTCAAGGAATGCAATTATGCTCATTACGTTCAGGAATAATAACATTTACATGCTTTGATTCAATTTATGCTTGACAATATTGATTTGTTCTTTCTTTACATTGCTTTTTGCTATCTTGAACTACTAAACATAAGCTTCTAATTTTTATTTTATTGCTTTAATTAAAAAACTCTTTTTGCTATAGAAATTATTTCTATCTTTCAAATTACGAAAGGAGTATACATTGTATATTGTACTACTAATATTGACAATGTTTTCTCTTCTCTCGCACTCTCTAAGTCTCAGGATCTTCTGCCTTCGTCTTGATGTTGACCATCATTTATTTGTCATTTAGGAAAGGATCAGCGTTTCATTCCTTCGGTGCAGCATCTTCTGAGTAGAACTGGTTGGAGTTGGCTCTACATCTTTTCTTTAGCACCAACTGCTCTCTCCTGAAGCTGATGATCACACTGAATGACATGAAGAATCTTACTAATAAGTTAAGATAAGATAGAACTATGTCAGAACTTGTTTTTCTAGGACACCGATCTCATCTTTCTCTTGCATCCTATATCTGTTGCGATGGGAAGAAGTGAAGCTGTGTAACTTGGCACATCTAATTTCTATAGATGTTCTCTCTGCCATACTGATCCCATCTGAGATCCAAATATCTCTTCAACAAGATAGTGCTCCTCATCTCTTCTATCCCGTATCATAAAGAATGGAACCTTCGATTTTATCTTGGTGACTCTCATAACTCGAAGGTTACAAAGATTGGATCCTGTTAACTCATTGGTTACAAAGACCGGTGCTTGCTCCTCCTTTGTTCTTGGTGAACACGAAGCTTGGAATCCATCTGCAATACTTCAACGATGAAGCACATCTCCTCTCTTTGTATGTTGGGTATTGTGTTTTGTTTTTTATGCATTTGATAATGTTTGCGTATTCTTTTGTAGATAGTGTTTAAGGGAAAATATCTCGGAGAAAGGAAACTTATTTACGGCCTTTCAATTCAAAAGATTTGCTAGATTGGGTCTTTATCTCTGTTCTGAAAAAGTTGCACAAATTTTTTTTTTAGAAAACTCCTTGTTTGATTAACTCTTTTATTATATTCCCTTATAAATTTAGTCATTCTATTCTTTATTATTTTATTCTATTATAACATATTAAATGAATTGATAGTGAATTTTAAATTCTAGATTGCAACTTGACTTCATGATACAAAAGATAAACCACTTCTTGTTGATAAGTTTACATTGTTTATGATTCAAGCTGATTTCACCTTAGCATGAGTAAAACATCTCATTCTATCCCTTAACTTCTTTTCCATAAAAGTTAATGATTCACTGTGATATAACACACACTGATGAAAGTTTGAAACTCTGTGTCAATGGTTAATCTATGTATCGTAGGCTATCACACGCACCATCCATTCTCACCCTACATTTCTTCTTAAAATCCTTATGATTCACCGTAACATACCATACGTTTACGAGAGCTTGAAAAATCTATGCCAATGGTTAGGCTATGTACTGTAGCTTACCACACACACCAATACATTCTTGCCATACATTCTTCTTTAGAATTTTATGATTCAACATATGAAACCAGACGCTGATGACAATTAAAAAACTCTGTGTCGATGGGTATATCACATAACATGATTTATTAAACGCATCTACCCATTCTATCCTAACAAATCTTCTATTAAAGAAGTTCATGATTCACTGTATCTACCATACATTGATAAAACGTCAACATTCTTTGTCGATGGGTACATTTAAAAACCAAAATGTATTACACACATCATACCATTCTTAGTCCTTTTCTTATAATAAAAGAAGTTCATGATTCAACATATTAAACCATACGCTGATGAGAATTCACAATACCATGTCAGTGAATGATAGTAAAAACACATTCTATCAGGAGACATCACAATCTTACTCGCTTGACAACTGCAACTTTGATCCGCTGATAATGCAACTCTGATACGCTGACCGCTTTTGCTAATAATTCAATGACGCTGATGCTATGTCTCACTGATACATAATTCTCTGATCTCAATGGTAACTTTTGGATGACGATCAAGATTTGTAACATCATTTTGAAATACGATATTTTTACGACGCCCTTTTCTCTAAATATGATTATGCAAAAAGGTAGAAAATACACAGATAAAATAAGTGAATTCTCTCTCCTAGGTCACTTTTAAACCTCATACAAGCAATTGAAGTTCTCTCATAAAGGCTCTCTCGATCATCATCTTCTATGTCTCAAGTTCTTCAGAATTTCATCATGTCAAAGGTTCTATACATCTTTGCTCCTAATGCCAACGTAGTCAAAGCCCCCATGCTCTTGATACATCGTTGTTCAAGGAAACAACTTTGCCTTTTCAGATATCATCTCAAATCAATACAATAACTCATGGATTGAAGATTTTGTCAACTACGTCAAAAGTTTCATCTTCTCTATGCATTATGTGATTTTCCGGAGTCGTTCTACCCTTAGCAACTATGTGAGTTTTACTATTTTTGCACTGTCAATGCCAATGCTCAAACCATCTCCGGAACTATTTGAGATGGTCATTCTAGGGTTGTTATCAATGCAGCCTCTATTTGACTTGCTCTACGTCTTCCTCAATCATACAACTAATCTGAAAATCATTATGAGGAAAAATATAGTTTTCTTCGACCCAAATGAGGGTATAATATCTCTCTTCAGTGTACTACTCGTGATCCAACTAAATATACCCTTCGTCAATGCTATTGTGTTGGGTGGAAGTATTTGACAGGGTTGATTGGAAAGTGTCTTGGACATAAGACTGGTAGTTTAGACTAGTCGAACCTGTTTGAGCAACGGATTGTGTATTCCATGGCCTGCAACAAAAGACTTGACTTTGCTCAAATTTTCTTTTATAAAATGGTTGAATGCATCATTGGGAACAAAAATCCAACCTATGTCCCATATCCTCATTGGCTTGCATTAATTCTGGCTCGTATTGGAGAGGGTTACAATGTCAACCATGGAGTCTCCATCAAACTTCCAGTTCTCTCATCAAATATTATCAATTCCAGTCCCATTGATGGAGATATGCATCTTATCAACATATGGTGGATTAGGTTGCAAAATACTTATGTAGTTGAATCTTCTGACTCTAATGAAGAGGATGATGAGGGCAATAATGAAGATGAAGAGTATCATGTTGATGATGGTGAAGATCAATATGTTGTTGATACTAACACATCAAAAGTTGATATGGAAGAGGCTTCTGCTCAGGGAATGACAATTAACTCTCCCTTATGATTAAACCATCACATTTGTTTTACCTTGTCCTCTCCTTCATTAATAACTTCTTATGCATAAGCTATAACTCAGCGTGGATCATCCCCACCTTCAGTGGAAACTATTGATCCACTGATTCAAGCTATAAATTCTCCAAGACCATCATCTCTTCCTCCTCAAGCTGCAACTGCCTTTCCAATGCTAACTCATCTACATCTTACTGCTACCGTTTAGGGGGAGTCTAGTTCCGACTTCCAAACGACTGTGCTCTCTCAGCTCTCCTTACTGGTTCAAATGACTCAATCACTTGGAGAAAGACTGGCCAAAGTTAAGCATAATGTGGCTAACAAAAAACATATAGTGGCTTTGATTGATAATGATAATCAGATGATTGAATACACTCCTCCTAACTCTCCAGGTAATGATTAACCAACTCCACCACCACCACCACCATCTGGTAATAATTCTCCACCACCTCCATCAAATCCCCCTACTTTCACTCCACCCCATAACTCCCCTCCCCAAACTGATGATGCCAGAAAATAGGGGAATCAAGACCTGGTGATGATGAACACAACTCCATTTCATCTTGAACAATCTAAATCACAAAGGGAAGATAATCAAGGAGCAATGGTCGTTTTCCAGTCTAAACCAGTAAGTGATGATCAACCTAAACTGAAAGCTGATAATGATCAACCTGAGACTAATAATGATGATTATGAAGGGTTTCTTGATATGGACTTCATGGAACAAAATGTTATTCCTCTAAGCGTTGTTTATCCTGATGCTTCTTCTGAGGGGGAGATTCCTCAAGGAACTCACACGTACATTGAGTCTGATGATGACCAGCTCAATCCAAGAAAAGAAAGGCTTCCTTCTCAAGAGGAGAAAATGACGTTGAAGGTGGAAGTTCCTCAGCTGCTAGTAGTTATTCAGTCCCTCTTCCTTCCAAAAAGAGAAAATTAACGGTTAATTTGGAAGATATGCCTAAGAACTAGCAAATGACCATTGAGGAGGTCAAAGAAGTCATGTTGGAGCATAATGCTTCAATTCAAAAAAGAAGAGATGAACGTTGATCCATCAAAATTTATCAGATCGTTGCCTCAGTTGATGAAAGTATTAATGTTCAAAAGACAAATATTCAACGTTTCAATATTGATGTTGCCAAATTAAAAAGGTTTTCTGATCTGAATGATCGAATTAACAGGAATACATTTGGATATGTTCTACCTCGAAGATATAAAATTGATCCCATCATCAAGGTCAGGTGCTCCAAACCCAAGGATGAATCGCTCAAAATTCATCTGGTCAGGAAGAAGGCAGAGTATGAATACACTGAAGTCATTTTTGCTCGTGATTTAGTTAGTGAGTGGATCCTGTCACACCCCCAAACCTGAACGGCGAAAACGTTCGGGGGCGGAGGACGTCATGTACAGTATCATAACAATTGAATAGTAAAGAAAGTACACACCACCATAATATAAATATATTTGAAAAGTTTACATGATTGTATGTATTACATGTTTAAGTATCAAATACAATATGGTGATCCAAAATATGTTACTAACGCCAGCGCGTTAGTTCTCAAAAGTAGTTGCTACCTGATTTAGCGTTTTCCTGAGAATACAAGTTATTTCAAAGAAAAAGTGTCAACAATGAAGTTTGTGAGTTCATAAGTAGTGTTTTGATAAAATGTATGCCATTCGAAAGTTCGTGTATGTTTTCCAGAAAATCCGATATTTTCTAACAAATGTATGAAATGAGTATGAAAGATCGTTGTATAAACTGTATGTATTTAAACCAGGAAAATCCTATATTTTCCTAAAAGTGAAATGCAGTCTCAAATGTCCAAGACCGTAACCTGTAAGCAAATATGACATGCTCAAAAGATGATGTATAGTCTTATTATAAAACAAAACTATAAGAAGATTTGTAATTGAATGTGAAAAGAACTGTATCTGTTACTTTTCTCATTAAAACATAATACCATAATAATTGTCTATCCAGTGAGTTTTCATAACCGTACTATCATAATTTGCCTGTAGCGACGTTCTTCAGGCGTCGAAATGAGATGACACTTGTCACCCCGGGGACTATAGCTAGCAGTCAGGGCGCGGGATCATTAGTCCCGTATAGATCTATACACACTTGTCACGTTCTCCGGACGGGAGATTCTGGTTATAAACAGGACTTCTAGTGGTACCTTAAAAGGTATATTGAAGATGAATGCCTCACGAATTCTCAATTAAGTCTTGTATTAAAATGTATATGTTTGTTTCTGAAATGATTATCCTTTTTCACAATGATAATAAAGGCATAAAAATGATTTGTATGTCCTTGCATGTTTACGAATGTTATAGTAAAAAGGGTTACCCTTGATATGATGAAAACATATAAATAAAACTTATAGTATTTAAAGTTATGTTTCATCCCGAGAGGGTAAAGTGGTGTAAGATGTTTGCATGTTAACATGATCCATATGATAGTTATAAAAATGACATGAAATGTATAACAAAGGATTGATGTTTTCACACGGGGTTGACCGTGTGTTTACTTGTATTCCCCCCCCCCCCCCCCCGTAAAGTGTTCAAAAGCATTTAAAATTAGTTAAAAGCATAGAAATGGGGGTATGAACTCACCTGATAGAAGTGGTGAGTTGAAGAAGGCGAGACTAAACTCGGGCAGTACTTCGACTGGAAAGAAGCAAGTTCCTCGGGAACTACGGGACTTCGAGCCTTGCGACGTGTGCTAGGGTTGTTATTGGGGCTTCGGGGTGGTCTCGGGATGCATAACACATAGTAGAAGTGGGAGAGAGGATGGGGTTACGCAACCGAAGTCGGAAGGCTTAGATTTCTATATATAGCCACCAGTTTGACTCTCACGTCGTGAGTTTTGCATAACTCACGTCGTGAGTTTGGTTCTGAATCGTCATGGCATGCGTCACTCGTCAACTTGCTCTGGAAGGGTCATTCAGACTGTTCACGTCGTGAACTTTAGTGTTCACGTCGTGAACACTGACAAATTCTGACACAACGTCGAAAATCGTGCCTCGAACTTCAGAAATTCATATAATTCGTATACGAGCTACGTTTTCGACGTTCTTTATATCCACACATAGGTGAGAAAATGCTCTACAACTCTCGTTTAG
Organism: Lactuca virosa; assembly: GCF_052849685.1. NCBI lineage: Eukaryota > Viridiplantae > Streptophyta > Magnoliopsida > Asterales > Asteraceae > Lactuca > Lactuca virosa. Next base: position 378,198,205 of record NC_136430.1, on the reverse strand, counting down.
ACTTCGTTGACTAATTTTGACTTTATTTTTAATATTACACTTTTAACAGGCCGGGACAGGAAAGGTCTGTTAAAAATCAATAACTTCTTCATTCGCTGTCCGTTTTCGTCAGACTTTTTACCGTGCTAATACCATTGATGAGATCTTCGATTCTCATTTAGGTCATGTTGGCAAAAAGTCGCTTGATCTCTAATTCGAGTTTTTAGCTGTCTACTGCTATGTCCGAAACTTCGAAAAATCATAACTTCCTTATACGAATTCAGATTTTAGTGTTCTTTATATTTTTGGAAACCTAGATACGATCTCTATCACTTCATTTATCCCAATTAAGGTTATTGAACAATTTATTTTTGACCTAAATTTTTGCTGGTGTTACATCATCCCCCCGTTAGAGAGAATTTCGTCCCGAAATTCGCATTTGAATGGGACATCGATGGTTGAGGAAAGGTGAGGGTACTTCTGTTCCATTTGAATCTTCTTTTTTCTCTACTGATTCCAACTCTTAGCGTGGGTGTTCCAGCGGATCTTCATTATACTGTCTATTGTTTTGATCGGTAGAAGTCGTATGGATTTGGGTTTAATTGTCTATGTTCATCTAAATGTTAGCATTGATTACTCGCAATTCAGATCATCTTTGTCTTGAATTTCATGGCTGAATTCATACCTGGTCCGTCTATCATCGCCTTGTGTATGCAAGTGTCATACACACTTTGTAGTGATAGGTTAACCGTATTTATTCCCAGCCTCTGCGTTTCAACTTGACTCACTGTACGCGTGCCTATTCCTAAGTGGTCTGTCGGGAAAACTTCGGGTAAGTTGTAAAGGAGATAGTAATCCTCACATGAGTGCTACGAGATTTTGAAATGGGAGACGATTTGGAAGTTGTGTCGGGTTTGTCGTTATAGGTTAGAAGAGTTTCATTAGTCGGTGGTTAACGTAGAGGGTCTTTTCATAACACATGCAATTGGTATGGTGAAGACCAAGCCAATCCATTTCTAGTAGCTATTTGGGAACTTCTTATCGTATCAATAGAGAAGTCGATCAGTAAAAGTGTTCGTTAGTGGGATAGTGCATTCTACATATGTGTTTTCAGTGCTTTTAGTCTAACTTTGTTATTACTACTATGAAGGTTTTGCTTAATGATTGGGGTGTTTGTTTGAGTAGATTTTTAAAACTGTGGCTCACAAAACTCCTCTCCGCTCCACTATCAAACAAAATGCATGCATATGAGTTATCGAGGAAAAACGTACCCATAACAATAGTGGGATCTGCAACGACTTCCTCTTGGCCCATTGCGAATACCCGGCCTCTCCCGCCAGCATTCCTGTCGTTTGCCTTCGGGCAGTCCCTTCGGAAGTGTCCTGTAGCTCCGCACTCGAAGCAAGTGCGGCCTACCCCGACATTCGCGGCTGGAGCGGTTTGTTGGGTTGGTTCCCTGCAGTAGCGGGCGGTGTGTCCCTTACGGTTGCACCTAGTGCAATGCATTTTACGGCAGGGTCCGTGATGATGAAAGTTGCATCGGTTACACTTAGGCAGGTTGCCGTTGTACGGCCTTGTGAGTGTGGGGGTGATAGGAACAGTAACAGCGTGAGCTGTCACTGCCTGTTGTCTTTTGGTAGACCCTTGTTTTGAACTGCCCCATTTTTCATTCCCGAACCTTTGTTTAGTGTTACTAGGTTTGTGGTTTGGAGTATCCTTGTGGGTAGACATTCGTTGATTTCCTTGGTTGACACAAACATTTGAATTTTTGACATCCATCCCAGTTTTACTAGTGTTTCTTGCGTTGAGATGTGTCATGATGACTGTCACGGTGGCTGTGACCGCAACTTGAAAAGTAGCTGAGTCAATAAGCAGGAGTGGTGTTTCGTTGGTTGGTCGGTTATTCCCATGTAAAGACATGATTCTGTTACATGATGCGAGACGAGTTGGTTAGATAACTATGATCGTTGTTAGTTGGATTCTATAAGTATAATTTCCTTATTTTGTTATTCGGTTTCTAATGTTTCGACTTACATTCTTATGATGTATTTGTGATTGAGGGTTGGATTAGGTATCGTATTTTAAGTTTAGTTTCAGCAATTTAGGGTAGGGATGTTGAAATCTTAAGTCGATCTAGTTTCATGGGTTTTGGGAGAGGGTATCTTTCTTACTATCTCGAGTTATGAAGAAGGATGTGACGTACCTATCTCATAGCATGAGTAATAAAATTACCAACTCATTAGATAATAATAACTATTACTTATTAGTCTGATGTATCAGGTTCTCTACCACCTCGCATGCTTCACGAGTGGTTTGCTCTGTTCTATGTCCTATCCTCGGTGGTACTTATTTATTATAGCCTGGTATCTATATACACGTCGTCCTTGCTTTTCCTCAGGCATATTTAATCTCTGTCATTGTTTTGATTGCCCTTAGTTGAAGTTGTAAAGGTTTGTTATTCTATGGTAAATGTCTCTTTCTCTAAAGGGTGTAGGTGATCGAAAAGTTGGATTTATTGAAGGATCGATTTTGTTTGAATAGCGAGAAGGCATTTCCAGCCATAGGGTTACAGATGAAATGGTGGCAAGACTTTGCCAGCGCAGTTGAGTTCAATAACATTGAACTACATTAGATTAGATCGACAGGGACAGTGTAGTGAGTTGCTATAGCAGTTTATGACACTAACTGTTTACACAGCCCAAAGCATGGGTTGATAATGATGAGCTTTTTAGAAGAAACAAGAAGTCTGTCATAATAGTTGGTATAGAAGTTACATAGAATTCGGAAAATTTGACCTTGGAGTAGGTCTACAATATACCACACAGGAAAAACTTAACAGCTTAGAGATCTTAGTGAAACAGTAATTGCTAGACGGGAATATTTACATGAAAAGAGTACTACTTGGAGTACGTACGAAGGTTATTCCACAAACCAAAAGAAGGAGCGAGTAGAGTATCCTCTACTCGTGACGGGAGCTGTTCTGGTGAGCCTTTGGTTCTGCCAACTGACGCTCCATCTCGAGCATACGCATTTCATACCTTGCCTGGCGTGCTCTAAGTTCCCTAACTTCTGTTTGAGTTGCAGTTAGCTCTCTCTGCCAGGCCTCATTTTGATTTACGATTCTTCCATGAGCTAATCCTAACTGTCAGATGCGAACTGTATTGACTCCAGTGTTCGCATCATTCTCCTCAGTTCGATGGATGGTTGTCCTTCCTTGTTCATCAATGCGAGCGATTCGGCGAACCAATATAGGAAGGACTCTGTCTGCTAAGCCTCCCTTGCTCAGATTGTAGAAGCTTCGGTCTCCATTGTATGGAAGGGGTTGACCTTGTTCGCGACTCCACCTATTCAGGTTGGTTGCCCATAGAGGTGTCGAGCCATGAAATTCCGGTCGAGGATTAGGATTTTGGATCGAAGCTGCTAAGGGTAGGTTATTGTCTTCGGGATCTGAGTCGGAGTCTTCGTGCATTTCTTCCTTGACTTCTTCTTCCGGATCATTCTCTATCCTTCCTCCACTGTCTTGGTTCAGGTAGTAGGGGTCCCCTGGTAGATGGAATCCAGCCATTGTGTCTGTGCGAGAATAGATATATGAGAATTGTCTAAAAGCTAATGCATATAAGATGCAAATCGAAGTTAAACTATTGCATTTACAAAATACTCCTATAGTATTTTAAATGTTACGTGTGATTAAGGTTTATAAGTGGTAAGTTTTTGATTTGTTGTCCAATGTAGCTATCCCCTGGCATATGTTGGTCAGCTCTCGGACAAACATAGTTGATCAGGCTATATTTATCCCAGTTCCGATTACATATCTCAAGGCATAACTGTAGTGCACAACTCATCTATAATACTTCTATATAGTTTTCATCATGATACTGACCCTGTTATATGATGTATGCATGTATACTTTATAACAATTTTATTTTAAAAGTATAACTCTCAGTCAGAGTGTTTTTGCCCAGTTGTGTTTATAGTTGTATAACAAAAATAAATGGTTTTGATATACTTAGTTCACTATAAACAATGCTCTGATACCAATCTGTCACACCACCAAACCTGAACAGCGGAAACGTTCGGGGGCGGAGGACGTCATGTACAGTATCATAACAATTGAATAGTAAAGAAAGTACACACCACCATAATATAAATATATTTGAAAAGTTTACATGATTGTATGTGTTACATGTTTAAATATCAAATACAATATGGTGATCCAAATATGTTACTAACGCCAGCGCGTTAGTTCTCAAAAGTAGTTGCTACCTGATTTAGCGTTTTCCTGAGAATACAAGTTATTGCAAAGAAAAACTGTCAACAATGAAGTTGGTGAGTTCATAAGTAGTGTTTTGATAAAATGTATGCCATTCGAAAGTTCGTGTATGTTTTCCAGAAAATCCGATATTTTTCTAACAAATGTATGAAATGAGTATGAAAGATCGTTGTATAAACTGTATGTATTTGAACCAGGAAAATCCTATATTTTCCTGAAAGTGAAATGCAGTCTCAAATGTCCAAGACCGTAACCTGTAAGCAAATATGACATGCTCAAAAGATGATGTATAGTCTTATTATAAAACAAAACTATAAGAAGATTTGTAATTGAATGTGAAAAGAACTGTATCTGTTACTTTTCTCATTAAAACGTAATACCATAATAATTGTCTATCCAGTGAGTTTTCATAACCGTACTATCATAATTTGCCTGTAGCGACGTTCTTCAGGCGTCGAAATGAGATGACACTTGTCACCCCGGGGACTGTAGCTAGCAGTCAGGGCGCGAGATCATTAGTCCCGTATAGATCTATACACACTTGTCACGTTCTCCGGACGGGAGATTCTGGTTATAAACAGGACTTCTAGTGGTACCTTAAAAGGTATATTGAAGATGAATGCCTCACGAATTCTCAATTAAGTCTCGTATTAAAATGTATATGTTTGTTTCTGAAATGATTATCCTTTTTCACAAGGATAATAAAGGCATAAAAATGATTTTTATGTTCTTGAATGTTTACGAATGTTATAGTAAAAAGGGTTACCCTTGATATGATGAAAACATATAAATAAAACTTATAGTATTTAAAGTTATGTTTCATCCCGAGAGGGTAAAGTGGTGTAAGATGTTTGCATGTTAACATGATCCATATGATAGTTATAAAAATGACATGAAATGTATAACAAAGGATTGATGTTTTCACACGGGGTTGACCGTGTGTTTACTTGTATTCTCCCCCCCCCCCCCCCCGTAAAGTGTTCAAAAGCATTTAAAATCAGTTAAAAGCGTAGAAATGGGGGTATGAACTCACCTGATAGAAGTGGTGAGTTGAAGAAGGCATGCGTCACTCGTCAACTTGCTCTGGAAGGGTCATTCAGACTGTTCACGTCGTGAACTTTAGTGTTCACGTCGTGAACACTGACAAATTCTGACACAACGTCGAAAATCGTGCCTCGAACTTCATAAATTCATATCTTTCGTATACGAGCTCCGTTTTCGACGTTCTTTATATCCACGCGTAGGTGAGAGTATGCTCTACAACTCTCGTTTAGACTTCGTTGGCTAATTTTGAATTTATTTTTAATATTACACTTTTAACAGGCCGGGACAGGAAAGGTCCGTTAAAAATCCATAACTTCTTCGTTCGCTGTCCGTTTTCGTCAGACTTTTTACCGTGGTAATACCATTGATGAGATCTTCGATTCTCGTTTAGGTCATGTTGGCAAAAAGTCGCTCGATCTCTAATTCGAGTTTTTAGCTGTCTACTGCTATGTCCGAAACTTCGAAAAATCATAACTTCCTTATACGAAGTCAGATTTTAGTGTTATTTATATTTTTGGAAACCTAGATATGATCTCTATCACTTCATTTATCCCAATTAAGGTTATTGAACAATTTATTTTTGACCTAAATTTTTGCTGGTGTTACAGATCCAAATTCAGGAGATAATTTCAAAGCATAAAGGTGTTCATGCTCAGGAAGTAAAATTGGAAATTCAACATTTGGTTAACAAAAGTCAAGAAGTTGAACTTAGTGCCTTCAGCTAGTCCATCTCATCCATCCACCTCAGATAGACCAAGAAAGCCTATAATGTCCAAGTATACTAAGTTCCTCCTTTCGTATGGCACTGTCCACATAAATAACAAGCTACCATTAGCTGTTGAGCCAGTTCAACATATGTTCATTTCGGACAAGAACATGGTATCTTCTATCTTGACGGTCAAAATCAAATCTGCTTTCAATGTACTGACGATCTTCATGTTGCTCCCATTTGGAGGGAGTGCGTTATAAAGAATTAGAACGAGGTTATCATGTGTTGATCTCTCTGGAACTCAGTAAACGTTTAACTGATCTTCATCTTGATGACTTTAGGTGGTTGAAACCTGAGATTTTGACAGAAGCTAAAAAGTTTTCCAATGATTATTTTGAAGATTAGTTTTGAAATCATCAGATAGGGGATATTGTAAGGTCACACCTTATGATCTGATGATTCAAACACATAACATGTTGTCCACTAGCTCCAGCGCCAGCAACAACTTCATCAGCGATAGCATGATCCTCATGATCTTAGTGATCGTTTGTATATTAAGTAGATATACTACGTAAGTATAGAATAAATATATGATCCGTAATCTTAGTGATTAGGATCAGACCTTACATAGATTAGAATATATCCCCAAAATAGTGGGATCTCCGTTTCTATAATTGTATATAGTATAGTTTTAGGGTAAACCCTAATAGAGATTTGTGCCTCGCTTTGTGCGACTGTTCTCTTTGTGATAACCTTTTCTTAGTGAAAACATCTTTGTGATCATTCATGTTCTTCTGTTTATGTTTACTCTTTGTTATGTTTGTTTGTTCTTCATTATTCATACTTGAGTGTATCAGATCAATACAAACCTTCATGGTCCTTGATTACTGTCAAAGTTATTGTTTCCTTCCTGAACTGATGTTTCCTGAGTAGGAATCAGTTCATCATTTATCAACTCGCTGATTATTGGTTTGTTGATCACTAGTTCATTGATCATTGTCACTATGCCTCTAACATTAGCAAGATCCTGAGTCAGAAGTTCCCTAAACTCACGTCGTTGTAGATCTAGCATAGCTTGCATCATCAACTGAACTTCTTCTATTATGAAAGGAGCAGCTCTAGATCTGAAGTTTTGAGGTGCTAGACCTCCTTTGTTATTCACGACTCTACCGCTCCTTGTAATCGTCATTTCATTGTATACTCGTAGATATGAGTAGTTTGTTATAGTAGTAATTTACATAGTATACATATCACGACTCTACCGCTCCTTGTAATCATCATTTCACGACTCTACAGCTCTAGATCTGACGTTTTGAGGTGCTAGACCTCCTTTGAGGTATCTATCCTAATGTATACTATCACATACCACACCATGTACACTTAGCTTCTGAGTTTAAGTCTAGAAATTATCAAAATTCCTAGTTCGCTTAAACTAATGCACTGATACTAATTGTGACATCCTTGATTGTTCAGAACAAAATAAAACTTTTTCTTTACACTTTAGATTATCATTTCAACTTTGTTGCAAAAAATCTCACTTTAATAAAATATTCTGAGATTACAAGATTGTTTCAAAATATCAAAATACTACGGATGTCATAATTAATATCCAATATAGGTTACAGTGTAAATACATAAGGTACTGAATAATATTACAAACTTGTCTCTTATTCACTCTTGGCATCCTATTCAGTTTCCATCAGCCTTAGTACCGCTACTTGTGATGCACATAAATCGAGTGGGCCAGGGTGGGAAACCTGGTGAGACACATAGGGTTTTCAATCCCATGATATTTTTAATGATAAATAATCATGTATAATAATCCTACAAACCAATCGTTACCAGACAATATAGATAATTAAACCAACATTGATATCTATAAGACTGCCTACATGTATATACCCACTCCAACCGATTCTCACAAATCCTAATTCAACAATCATATAAAAGAATCACATTACCTGAAAAATCGTTTGAGAAACTGTTTGACTATACATCTAGGGGATTCCTTGGCCAGTGTAAGTCATTTAAAGGCAACCAATGTTAGAGTATTTGATAAATATGGTATCCCATTTATGGGTTATAAGTCCACACTAGCAACGTAATTCACAAGACCGTCTAGAATAATTAAGTGTTTTCATCCTACTATGGGAGATGACTTAAACATACCTACCGATTGTCCAATATAGGCCCACTATTTCTAGTTGTCTTGAAAAAGGAGGAATACTATATTTTGGTTTAATCTCACACTTTATCTCAAATGAGACCAATCACTTATTCAACTTACTTTGAACTAAGCATCATTTGTAAGATTTCGTTCTTGAAAGTAACCTTGCACTCACCTGGTTACAGGTGAAATACTTGGGGTTAATTCAGTGCTTCGTAAATCACCTTAGCTTTTCCTTTTACAAGAACTAGATATAAATATTACTAAGTTTCATTTATCATTTATATTATTCATGATTAAAATAACAATATTTGAAATTCATCAGTAATCCCAAAAGAAATATTGAGTTCTATTAGATAAGGAATGACTTGGTAAGTTAATCATAGAGGTATGATTCATTTAGTAAAAAAGATGTACGGTTTGGAAATTCCACTTTAAACACTTCACTCCAACCTAGACATCACTCACGTAAGTAGATCGATCAGTAAACGACTAGTATTACTAATAAATCTTATTTAGAAGTTCATAATAACAACTATGAACATAAATATAAGTTACACTTAAAGCACGGTAAGTATAACTCAACTTACAAGTTGTTTAGCGGAAAACCGACAATTACGCGTGTAGAAATTCGATTGCAAATGCTCCAATTCTTCGGAATCTCTGAAGCTGTAGCGCCTTGCTAGCATGCTCAAAATTTCAGAAATCATATCTCGAGAGGTTTGGGAAGAGAGTAACGATAAAGGTGCCAAAAATATGAAGACAAAGTGGCTATTTATAGAATTTCAGAAAGGGTGTGCCGCGTCGTAAAGCCAAGCGCGTTGTGCCATAGCGATGAGTCCGTCCATCTATGGTGTCACGTGTCGGTCATTATCTGGTCCATGTCGTTTAATCTTGTTGATAAAGGGTCAGCTCTGGTCGCAACACATTTAGTCCTTCTGGTGGTGCCACGTGTCATCTTTTGTGTGGTGTCACGTCATCAGCTTCGCGGGGAAACTTTGGAACTTCAAAAAATCATCTCTTTTTCATATGAGATTCGCTTTCCATGTTCTTTATATCCTCGGTTTCGTATCATCGAGTAATACAACTTTCATTTAAACTTCATCGACTAATTTGCATTCTATTTTTTATTTACAATACGTGATGGTTACATTATAATTGACGCTACGAAATTCATAACTAATTCATACGAACTCCATTCTCGATGTTCTATATATCGTCAGATTCGTATTTAAGTAGATATAAAATTTCATTTAGATTCTTTTGTCTAGTAAGCAACCAATTCTCATTTTTTATTTTATGAAATATATTGTTGTATTGTGTCGAACGAGAATCTTCGAAAAATCATAACTTCCTCATACGAAGTCAGATTTAGCCATTCTGTATATATCTATTCTTCCTTAAAAGGAGATGTGATATCCTTGTCCCCCTCGATGATTTCGTGTTGATATTTTATGTGCCTAGTCGGGTCCAGATTGAATTGATGTGTTCAATTAGTAGTCTGATTTTATCATTAAAAATCAGAAATCGAGAAACATAATCTTGAACTGTTAGGTTGATTCATAATCCATGACTCAGCTCACATTGATATCTTATAGAAACAGAGGAATAATTGATTACTTATCTAAGGGTTGATACTTGATAAGATCAGAGTTAAACAATTGTTGTGGAAGGCACACTTTGTTGTTTATTCGAAGATTATTTGACCAATAATAGTTAATGAGTTATCTAAGTGGGAGATTGTTGGTAATTGGTGTCCGATGTCATAACTAAATTTGTATAACTTTGGGAATAATAACAAAGTCCTTTTTGGGTTGCCCTTAATAGCTAAAATAGTTAGAATGGATTTGGGAGATAAAGATAATTAGTAAATTGATTTATTATATGTTAATAAATCAATTAGAAACTAATTAGAATTCATTAATAATTAATTACAATTAATTTGAAATTAATCAGGAACTGATTAAAGGTGTAGGCACTGAATATTAATTATTCAAAAGTTGAACAATATGATCATTATAAAAACCCTCAAGAGGGTGGATCGTTTTGGGGCTTCTATGAGGCTCCCTAAATCAATCATGATATCAGATAAGGAAAATATTTGAATCTGGATTAAATCTGAATATTTACTTGATTTATTCTGATTTGCCTGCAAATTACCTCAACTATAAATAAAGTTGTTGTACTTCATAATTTTATGTTCCTTTCTCTCCATATACTTAGAGAATCCGAATTCTCTAAGTGATCTCTTCTCTCTCCTAAATATTCTAGACATTTAGTCTTTTGGGTGTGAGCTATTAGAGTCATTCTACTTTAGGGGCTAGTCCTACAAAGTGATTACAAGGACTTCATGATCTTCAATTTGAACACAAGTATATACGATTATATTTGAAATGTTAGTAATCCTCTCCCTTTTAATTGTTCAAATTCATAGTTTTATAAGTACGTTGCTTTAATAGTAAAACTTAGATCCAAGGATGCGTATACATTAGGATGATTTTTGAATGTTTCAGCTGCCTTAATCTAGTGTATACTTGCATCGAAAATCCAACATTAGGATCAACAAAAAAAAACCCTTAACTTTTTAAAAAACATCGAAAACGAAGTGTGTTTTTTCTTTTAAAAAAGATTGTTTTTTTATATATCAATATGAATCTCTATTTAAACAGGACGAAAAATCACGAATAGTGGTATATTTGGGTTTTTCTTCCGATAAAAAATATGGTCTAAAAAATATAAATAAAAAATGAAATGATTTTTTTGGTATAATCTGATGCATGCACGTTCAATGTAAGAATCTTCAACCTTTTTCTTGGCTGTTGATCGCCTTATATTTCGACATTTTGAATTGGTTCACTGGTTCCTTGATTAATAATAGTTATCTATTATAATTATTAATAACTTATTTAAAATACTGATTAATAATTATGATATTTACTATGAAAATTTATTTAATTTTGTAATCGTGGTTTCCACAGGTTATAACCTAGTATGTATGTGTGTGTGTCTATATATATATATATATATATATATATATATATATATATATATATATAAGTACTAGGTTATAACCTGTGGGAACCACGATTACAAAAATAAATAAATTTTTATAGTTAAAAATCATAATTATTAATCAGTATTTTAAGTAAATTATTAATTAAGTGTTTTATGTTTTCTTAGTTCTGTAAATTTATAAATTGTTGATTCAAATAAATATGCGAAATTATTTTTCAAGATATGTGAGACATATTTTATTTTTGAATTAATGAAAAAAATAATGATATTATATAATAAAATATTAAATTAATTATAAAAATAAAACAACCACAATAAATGAAATAAATAAAAATTAGTACATGGAAACTTAGACAATTAAGTTGTTGAAATAAACATATATGAAAAATATAAAAAATTACAAATGAAAATTAACAATAAAGTTTGATTACAAATAATAATAAAAGATGTTATAAGAAATAAAATTCTACAAAGTATTTATAAATTTCTAAAAAGTTCTTTATACACAACATTATAAATAAAATGAAATTATAAATATGTAGTCAATGTAATACATAAATAAAAATATTGGTTAACAAATAAATAAAATTAAGTATTTACATCGACATCTACGATCTACAATATATAGTAATTGAGAATTGTAAAATGAAATTATAAATATGTAGTTATTGTAAAATTATAATATAAATAAACATGAAATTAAGATGGAGTCCGCTTGAATATGTAAACATGAAATAAAAAGGAAAGTATGATGGAGTCCTCATAGGGGCAAAATCGGAAACAATGGACAACTACCTGAAAGACATCCTACTTTCTGTTTAGTATCAAATAGCTATAATAATTTTGATAAGTTAAACATAAAAAAATAAAATCCTATTTTTATAATACCATCGCAAAATAAATAAAAGATCAAAAAATGCATTTTATTTTCTGTTTAGTACGTACATTGGAATTATTAAAGTTATGGAAAAACATAGTAATAACTTGTACACTATACAACTATGCAACATAAATTATTTTATTCACAAATGGGTATACTAATTTTGACTGTTATGTGTTTCTATTTTTTCCGAACATATTTTCATCCATTTGGTTTAAACTAAAAAATTCTTATTTGTTTACAGATACAATAAAAAAGAGTGGATTAACAATTTTTAAAGATAAAAGAAGAAGAAAAGAATACGCTAAGGCATGTACATGAGTTTATGAATCACTTGCATAAGTTATCGTGGATTGAAAAGAACACAACTTGAGATGAAGAATGAGAGAGGAAATTCAGTGTTTGATGGTTTATATTATTGTAGAAATAAAAATCTATGTATCTAACAGGATTAGAAAAATGGAATGAAAATCAAAATCTCCTCATTTACGTAATATACTTACACATAAAATAGGAAAGTGATTTTTAAAGGAAGATAAGCATATATTTGTGTCGTAAATACGTTTAATTTTTTAAATTTGATATTATATGTGAAATAATTATATGTTTAATATGCAGGGATTGTACAAATGGTAAACTGAATAATAAAATACAGTTGGAGGTAATTATGATATGAACGGAAGATATAATGATAATTCAATGCTGTGACAACCCGAAAGTTCTATCTTGTACAAACTATTCACTTCAATCAAAGTCAGACTTGTTTCTGCTAACTTTTAACACCGTTTAAAGTCTGTTTGAGCATTCTAAGCTTAGTACATCAAGGGACCAACTGTTAGAATGGGTCAACTAAAGTTCCAAACCATTGATCAAGCCATAAACCCTCAAATTAGGAGTTTACGGCCAGGACCATGAGTTTACGGTCGTAAACTCATGATGGCAGTAAACTCATGATGGCCGTAAACTCCAGCCTATAAGTATGATGCTTGGTCCATTTTTCTGCACTCTTTCTATTTCTAAGGCTTGGAACTCGAAAGCTCTCTCAAGAACATCAAGAACACTAAGGTGTTTTGGGCCGAAAACACCCTCCTTTGCCTTCAAATCATAAGTATAACTTCCCTATACTTGTTATCTAGTTAAGACTCAAAATGCTAGCCTTGAAATCAAGCTTTTCCAAGAACATGAGGTGTTTACGGCCAAGAGCATCTCCCTTGGCCGTAAACCCTAGTTTGGAGTGCAAATTGGACCTTAAACTCTTCCTAAGGCTTGGACATGAACCTAGAACCCTTCTTCAATACTTTTGCCCTTTAAAACACCCATATGCACAAAGTAGCTTGAGTTTACGGCCGTAAACTCATGGGCAGTGAACTCATCGGCAGTAAACTCATGGGCACTAAACTCTTGGCCGTAAACTCATGGGCAGTAAACTCATGGGCAGTAAACTCTTGGCCGTAAACTCCCTTGGTCATGCCATTCTGGCCGTAAACTCCTTTGAGTGGCCGTACACCCCTAGTATGCAATCATATGTGATTCATATCCTTCAATCTTAGAGTTTCCTAGTCCAAATAAGGTGTTACCTTTCATGATTAGTTGTATAAACTCTAATCTTATTCATATATGTGTCCTTATATGCTAATTAGGATTCGTGTGTGTGCTCAAGTCTTCACTTCACACCTAGCATCCTAGACTGATCTTTCAGTCGTATCGCCTGCTGCAGGTGAGTTCATAGCCCTACATTTTCCGTGTTTTAAATGTTTTCAGGGGGAATACAAGCTAAACATAAATATTTTCAAAACTCATGCAATTCTCATACTTTAACCCTTTTGTACTGTGTTGAGCATAAGGGACGTTTTCACTAAAATTGCATAGTTTTTCCGGACTCGATATTCACTACGTTATACATGCAAACTATAATCGGTATACTTTGGGATTTTCTAAACATAACAAGTACAGAAACTTTCACTACTAAACATATGCACTAAGACAGAAACAATTTACAGTTTACATCACTACTTTATCATGGTATTCATAACTGTAATTATCACTACATACGATATACATGTGAATTTTCACTATGGTAGAACGCTGCTACACTACATGGAAACTAGATTGTACGATATTGTGAGGCGCTACTTCAGTACTGTACCCTTAGGAGTACAGGGATAAATCCTATCATAGTATAACCAGAGTCTCCTGGAGGGAGAGCGTGAGATTTGTGAATAGATCTATTCGGGACTGACAATCCCACACCCGAACTGCTAGCTACAGTTGGGCAGGCATGCCTAGGGTGACAAATGTCATTTAACTTGACGCCTGAAGAACGTTGGAAAAGTCTCTAGTCATATCAAGTATGGTTATACGACTCACAATATGTATAAATCGCTCTTGGTTTACAAACTGTCATTCTTCAACAGTTTTATTTTACTAAATAGAACTAATACACACTACAACTGGAGAATATCCAGGGTTTTCAAACAGAATCGATCATACAATGGTTTCACGTACGAAATACCTATGCATCATGATTAGCATTAGCTAGTCACATGAAGCATTATTTTCGCATATCACTATAGTTTTCAGTAACGAACATTCATGGTTTTATACAGAATTGTAAACACTACGTTTTCACTAAAGAAAATATCGGATTTTCTTGAAACTATACGAACACCTTTACGAGCTCATCAACAAGTTTTCATTACAAAATAGCGCTTATGAACTCACCAGGTTTATGCTGATATTTTTAAACTGCTTGTATTCTCAGGAAATCGGTAGACATGTACTTGCTGGATTTTTGAGGAACTGGAGCAATAAGAGTTTTATGTTTATACTTTACAAAGCTATTTGATGTAATTCAAACAAGTTTCAGAAAAAGTTTCAAACTGATGTAAACATTTTTATTTAAGTATTCATTGTAATGGTTGTGTTGCTATGATTGCTATTATTCATTGGTTGTGATGCTACACATGACGTCCTCCACCCCAGAACGTTTCCGCCATTTCGGTTTTGGGGTGTGACAGATTGGTATCAGAGCCCTTGTTTATAGCGAACTAGTATACCGAACCTTACGTGGTATACAACTATAAACACTAAGGGGCCTAAGTGCTCTACGCTAAAAGTATACTTTCAAAAATATAAGTATTTTTATAAAAAGTATACGAGCATGCATACATAACAGGATTCGTGACATTAGCAGATCAAAACAAAAGTATTTGGATGTTGGAACGTTGCGGTTAAACCTGGGCAGTTATGTAATCATGTCTAGGGTGAATATAGCATGATCAACTATATTCAGTCGAGACATGACCAACATGTGCTTGGGAGTGACTGCGGTGTTACAGCAGCCCTAAAACTTACCAAAATCATCCCACATAAAATAAATGAGTATTTTAGCTAGAGCCAAACTCAGTATACAGATTCATTCCAAGTGTTACTACCTCTTCTTCATTAAGCGATAACTTACTTGCATTAGTAACCTTTTTGTGGTTATTGCTTGGTAGAACACTTTTGTTATCAGGATGAGATATATCTCGTTTCATATATCTTGAGGACTTACCATCCTCTTCTTCCTGATTGCTTCTAGAAAAAGATGCCTCCCCGACGAAGACCCATCAGAAGGAACGACAACACACCACCACCACCTCCTCAGTTCGACCCTGTCATGTTTCAGGAAGCAGTTACAGCCGCCGTGACTGCAACAATGGCACAAGTGAATGCTGGTGGGGCTGGAGGTGGAACCGACCCACAGAGACAAGATGGAAGTCAGGGACATCAAAAGGAGTGTTCCTACAAGGACTTCATGACTGCAAAACCCAAGTCCTTCGACGGAAATGGAGGTGTCATCGCTCTGACTCGATGGTTCGAGAAGATCGAATCCATCTTCGAAATTTGCGCCTGTTCCGAAGCAAACAAGGTGAAGTTCGCCACCTGCACTTTCACCGACAGAGCTTTGACCTGGTGGAATGGTCGAGTCAAAACCCTAACCCTGCCAGTGGCTAATGTCATGGGTTGGGAAAGACTAAAGGAACTCATGCTTGCGGAATACTGCCCGAGGGGCGAAGTGCAAAAGTTAGAGCACGAACTCTGGACATTAAAGATGAAGGGTTCCGACATCGCTGCCTACACCACTAGATTTTGTGATCTGGCTCTCCTCTGTCCGGTAATGGTCACCCCGGAAAGCAAGAAAATTGAGAGGTACATTTAGGGACTGACGCAACCAACCAAAGGGAATGTCTTGGCTGCTAGACCGACTACATTTGAAAGCGCCAAGGATCTAGCACAGACTCTAATCGATCATGGAATCGATTTGGATGAGGTGGCAGCTGTCTCCGAGCCACAAAAGGAAAGTGGTGGGAAGAAGAAGAAATCATGGAACAAGCAGAAGGGTCAGTCTTCGCAGGAGCCCTCCAAGAAACAACAAACAGTGGCTGTTCGTGCTGTTACTGCTCCTGCTGCTGCTCCAGCTACTGTCCCAGCCACCCAATCTCCTACCGGTGTTTATGCTGGAAAACTACCTCTGTGCAACAAGTGTAACTTCCATCATCACGGACCCTGCCGTGAGTTGAGTTGCAACAGCTGTGGAAGGAAGGGACACACAGCTCGATACTGCAAGGTGCCAACCCAACCAACCAACCAGGCTACGGGAGCGAGTGCTGGTCAAGCTTGTTATGGATGTGGAGAGGTTGGAAACTTCAGGAGAAACTGCCCCAAAACAACAACTGGTGGCAATACAGGAAGAGTTCTGGCGATGGGCCAGGAGGGAGCGGTCGCTGATCCTACCGTTGTTACGGGTACGTTCCTCCTTGACAACTCTCATGCATGCATTCTTTTTGATTCTGGTGCGGAGAGGAGTTTTGTTAGTCATGCATTCAAACACCTAATCAAATGTAAATCCCAACCTTTAACCGAAACGTTCACCGTCGAGATTGCTAACGGAGAGAAAGAAAGCGTGAACGACATATTCCTAGGCTGTACCCTTACTTTAGGAAATCATTCCTTTCCCATCGATCTTATGCCTGTATCTATTAAGAGTTTCGATGTCATTATTGGTATGGATTGGTTAAGCCCCAATCGTGCTGAAATCCTTTGCTTCGAAAAAGCCATTCGCCTCAACCTTCGCTCTGGCGAAACCCTCATGATTTACGGTGATAAGCTCAGTTCAAACCTCCGTATCATTTCGTGCATCAAAGCTCAGAAGTGCCTGCGGAAGGAATGCCATGTGTTTCTAGCTCATATTGTTGATGAGACACAAAAGGCTAAAGACCTCGAGAGCATCCCCGAAGTCTTCAACTTTCCTGATGTCTTCCCTGAAGATCTCTCAGGAATCCCTCCCGAGCGTCAAGTCGAGTTTCGTATTGACTTGATCCCCGGAGCTACTCCTGTAGCTAAGTCTCCTTACCGTTTAGCGCCAGTGGAAATGCAAGAGTTATCCAGCCAGCTCAATGAGCTGATCAACAAAGGATTCATAAGGCCGAGTTCCTCACCTTGGGGAGCTCCAATCTTATTCGTGAAAAAGAAAGATGGATCCTTTCGGATGTGCATTGACTACCAAGAGCTGAACAAGCTGACCATCAAGAACCGATATCCCTTACCCAGAATCGACGATCTCTTCGACCAACTTCAGGGAGCTAGTTATTTCTCAAAGATAGATCTGAGATCAGGGTACCATCAGTTGCGAGTTCAAGAGAATGATGTGCCCAAGACAGCATTCCTAACTCGCTATGGACACTACGAATTTATAGTAATGCCCTTTGGACGGACCAACGCACCGGCAGTGTTCATGGACCTGATGAATCGAGTGTGCCGCCCTTTCCTGGACAAGTTCGTGATCGTGTTCATCGATGATATACTCGTCTATTCTCGGAGTGAGAATGATCATAAACAGCACTTGAGACAGGTGCTGGAAACATTAAGGGCGGAGAAGCTATATGCAAAATTTTCAAAGTGTGAGTTCTGGATCAGGAAGGTGAATTTCCTCGGTCACGTGGTTAGCAAGGAAGGCATTCACGTGGACCTTTCAAAGATCAAAGCGATAGAGAATTGGCCTGCACCAAAGACACCCACAGAAATCCGTCAATTCTTGGGTCTCGCGGGCTATTATCGCCGGTTTATCCAGAATTTCTCCAAAATCACTAAGCCTTTAACTACCCTGACACAAAAAGGTGTAACCTTTAGTTGGGGAGTCAAGCAAGACACTGTGTTTCAAACATTGAAGCAGGCCCTATGCAGCGCACCTATCTTGTCCCTGACCGAAGGGACAGAAGACTTCGTGGTCTATTGTGATGCATCCAATCAGGGCCTAGGATGTGTGCTCATGCAGCGAGGAAAGGTCATCGCCTATGCCTCGAGGCAGTTGAAAACACACGAGGTTAATTACACAGCTCACGATTTGGAGTTGGGAGCAGTGGTCTTTGCGTTAAAGATCTGGAGACACTATCTCTGTGGAACCTAGTGCACTATCTTCACCGACCATAAAAGCTTGCAGCATATCTTTGATCAAAAGGAGTTAAATATGAGACAGCGGCGATGGGTAGAGCTACTCAGTGACTACGAGTGCGAAATTCGCTATCATCCCGACAAGGCCAATGTGGTAGCAGATGCCCTCAGTCGAAAGGAGTATTCAGGGCGTAAGGTGAAGGCACTAACAATGACCATCCATTCCCATTTGTCCGCGCAACTCAGAGAGACTCATATGGAAGCTTTGAAACCAGAGAACGTGGCGAATGAATCATTACGAGGAATGGACAAGAACTTAGAGCTCAAGGGAAATGGAGTTTACTATTTCATGGACCGTATCTGGACCCCGAAGTATGGTGGTTACAGAGAAGTTGTCATGAACGAAGCTCACAAGACGAGGTACTCCGTTCACCCAGGTTCAGATAAAATGTATCTGGATCTCAAACAACTCTACTGGTGGCAGAACATGAAAGCGGAAATTGCAACCTTCGTGGGCAAGTGTTTGACTTGCGCCGAGGTAAAGGTGGAATATCAAAAGCCCTCAGGTTTACTTCATCAGCCAGAGATACCTGAGTAGAAGTGGGAAGGAATAACGATGGATTTTATCACCAAGTTACCCAGATCTCCGAGTGGGCACGACGCCATCTGGGTAATTGTCGATTGGTTGACGGAGTCCGCTCACTTCCTGCCAATCAAAGAAAACTTCAAGATGGAGAGACTCACACGGATATATCTTTGAGAAATAGTTCTCCTCCATGGGGTACCTGTATCCATTATCTCCGATCGAGATAGCAAGTTTACCACAAGATTGTGGCAATCACTACAGAAGGCTCTCGAAACTCAGCTGGATATGAGCATGGCTTATCATCCATAGACAGATGGACAGAGTGAGAGAACAATTCAGACATTGGAAGACATGTTGAGAGCCTGCATTATTGACTTCGGCACGTCATGGGACACTCATCTTCCTTTGGTTGAATTTTCCAACAACAACAGCTACCATACCAGTATCAAGGCTGCGCCGTTTGAAGCCCTCTACGGCCGCAAGTGCAGATCCCCTCTGTGCTGGGCTGAGGTGGGTGACACGCAGCTAGCCAGGGGTCAAGTCCCTGACAGCACTCTCACTGGTCCTGAAATCATTCGAGAGACAACTGAAAGGATCGTACAAATCCGAGAACGACTGAAAGCCTCACGAGATAGACAAAATAGCTACGCCGATAAGAGACGAAAACCCTTGGAATTCCAGGTTGGTGTCCACGTCCTTCTGAAGGTCTCACCCTGGAAAGGCATGATACGTTTCGGAAAACGTGGAAAGCTAAGCCCAAGGTACATTGGACCCTTTAAGATCCTTGCTAGGATCGGTCCCGTAGCATACAAACTCCAGTTACCTCGAGAGCTCAACAACGTCCATCTTGTCTTCCACGTATCGAACCTAAAGAAGTGTCTGTCCGATGAGACACTTGTGATTCCTCTCGACGAGATTGATTTGGACGAGATTCTACACTTCGTGGAAGAACCAGTCGAAATCATGGACCGGGAAGTCAAACGTACGAAATAGAGTCGCATCCCGATAGTGAAGGTTCGCTGGAATGCCAAGCGAGGTCCTGAATTCACTTGGGAGCGCGAGGATTCAATGAAGCATAAGTACCCCCATCTCTTTCCAAGTTCATGATTGTACTCTATTCTTGAATTTCGGGATGAAATTCCCTCTAACGGGGGGATGATGTTACAACCCGAAATTTCTATCTTGTACAAACTATTCACTTCAATCAAAGTCAGACTTGTTTCTGCTAACTTTTAGCACTGTTTAAAGTCTGTTTGAGCATTCTAAGCTTAGTACATCAAGGGACCAACTGTTAGAATGGGTCAACTAAAGTTCCAAACCATTGATCAAGCCATAAACCCTCAAATGAGGAGTTTACGGCCAGGACCATGAGTTTACGGTCGTAAACTCATGATGGCAGTAAACTCATGATGGCCGTAAACTCCAGCCTATAAGTATGATGCTTAGTCCATTTTTCTGCACTCTTTCCATTTCTAAGGCTTGGAACTCCAAAGCTCTCTCAAGAACATCAAGAACACTAAGGTGTTTTGGGCCGAAAACACCCTCCTTTGCCTTCAAATCGTAAGTATAACTTCCCTATACTTGTTATCTAGTTAAGACTCAAAATGCTAGCCTTGAAATCAAGCTTTTCCAAGAACATGAGGTGTTTACGTCCAAGAGCATCTCCCTTGGCCGTAAACCCTAGTTTGGAGTGCAAATTTGACCTTAAACTCTTCCTAAGGCTTGGACATGAACCTAGAACCCTTCTTCAATACTTTTTGCCCTTTAAAACACCCATATGCACAAAGTAGCATGAGTTTACGGCCGTAAACTCATGGGCAGTAAACTCATGGGCAGTAAACTCATGGGCAGTAAACTCTTGGCCGTAAACTCCCTTGGTCATGCCATTCTAGCCGTAAACTCCTTTGAGTGGTCGTACACCCCTAGTATGCAATCATATGTGATTCATATCCTTCAATCTTAGAGTTTCCTAGTCCAAATAAGGTGTTACCTTTCATGATTAGTTGTATAAACTCTAATCTTATTCATATATGTGTCCTTATATGCTAATTAAGGATTCGTGTGTGTGCTCAAGTCTTCACTTCACACCTAGCATCCTAGACTGATCTTTCAGTCGTATCGCCTGCTGCAGGTGAGTTCATAGCCCTACATTTTCCGTGTTTTAAATGTTTTCAGGGGGGAATACAAGCTAAACATAAATATTTTCAAAACTCATGCAATTCTCATACTTTAACCCTTTTGTACTGTGTTGAGCATAAGGGACGTTTTCACTAAAATTGCATAGTTTTTCCGGACTCGATATTCACTACCTTATACATGCAAACTATAATCGGTATAGTTTGGGATTTTCTAAACATAACAAGTACAGAAACTTTCACTACTAAACATATGCACTAAGACAGAAACAGTTTACAGTTTACATCACTACTTTATCATGGTATTCATAACTGTAATTATCACTACATACGATATACATGCGAATTTTCACTATGGTAGAACGCTACTACACTACATGTAATCTTGATTGTACGATATTGTGAGGCGCTACTTCAGTAATGTACCCTTAGGTGTACAGGGATAAATCCTATCATAGTATAACCAGAGTCTCCTGGAGGGAGAGCGTGAGATTTGTGAATAGATCTATTCGGGACTGACAATCCCACACCCGAACTGCTAGCTACAATTGGGCAGGCATGTCTAGGGTGACAAATGTCATTTAACTCGACGCCTGAAGAACGTTGGAAAGGTCTCTAGTCATATCAAGTATGGTTATACGACTCACAATATGTATAAATCGCTCTTGGTTTACAAACTGTCATTCTTCAACAGTTTTATTTTACTAAATAGAACTAATACACACTACAACTGGAGAATTTCCAGGGTTTTCAAATTAGAATCGATCATACAATGGTTTCACGTACGAAATACCTATGCATCATGATTAGCATTAGCTAGTCACATGAAGCATTATTTTCGCATATCACTATAGTTTTCAGTAACGAACATTCATGGTTTTATACAGAATTGTAAACACTACATTTTCACTAAAGAAAATATCGGATTTTCTTGAAACTATACAAACACCTTTACGAGCTCATCAACAAGTTTTCATTACAAAATACCGCTTATGAACTCACCAGCTTTATGCTGATATTTTTAAACTGCTTGTATTCTCAGGAAATCGGTAGACATGTACTTGCTGGATTTTTAAGGAACTGGAGCAATAAGAGTTTTATGTTTATACTTTACAAAGCTATTTGATGTAATTCAAACAAAATTCAGAAAAAGTTTCAAATTGATGTAAACTTTTTTATTTAAGTATTCACTGTAATGGTTGTGTTACTATGATTTCTATTATTCATTGGTTGTGATGCCACACATGACGTCCTCCACCCCAGAACGTTTCCGCCATTTCGTTTTTGGGGTGTGACAAATGCTTTATTAAATTAAAAGATTTCATATTAAAGGATTGCATTAAATATATTGACATGTGGAAAACTCTTAGAAGAACTCTGATATAATGACACATGACAAACATTAAATACGGAGCTTAAGGAGAATGACATGTATACAAAAAAACTATTCCTTTATATATATATATATATATATATATATATATATATATATAGAGAGAGAGAGAGAGAGAGAGAGAGAGAGAAAGAGAGAGAGAGAGAGAGAAGTTCAATTATGATCAACAAATATTTTAAGATCATTTGAATCACTTTTTCAACCTTTGTTTTAATGTTTATTTTCTATTGTAAAAAAATAATTAAAAATATGTGAATTCATTATTTTTCAACCTCTTTCCATATTTATATTCTAAAAAAATTATGTAAAATGTACACAATATACACATATCACTTGAGAAAATGCATTTTTTTTTCTTTTTTTGTTTTTCAATGACTCACCTTCTATAACAACGTCTTTACAAATTAAGACATTTAAAAAATATATCTAGAAAAGTTTTTTAGAAAAAGGTGCTTATATGCACAAACTCAAATGTGCACGTGTATATTTTGTGATGTATGTATATGCAAAATGTTGTTTATACACATAACATCCACAAAAATATCAACAAAACCCTTAATCTCATTCTAAATATATGAAATATCACTTGGAAATACATCTATACTATCTATATCTATATCTATATCTGTATCTATATCTAAACTATAATAGAGACATATTTCCAAGCTCCACTGTGATTTGAGACCCTCTTGTTTTTTCATATTTTCCAATGACTTTCCATTGTCTTTTATTAACTATTATTAATTGCTTCAACATTAAACATGTTATATAAACTATTAGAAGTGAGTTTAGATTATATATTTCTCTTTTTAGTTCTTGGTTTCTTAAAAGGCTTCTTGCCCTAAGTGTTTGTGCAATGTGTTTATGAAATGTTGCTAACATTTTATGTTCATTTTTTCTTTGGTAGATGTCATATAATCACAATTGTAATGTTATGGAAGTAAATTTTGATTAATCATTTAAGCTAAATTCGAAGAAGCATAGTTTATGAAGATCAACCCAAAAATAGGTACTGTAAAATGTTTTTTCGTTTACCTTAATCATATTATTTATATATCCATCTTGGTTTCTTAAAAGGTTTCTTACCCTAAGTGTTTATGTAATGTATTTGTGAAATGTTGTAGGTTTTTTTTGTTCATATTTTTCTTTGGTCGATTTCATATAATCAAAATTGTATTGTTTTGGTAGACAATTTTGATTAATCGCTCAAACTAAATTTTAAGAAGCATAGTTTATGAAAATAAATCTTAAGATAGTTAATGTGAATTTTCTTACTTCTATTTACCTCAATCATGTTATTTTATATATCCAAAATGAATTTCAAGTTTGATCTATACTTATGCAAAAAATATGGATAAATCAAAGTCGGTTATTGTATTAACAATGTTTATTTAAGTTTTATATTATACTTTACAAAATTAATTTTTTATTTAAAAATCACAACTTTCTATAACTATTGTTTATGTTTGTTTGCTTTTATAGATATAAAGGGTGTTTTGGTTTATGTTATAACAAAACGAAAATGGTAAATGGTGTTTGGATTTATGAAAGTTGTAAAGAGTGTTTGAATTATTTAAGATACATAGTTAAAATTAGATAATTAGTTATAACAAAACGAATGGTCAAATATAGTTTTCGATGAGTTTTAATTATAAAAAATATTAATATTAACATTATCATTGTTTAAACATTTGATAAATTTTTGATTATGTAAATAACTAATTATTGAAAACATTAATACTTGAACACATAATTTACCAACATATATTAAAAAAATATGACATGTAATTTTAACTATTGCGTCATATTGATTTCAGACATATACAACTCATCAATTTATAACTAAATAACTATCACTAATTTAATTGTAATACATTAACCTCATTTTTAATTTTTAATAAAGTGTCACTCTTTCAATTTTCACGTAAAATATATACTTAAATTATTGATTTCACATACATATTGATTTGAAACATTATTATATTTTTAGCTTCCAACTAATTAACAAACATTAGTTTGTTTTTATTACATTAAACCCATTTAATGATTAGAAGCTTATACATATCATCACTTCCAACTAGATTTGAAACATTATTATATTTTTAGCTTCCAACTAATTAACAAACATTAGTTTGTTTTTATTACATTAAACCCATTTAATGATTAGAAGCTTATACATATCATCACTTCCAACTAATTGACTATTTTTAGTTTCATTTATTTTTAGGAGTTAAACTCATTTGTAATTTTAATTTTAATTACAACTCTTCAAATCCAACATAAAATATACTTAAGCTACTAATTGTCTTGAAATCTACACAACTCTTTAAATTCAAACTAATTAATCATCGTTAATTTGATTTTAGTACATTAAACTCATTTGTAATTTTAAATTTAATGCTAACTATTCAACTTTCAAAATAAATTATACTTAAAAACTTATTGATTTATGTCAAATAAATATAGAAAGGGTTCAAAGTCTATTTTGAAACGATTACAAAAAAAATGGTTAAATGTAAACCTAAATCAAAATATCAAATTAGTTTAATGGTTAAATAAAAACTCTTTTTTGCAATAATGATATTTTCAAAATTGATAGTTTTTTAGTTAACTTTCAAAATTGATAGTTTTTTAGTTAACTTTCAAAATGGATAGTTTTTGAGTTAATTAACTATAATATTAGATTAAATAAAGTATATTACGTTATTTAAAACACAATATCCATATTTGAAAAGATAATAATGATCGAAACAAAACAAAATCAAATAATTTGTTTTTAAAATAATTAAAAATAATATTTGTTCAAAACATATATTTTGTTTTATTTTCGTATAACCCCGTGTGTGTATATATATATATATATATATATATATATATATATATATATATATATATATATATATATATATATATATATATATATATATATATATATATATACTATTGTGTTGGTAATAATACAAAATATATATCTCAACTAATTAATTTTAATAATAGATAAAAAAAATATCAAATAAAAAATTAATTTAATTATTTTCAAGCATAACCCACATACAAAGACGATTAAGATGATGCATTTTTAATATTGTTGGATTAGGTGTCTAAACCCATAACTATAATTGGTATACACTTAAATTGATAGTAGCACATAACTTTTAGAGAGAGAGAGAGAGAGAGAAAGAGAGAATGATTTATTAATTTATTATATGGTTAATAATTTAATTGGAAATCAAAATAAATGATTTGTTAATGTATTATGAAAATAATATATTAATTGGAAATGATATTATTTAATTAATAATTAATCAAAAATTAAATATAATTAATTTTGGGATTAATTGGATTAATTAAAACTAGGAGGACTAAAGGTGACAATGTTCAATAATTGAGCATTGAGGAATTCTAAAGCCTCCCATAAAGGGTGGGGAGTAGGGGAGGTGAACGAAATTTAGATGCCTTCTAGGGTTTCCTTGGGCTCTAAGGGTGCCTTAGATGGCTTAGGGAGGAAGCTAAGGGATTAGAGTTATCTTGGAGATACCTGCCTTATCCAACACCTTCTTAGACTCTTATATAAACCCCTAAGGGTTAAGAATTTCATTTATGACTCTTCCTATAGGCTTAGGGCCGAAATTATTCTTCTACTCTTCTCTCTCTTCAGGCTCCTTGGTTGCTAGGGTTTGGGTGTTAATCATTAGAGATGCGACATTTGTGGCGCTTGCTTCCAAGAGTGTTTCAAGGAGGAATTCAAGATTGTTTACTATAACAATCTTCAATGTAAGTTTCTTGTCTTATGAATTAGTTTGTGTTGGATTAGTGTCTAAGTCCATAACTATAATTGGTATGACTTGACCCGACCCGACATGGTCCATTTGGGTTGCACTTCACCGGAACAATTTGTATGGATAGACTTCTGAGAAAAGGATATTTATGATTTATTAATATATTATATGTTATAATATATTAATATGAAATCATATTATTTAATTAGTATTGATCAAGAATTAATTTGGAATTAATTTAGTGATTAAAAGAGGCTAATTAAAAATGGACTCTTATATATATATATATATATATATATATATATATATATATATATATATATATATATATATATGGAATGGGCCAATGTTTATTTAGGATGGGCTAAGAGTGTATGGAAGTCCATGGATAGTCCATGGAGCTTTTAACCCATGGATCCTACGTAAATGAAAGGTCATGGGTATTAGGGTTTACATGGATGTAACCCTAATCCTCCTTAATATATAAAGGGGTCCTTGGCTAACAAAATTGGTACTAGTGTGTGAAAGAAAAGGTGGCCGATTTTAGTGAGCTCCATATTCTCTCAAAGTTCTTCCAAGTTGTTTTGGTGATTTGTGATTCCACTTGAGGCATTCACATTATTGGTGCTAAGCTCTTAAAGCTCCAAGGAATCAACCACAAGGAAAAGGTATGTAATTCTATCTAGTCTTATTATGCAAGTAACATATGATTATATGCTAGTTAGGGTAATACCTTGGAATATTCAAGTTTGCATGTATAATAGAGAAAACATAGATCCAAGGTATTTAGGGTTGCATGTACACCTTAGGAGTGTTAGAATGCTCAAAACCCAACAGTGGTATCAGAGCCTAGGCTTGTTTTCAATTATACTTGATGCAAATTGCTGGAAAAAGCTGAAAAAATCGATTTCCTGGCTGTTTGGGCACTGGACTCGCCGAGTACACTTATGGACTCGCCGAGTCCATGAAGAAATTCATCCTACTCGTCGAGTAGGTTCATACACTCGACGAGTAGAAGCCCCTGACAACATATTTTCGACTTTTAAGGCTGGAATTGGACTAGGAACATTACCCTAAGCTGTTGTTGAACTTATAAACCTGTTTTTGATGTGGTAATGTTCATGCTAATCCAATTTCATAGATAATTGTCATAATTTCAAGATTTGTATCAGTTTTATGTTCATGCTAATTTCTTGAAGATTGATGATTTGAATTATCTTGTTCTTATGAGTTAGCTTAGATTAATAGAAAAGTTATGAGATAATGTGTTTTCAATCCATATTGATCTAAAAGTTATTCATAAAATGTGTTTTTGTAACTTGTCCTCAAGTTATATGAAAAGTCACATTTATGAATCTTAAAACTCATAAAACTGTCATAGGTTATAAAATGAAGAGTCTTTTTGTCATAAATAGTTTTATGAACTCCATAACTTGTCTTAAAGTTATGGATGTTCAAGAGTCTCTTCATTAAAGATTGTTAAAACTTTAATTAAACTCATAAGTTATGAAAATCTAAGAGTTTTGAAAAGTTTCAAAGCTTTCCCTCAAGTTTTGGAATTTGTAAATTTTACCCCTCATGAATGCTTTAATTCCAAATCAAACCCTAGAATTTTAAAAGTTTAAAATCCAACCCTTATATTATTATTATAATTTTAATTATATAGATATGTATAAGATAAAGTCAATCTTACCGTTAGTAGGCCTCATTCACGAAGCCGGTCTATAAGGGGGTATAAGGTTACTACCTATAAAGTGGCAGTTTAATGGGTGTCTACTCTCACCCACCGCTTCCTTGATTGGTGGAGGGTCGTTAGTCGAACGGGTAGGATAAAGACTATAATTCTAAAGTATAATGATAAATACTAAGTAACTAAACACTTATAAATTCCCAATCTTAGTTACTTAGGAAAATGTGAAATGGTGCTAACCCATGAAATTACACTTTGCACCTTTGTTAAGTCATTAGTGGAGCGTGTGTGGTTAACCAGCACACTAACATGGGACTGACAATGTGTGGCGAAGGTTAACTTAAGTTTATCATAGATTAGTGGAGCGTGTGTGGTTAACCAGCACATCAATTAGGTGATAAAGTTGAGGGTACCAAGTCAATTTGCATGATTATTCACACCTTGTTTGTGATCATCGGCATCCCAGTCACAAACTTGAGAGGGCCCAATCGAGATTCAAACATGCCATTGAAAGTTCAATGTATCTCAAAAGATGTAGGAGTTTCAAATCCAATTAAAACTTAATTATATTTCGTTTTCATGGTGGAAATTGGTAAATCGTCATTTACCTACCTTCAACTATTTTATAGCTTCGATTACGGCATCCCTCTTCCGGTTATAAATAGGTTGTTGGATCCTAGCCTTAATATTTCATATTGGGTGTTATATTAAGGACTTTAAATCAACTAAACTTGAATTTCTCCCATTATAGATGTCTAGTTAAGACAACTATGGTCTTCCCAAATCTTTAGGAACAAGCTTTCCTATTGAAGATGATATCCCACATGGCAATCAAGGTGAAAGATTAATCCCTTTGTTGTGCATTAATGGGACTGGAAATCATGCTTCACTTCCTCCACCACCTCCAATAATTCTCCCTATCCCACAAGTTTCAAGACTTGAAAAGTTCTAAGTCACTCAATCCCTATTGGCAAGCAAAGACTATATGTGCTTACATCTTGGAGGTTAAGTTACATATTGGCAAGCCGGGAGAGTCGGGTGTCGAAATCTCGAGGTAGCTGGCTGTTGACTTGGTTCTTCAGTCACTCCCCGATGACAGATGACGACATGACCCTTAGTGATCTTACCTATTTGCTTGATGCTTCTAAACCAGCAATGATTTGGAGCATTGGTTAAGCAAATTAGATTGGAAGATCTACTTCCCAAACCTATTTGGACATTGACAATGGTGACATTGGAAGTCCAGAAAAGCTTTCTCTTCCCAATAGAAAAGGATTGGCCATGGTCAAGTCATTTGACCAATGGTAAAGAGAAAGGCTAAGTCTGAGACAATCAAGTGTACCATTTCCAAAATGTCCATATGTTTCTTTTGCCAAAAGATGGGGCATTGGTTGCGAAGCTGCCGAGTTTACCTAAAAGTTCATAAGGATGGTAAAAGTAAAAAAGGTTTGACTTTCCTTCAGGTTAAAGTCCATTATCTAACTCTATGAAGTCTCTTTTGGAGATTCTTAATACATGATGTAATGTAATTACATTTTGATGTTTTGGAAGAATCAAAGGAAGCTTAAAAAAGGGTGTGTTGGTTCTGATTGCGAAGATAGATTTCGATCGCATGGTTCGATGATCAGAATTTTGAGCTGCTGCTTAAGAGTTATGATATGTTTCTTAGGAATAGATAACAACATGTTTTTCATATGTATTTGCATTGTAAGGATAAGATTTTTCCGCAAAGTTTAAAAATAAAAGAAAATTTTGAATTATTTATTTTAAGTATCCGTACAATGGCATTTGTGAAAAATTGTTGTTTATATGTTTCCATTGATAAGCAATATTGGAAAATGGATTTGATTCTTTCATTTGTGGTAGTGTCATAATTTACCAAATAAGGAAAGATTCTCATCACCCAAGTTTCAGTTGGACAGAAACTTGGAATCATGCAACTTGTATTGTGTGCTGAATGAGAATTTTTCATCTTTGGGAAATTAAGACTAAGTCCTTGATCACATGTATATGTGAGTCAAGAGAAGGACTAAAGGATCGGGTGCACTAGGTTGTGCGCTGATCAGGTCCACCATAAAGAATAATAAGATCATTCATTATGATTTACTAAAGTTTAGTAAATATGGTTATGCTTACAAGTTTAAGTGTAATTCTGAAACATTTGAAAATTTTCAATGTATGGCAGAACAGATGAGAAGAATCAAATAAGGCAGAAAGATAAAAGTTTCTCAAATCTGAAGAGATGGGAGAGTACTTGAGTATATTGTTTTATAATTATCTTAGTGATTATGAAACCATGTCACACCCCAAAACCGGAACGGCGGAATCGTTTGGGGGTGGAGGACGTCATGTACAGTATCACAACAATGCATAGTAGTAAACAAGCAACAACATCATCCATTGCATTAATAATATAATTTAATACAATTGTGTTCTGTCAAGTTTTAATAGACACCAAAAATATGAATCAAAATAAAAGATGAGTCTTGAACGAGCTCCATCTTCTCAAAACCTGGCACCGCTATCTGTCTACTGGTGACCTGAGAATACAAGTTATTTTGAAAGAGTTTATTAGCGTTAAAGCTGGTGAGATCATAAGTATTTTAGTGTCATTGCTTGTATGAAAGTGTTTGTAAGTATGTGATGTATAAGTTTGTAATTGTTTGAACTCTCCTAGAAAAACCTATGTTTCCTACTAAAAGTAGCCTTCTACCAAGGCATCAAGTGTTCGTGTGTGTCTCTTGAAGAGTATGTATTTTCCCAAATCTGACTATCATTAACCAAAAATATAGTTTTTACATTACTGTTTATTGTGTGAAGATCACAAAGTGAATGCAAATGGGAAAATGAAATAGTACTGTAGTGTTGTATTAAGTAACTACTGCTGTACTAACTACCTTAAACCAATTTTTATTTAAAGTACCATGTGATCGGCCTGTACCATACTACTGACTATAAACACGACGATGTAAGACGTCGGAAGAAATGTCGTTTGGCACCCGTAGACTTGCAAGTCCCACTGTAGCGAGCAGTAAGGTGTAGGATAGTCAATCCAGTATAGATCTATACACAAACTCAACGCTCTCCACTTAAGGAGATTATGGATACAAAACGAGCCATGACAGGTGATGCCATGCCCCGTTACGTGGCTCACAAAACTGTATTAGTGCGCTTGTATATGTATTGTATGTACTAGCTGTATTGTATGTTCTCTCTCTGTCTAGTATGTATGTATGTTCTCTCTGTATGGTATTGTATGTTCTCTCTGTATGGTATTGTATGTTCTCTCTGTATGGTATTGACTCATGTATGAACTGACTCTTTGTGTGTTTCACTGTTCTAGTAATAGTATTAGTATCTCCCTAAACTATACCTATTGTAGTTACTAGTAATGTTGTTTGAATGTATGAACATGTGTGTATACCTTTTCTACCCAAAGGTATTGAATAGAAAGAAGTAACCTTTTATATCTATACTGTAACGCCCGTAGATCCGGGCTAGTCAATTTAGAGACGATAAGCATCAAAAATGACTTTTTGATGGAAGATTATTTAGAATGAGTAATCTTAACTAAGTTGTAGTATATGTTACAAGGATTCCGTACATATAAAGAACGCCAAAATCCGAGTTATAACAAAGAAGTTATGACTTGTCGAAGTTTCGCGACAGAACCGGCACGACACAGCGCGACGTAAATAGTGAATTTACGTTAGAGCGATATTTGGCCTTAGCGATCTAAATGAAAGTCGTAGAATACGTTAAACCGAGAGCGTGCATAAAAAGAACGTCTAAATCTGACTTCGTATGAGGAAGTTATGATTTTTCGAAGTTTCAGCATTAGCAGTATGCAGCCCGAAACTCGAGATTGAGGTCGAGCGATATTTAGCCAAAACTTTCTAAATGAGAATTGAAGATCTCATCAATAGTAGTCCAACGATAAAAAGACAGACGAAAACGGAGTTCAGATGAAGGAGTTATGAATTTCGAACGGAGTTTTCCTGTCCCGGGCTACTAAAAATAATATATTAATAATATTTTAAAATTAAATTAAAAATTAGCCAACGGAGTCTAAATGAGAGTTGTAGAGCATAATCTCACCTACGCGTGGATATAAAGAACGTCGAAAACGGAGTTCGTATGCGAAAGTTATGAATTTCTGAAGTTCGGGGCGCGAAACCCCAAAACTGTCAGAGTTCACGACGTGAATACAGTGTTCACGACGTGAACTCAGTATTTATGACTTCTGGAGCCTGACAGACGCAAGTGGCGATGACGCACCTGATGACTATTGAATTCACGACGTGAGAGCTGAAAAATGACCGTATAAATAGAAATCGAGGGTCAGCCGATTTTGGTTGCTCTATCTCTTCTCTCCCACTCCCGATACCCTCTCTAAGCCCTATTTTAACCCCCGAAGCCCCGGTATCATCCCGAGACCCGAAGCAAGTCCCGGAGCCCGAAGATCCCGAAAAGAAAAGAGTTTCCGAGCCGAAGCTATGCCCGCGAGAAGCCCGGTGTGTGAAGATCTTCTAGTTTCACCGAAGAAATACTACTCTTAGAGCCGTAGTGCTACCCGATCATCTTCTGATCAAGTGAGTGTGTAGTTACTTTCTTCTACCGTATAGATATGAAGTATTTGCTATGAAATACGTGCTATGTATTTATACGTTGTTTGTTTACTTGAGATGGTTGTTGGAATGAATGTTTTATACAGGTTTTTAAATGAACTAAACCATATATGTAATTTATATCTACGAATATGTCGGGTAAAACATGGGTAGATAAGTGATCTGGTATGAAAGATGTTATAGATAATCTTAGCAGATGCGCTAAATAGTAAATGTCATAATACTAGCAGATGCGCTTATAGGATAATCCTGGCAGATGCGCTTATAGGATAAGGTCGGCAGATGCGCCAAATAGAGAATGTCATAATACTAGCAGATGCGCTTATAGGATAATCCTGGCAAAGGCGCTTATAGGATAAGGTCGGCAGATGCGCCAAATAGAGAATGTCGTAATCCTGGCAGATGCGCTTAAAGGATAATGTTGGCAGATGCGCCTAATAGTGTATGTCGTAATCCAGGCAGTGGCGCCTAATAGTGTATGTTGTAATCCAGGCAGTGGCGCCTAATAGTGTATGTCGTAATCCAGGTAGTGGCGCCTAATAGTGAATGTCGTAATCCTGGCAGATGCGCTTATAGGATAATCCTGGCAGATGCGCTTATAGGATAAGGTCGGCAGATGCGCCAAATAGAGAATGTCATAATACTAGCAGATGCGCTTATAGGATAATCCTGGCAGAGGCGCTTATAGGATAAGGTCGGCAGATGCGCCAAATAGAGAATGTCGTAATCCTGGCAGATGCGCTTAAAGAATAATGTTGGCAGATGCGCCTAATAGTGTATGTCGTAATCCAGGCAGTGGCGCCTAATAGTGTATGTCGTAATCCAGGCAGTGGCGCCTAATAGTGTATGTCGTAATCCAGGCAGTGGCGCCTAATAGTGAATGTCGTAATCCTAGCAGAGGCGCTTAAAGGATAAAGTTGGTAGATGCGCCTTATGTAGCAATGGATTTTGTGCCAATTCCTTAGGTCAATCCTTAGGAATGAATGAATGAAGGATAGTTGATTCTTAGGGTAAAACCTTAAGAAATAAAGAAGATAATGGGGATGGGTAATTGGGTTGATTGTTTGATGATTAAATATAATAATTATATTATTGTGGGTTGAAAACCCTATATGCTCACCAGGCTCCCAAGCCTAACCCACTCAGTTTTTCTGTATTACAGGTAGTGGAAAAAGAGCATAGTTGGACAATGACGAGGGATTTTGGATTATAGATCAGTAGTTATAAATAACTGTTGTAAGGTCTATTTTATATTGTTTATGCTTTTGGTCTGTATCGGAACATGACATCCCGAGATTTTATTATTTAATGAAAAGTACATTCTCTTTGAGAAATGTTTTGATGAAGTTTTATCATATCTTGTTTGGGAACAAATTCCGCAACCGTTTTCTTTAAAGGATTACTCTGATTTATAAAACAAAGCATAAACAAATCGGTCTTTTCTGGCCGAGAAATTGGGGATGTCACATATACACATATACATGATATATGACTAGGATTCAAACGACCTTCGGACAAACAACCGATACCCTAAGTCCACAACCAAACAAGGAACAGGAGGTAAGGTGAGCTATCAGTCCTAAGTCCTTTAAATCCTACTTATATAACTATATCTATATAGATACACATTTAACAGAATATAAGTTTAAAAGAGTTTAATAAAAGTATTTGACATGTAAAAGAGTTTAATAAAACAGTTTGAAGTAGTTTGTTTCATAACACATTTTGAAAAGTAAGAAATCCACTTGTTTGGTAGTTATTAATCACATCTGATTGATATAATAACTATAATAGTTCAACTTGTATCCCCCCCCATGAAAGCATTTAAAATCATTTAAAAGGTTGATTTAGGGGTATGAACTCACCTGTAGTGAGTGGTTTGGATGAACGGATGTTGTAGGATGCTAATTGTCAAGTGAAGACTTGAACACACACAAGGATCCTAGTTAACATATAATAACACATATATGTATCCAATTAGTCATTGAACAACTAATTAACCAAGTTAAGACACCCTAGGACATGAAAAACACTTCATTTAAGTGTTATAAGTACTAAGGATTGCATCTAAGGGTTGTAGGGCCTTGCAATTGAGTTTAGGGTCCAAGGGGACACTCTTTTGGAGCTTACGGTTTTGTGACCAACTCCCTTGGAGTTTACGGTTGTAAACCCATGAGTTTACGACCGTAAACTCATGGTACTTCTACCATTTTGTGTTTTGAAGTCTTAAAGGTCATAATGAAGCATCCTAACTTCAAGTCTAAGCTTTAGGAAGTGATTGGGGCAACATTTCACCCCTTTGTAGAGTTTACGGCCCATGGACCACTTCTCCATGAGTTTACGGCCGTAAACTCTAATGGTTCATGGTCGTTTTGATGTTTAAGGTCCTAAGCACTTCAAGGATATGATCTAGACTAGTATCCAAGGCTTGGTAAGGGACTAGGGTACACAATGGCCCATTCATTAGGGTTTACGGTTCAAGAACATGCTTGGACCGTAAACACCTTTGATCTTGTTTTTCTTTGTGTTTTCTAGTTGATTAAGAAGTGTAACAAGCCTTATAACACACTAGGGTAAAAGTACTTACAATAAAGAAGCTTGAAAGGGTGTTAAAAGTCCAAGAACACTAGTGTGTGTTCTTGGTGAAACTTAGAACACTTGAAGATCTACACAAATGGAATGATTTCACGGATGAAATCATGTAAGATCACTAGATTAAGTAAGATATCAACTAATTAGGGCAAGAAACACTTACAAAGTTGAAGATCAAGAGGGAAAATCGGATGATACTTGAGAGGATTTGAGTTCTAGTTCTTGAAAGTGTGAAAAAAATGAGTAAAATGACTAAGTGTCATATTTATACTTTTTGGAGTTTACGGCCGTAAACTCCATGTTTAGGCCGTAAAATCCAAACTCTTGGAGTTTTGAGACCTTACTGATGCACAACAAAACCTAGAGCATCCTCTCTCTAGTTATCTCCTGAAGTACTAAGCTTTAAAACACACAAACTGACTCTACACAGCTCAAAAGTTAGCAGAAACAATTCTGACTTCTATTGAAGTGAATGGTTGTACAGAATAGAAATTTCGGATTGTCACATCATCCCCCCGTTAGAAGGAATTTCGTCCCGAAATTAGAGTTTAAGCAAATAAGTAGTTACAAATAACTAAGTAAAAAGACGAGGATATTTCAGTTTCATCTGATCCTCTCGCTCCCAAGTGAATTCAGGTCCTCGCTTGGCGTTCCAGCGAACCTTCACTATCGGGATACGGCTTTGTTTCGTTTGCTTGACCTCTCGGTCCATGATCTCTACAGGTTCTTCCACGAAGTTGAGGCTCTCGTTGATCTCGATCTCGTCGAGTGGGATTACAAGAGTCTCGTCGGACAGACACTTTTTCAAGTTCGAGACGTGGAAAGTAGAATGTACGTTACTGAGTTCACGAGGTAAGTTAAGTTTGTAAGCTACAAGGCCGATTCTGGCAAGAATCTCGAAAGGCCCTATGTATCTTGAATTTAGCTTTCCACGCTTTCCGAAGCGTATCAAGCCTTTCCAGGGTGAGACCTTCAATAGAACATGGTCGCCCACCTGGAATTCCAACGGTTTCCTTCGTTTATCTGCGTAGCTTTTCTGTCGGTCTCTAGAGGCTTTCAATTGTTCACATATCTGAACGATCTTCTCTGTCGTTTCCCGAATGATCTCCGGACCCGTGAGAGTGCTTTCAGGAACTCGTCCTTTAGCTAACTGGGTATCACCCACCTCAGCCCAGCACAGAGGGGATCTGCACTTTCGGCCATAGAGGGCCTCGAATGGAGCAGCCTTTATGCTCGTGTGATAACTGTTGTTGTAGGAAAATTCGACAAGGGGTAAATGGGTATCCCATGCTTTCCTAAAGTCGATCACACAGGCTCGCAACATATCTTCCAAGGTTTGGATAGTTCTCTCACTTTGTCCGCCGGTCTGTGGATGGTAGGCTGTACTCATGTCCAGTCTAGTTCCTAGGGAACTTTGTAACGACTGCCAGAACCTCGAAGTGAATCTACTATCTCTGTCCGAGATAATGGATATGGGAACACCGTGCAGTCGTACAATCTCCCTTATGTAAGTTCTTGTAAGCTTCTCCATCTTGTCTGTTTCTTTGATAGGCAGGAAGTGTGCGGACTTGGTTAATCTGTCGACGATGACCCATATGGTATCAAGTCCACCCGTTCTCTTGGGCAACTTGGTTATGAAGTCCATAGTGATACGCTCCCACTTCCATTCAGGTATCTCCGGTTGCTGGAGTAATCCTGACGGTTTCTGGTATTCGACCTTGACCTTGGCGCAAGTAAGGCATTTACTCACGAAGGTAGCAATCTCTGCTTTCATGTTAGGCCACCAGTATAGCTTTTTGAGATCCAGATACGTCTTATCTGAACCTGGGTGGACGGAATAACGAGTGTTGTGCGCCTCTTTCATGACCAAGTCTCTGAAACCACCGTGTTTCGGTGTCCAGATCTGATCCATGAAATATAAGGCTCCGCCACCTTTGATTTCCAAGTTCTTATCCATCCCTCTCAGGGATTCACTCGCCACATTTTCAGGTTTGAAAGCGTCGAGCTGAGCCTCCTTAATTTGCATGGACAAGTGTGAATGGATAGTCATGGTCAATGATTTGACCCTACGACCAGAGTATTCTTTCCGACTTAGGGCGTCAGCTACTACGTTGCCTTTACCTGGATGATAACGAATTTCGCATTCGTAGTCACTGAGTAGCTCGACCCACCGTCGTTGTCTCATGTTGAGCTCCTTCTGGTCGAATATATGTTGTAGGCTTTTGTGGTCTGTAAAGATAGTGCTTTTTGTACCGTACAGGTAGTGTCTCCAGATCTTCAGAGCAAACACAACTGCTCCTAACTCAAGATCGTGGGTAGTGTAGTTGACCTCGTGTGTCTTTAGCTGTCTCGAGGCATAGGCGATGACCTTACCTTGTTGCATCATAACACACCCGAGCCCTTGATTTGACACATCGCAATAGACAACGAAGTCTTCTATCCCTTCGGGGAGGGATAGTATTGGTGCGGTGCACAAGGCTCGCTTGAGCGTTTGGAACGCTCTCTCCTGCTTCTCTTCCCAGTCAAAGGCCACGCCCTTCTGGGTCAAAGTCGTGAGAGGTTTTGCAATTCGTGAGAAGTTCTGAATGAACCTGCGATAGTAGCCAGCAAGGCCTAGAAATTGACGAATTTCAGTAGGCGTCTTCGGTGCTCACCAGCTCTCAATGGCTTTGATTTTGGAGGGGTCCACGTGTATTCCCTCTTCGCTAACCACGTGCCCTAAGAATTCGACTCTTCGGATCCAAAATTCGCATTTCGAGAACTTCGCATAGAGCTTCTCCGAACGCAGTGTTTCTAAGACCTGTCGCAGATGTTGACTATGCTCCTCCTTACTACGAGAGTAGATAAGTATGTCATCGATGAAGACGATGACGAATTGATCCAAGTAAGGACGACACACCCTATTCATTAAATCCATGAAGACTGCGGGCGCTTTTGTTAATCCGAACGACATCACTACGAATTCGTAGTGCCCATAACGAGTTCGAAAGGCTGTCTTCGGGACATCCTCCCCTAGCACTCGTAGTTGGTGATATCTGAATCTTAGATCGATTTTTGAAAAGAAGTTCGCCCCTTGCAGTTGATCAAATAAATCGTCAATGCGAGGCAGAGGGTAACGATTTTTGACGGTCAGTTTGTTGAGCTCCTTGTAGTCGATGCACATACGAAACGATCCGTCTTTCTTCTTGACGAACAAGACTGGAGCTCCCCAGGGTAAGATGCTTGGTCTTATAAAGCCCTTGCTGAGCAGTTCGTTAAGTTGACAGGACAGTTCTTGCATCTCTGCAGGTGCTAGACGATAGGGCGATTTGGCTACGGGGGTAGCCCCTGGAACTAAGTCGATTCTGAACTCGACTTGACGTTGCGGAGGTAATCCTGGGAGTTCTTCTGGAAAGATGTCAGGAAAGTCACATACTA
The DNA here is from genome assembly GCF_052849685.1 of Lactuca virosa. NCBI lineage: Eukaryota > Viridiplantae > Streptophyta > Magnoliopsida > Asterales > Asteraceae > Lactuca > Lactuca virosa. Next base: position 378,159,489 of record NC_136430.1, on the reverse strand, counting down.
CTGGAATTTTCTGAATGTCTTTCGTTTCTTGGCTCACATCGACCACATGAGCAAGGAATGCACGACATTCCTTTCGCAAGAATTTCTGAGCTTGAATGCTCGAGATGATACGAAGGTTCGTGTCGGGTTTGTCGCCATAAACGACTAGAGTTTCGCCAGACGATAGATTAAGGCGAACAGTCTTTTCATAACACATGATGTCGGCACGATGTAGACTCAACCAATCCATGCCGATAATGACGTCGAAACTTTTAATTGAGACCGGCATGAGGTCGATCGAAAATGAATGGCTATCTAGTGTTAGTGTACACCCTATGTATATACTGCTAGTGCTCTCCATCTTTCCATTAGCCATTTCTACAGTGAACGGTTCTTTAAGTGCTCGTGATTTTTGCTTAAGTAAATGAGCAAATTTTTGGTTCACGAAACTCCTCTCCGCTCCACTATCAGACAGTATGGATGCATAAGAGTTATCGAGGAGAAACGTACCCGTGACCACTGTGGTGTCGGCAACCGCTACCTCGTGGCCTATGGCCAGAACTCTTCCCACTCTACCGGCATTCCCTGCCTTTGGGCAGTCCCTCTTGTAGTGGCCCACTTCACCACAACCGTAGCAAGCTTGGCCCACTCCTGCATCGGGGACTTGGTTAATTGGCCTCGGCGGAGCTTTGCAGAAACGGGCGGTGTGCCTCTTCCTGTTGCAGTTTGAACACTGCATTTCCCGGCAGGCTCCTGTATGGTGGAAGTTGCATTTGTTGCACTTAGGCAAACTTCCAGCGTACTGCTTTAGCGGAGCAGCAGCGGCAGGTGCTATTGCAGCATGAACTGCCACGACCTGCTGCTTTTTGGCAGCCTTCTTCTTCTTCTTGTCATCCCAGAACTTCCGCTTGGAATCAGCGGTTTTGGAGGGTTCTGAGATGGCCAGGGTTGTTGTTGCGGCCGGGGTACGAACCCCATGGTCTATAAGCCGCTGTGCCAATCGCTTGGCACCATCGAATGTAGTGGGGTTTGAAGCCAAAACATTTCCCTGGAATGGAGGCACCAGCCCCCATATGTATCTTTCTATCTTCTTTCCCTCTGTATGAACCATGTTGGGACAGAGGGCCACCAGCTCACAGAATCTGGCGGTGTAGGAGACTATGTCGGAGCCCTTTATGGTTAGGCTCCACAGTTCCTCCTCCAGTTTTTGGATTTCGCCCCTCGGGCAGCACTCTTCGATCATTAGCTCTCTCAGAGCTTCCCAGCCCATAGCATTAGCCACTATTAGAGATAGTGACTTGACATGGCTATTCCACCATGTCAGGGATTTTTCCTCAAAGGTGCAAGTAGCGAACTTGACCTTGCTCCCTTCTGGACAGGAGCAGATTTCGAAAACCGATTCGGTCTTCTCGAACCATTGCGAGAGGGCAATGACTCCGTCAGTCCCTCTAAAGGACTTGGGCTTGCAGTTAGTGAAGTCCTTAAAGGAGCACTCTCTCAAGCGCACAGGAGCTTCACCATGAGTAGATTGAACAGGGGTTCCTCCCCCAGTAGAACTAGAAGAATGATATTGAGCCATGGCCATTGCCACAGCCGCAGCTACAACAGCATTCAGAGCTGCCGTATCGATTTGAGGAGCAAGTGGTGTTGCAGTTGATGGAGGATCGCGTCTTGTTGATCGAGATGGAGGCATCTTTTATCTATAAGTTTAGAAAGATGAAGATATTGATAAGAATTTAATAGGGGGAATTTGATTAGAATGACTCATGGACTAACTCTCCATAGCCCAACAGCACAATTGAATAGCACGATTGAATGTAGATCTAGTACTAACAGATGATAGCATTTGGATAATAATTTCCATGAGATTAGATATCAGTCAATAATACTAGTATTACAGATGTAATAAGTTCGGGAAAAATGACCTAGAAGTAGGTCTTACATCAAACCAAGATGGGAAAATTTTGACAGATCTACGACCTAATCAAGACCTAACAGGTACAAGTTTGAACAAAGATAGGAAATTAGACTAGAGTTTTTACATAAACTAGGTTATATCCGAAAGAGAAGTCGAGGAGACTCTAGCGGCGACGAGAACTACTAGAGTGAGTTCTTGATTCAGGCAGACGGCGCTCTATGTCTCGCATGCGCCTTTCATACATTGACTGCCTAGCCCGAAGTTCCCTAACTTCTGCTTGGGATGCAGTTAGCTGTTGCTGTAGAGTCAGATTGGTTATCCTAGCCCTTTCCATAGCTACCTCGAGTTGGCGAATGCAGACCGTGTTAACGCCAGAGTTGGCGTCAATCTCCAACACTCGGTCGATAGTTGCTCGACCTTGCTCGGTGTTCCGAGAAATCCTACGGATCATGATGGGCAGGACACGATCAGCTGAACCTCCTTCGGTGAGGTTGTAAAAGCTTCTGTCCCCATTGTAGGGAATAGGATGACCCTGTTCTTGACTCCATCTATTCAAGTTTGTGGCCCACAGAGGTGTGGGTCCTTGAAATGCTGGACGTAGGTTTGGGTTTGAGTCTTGAGCAGCTGGGGGTAGGTTGTTGACTTCAGGTTCTGAGTCAGAACCATCAGAAAAACCCTCAACATAGTGATCGTCCAAAGGGATTGGGTGATCGTCTTCTGGCTCTTCTCCCAGCCATCCAGTGTTGCCGTGGTTGGGATAGTACGGGTCTCAAGGGATATGGAATCCAGCCATGATATCTACGCGAGAAAAGGGATATAAGAAATAAATAAATAGACGAACTAAAAAGATAATTATAAGATGATCTTTATCAGTTACTTCAATACTTGTTTAGTGCATACCAGTTATATGTACTCAAAACAGGATAGACCTTCGAATAAGTGACCCTAACTCTAAGTCCACAACCAAACAAGGAACAGGAAGTAAAGCAAAGATCACAGATTCTAAGTCTATGATATCCTAGATACATATAACCTTAGCGTATCCACTCAGCAACTATTAATATACTAATAAATACCTTTAGTTCTCAGATAAGTAATTATAGTAATACAAAATACTCCTATAGTATTTTAAGTTTATGTTCTGTTCTAATGTTTTCATTGTAGTAGTGTTGGTAAGTTTTTAGACTTGTTGCAACCTCACAACCACCCTTAGGCACATGCTAGTCACTCCTCGGATAATATAGTTGATCAGGCTATATCTTCCCAGGGTTGACTATATGTCTCTAAGTCTAATTGTGTTGCCCAACAATCTTAATACTTTTGTTCTGTCCTAGTGACACTGATTTTAGTATGAATGCAGGTATGTATACTTGGTTAAATATTTTATTATTTAAAAGTATAAACTCTTTATCAGAGTATTTTAATCCCACTGTGTTTATAGTTCGTATATCTTTTATGGGTTGATATACTCGATTCACTATAAACAATGCTCTGATACCAATCTGTCACACCCCAAAACCGGAACGACGGAATCGTTCATGGGTGGAGGACGTCATGTACAGTATCACAACAATGCATAGTAGTAAACAAGCAACAACATCATCCATTGCATTAATAATATAATTTAATACAAGTGTGTTCTGTCAAGTTTTAATAGACACCAAAAATATGAATCAAAATAAAAGATGAGTCTTGAACGAGCTCCATCTTCTCAAAACCTGGCACCGGTACCTGTCTACTGGTGACCTGAGAATACAAGTTATTTTGAAAGAGTTTATCAGCTTTAAAGCTGGTGAGATCATAAGTATTTTAGTGTCATTGCTTGTATGAAAGTGTTTGTAAGTATGTGATGTATAAGTTTGTAAAAGTTTGTAATTGTTTGAACTCTCCTAGAAAAACCTATGTTTCCTACTAAAAGTAGCCTTCTACCAAGGCATCAAGTGTTCGTGTGTGTCTCTTGAAGAGTATGTATTTTCCCAAATCTGACTATCATTAACCAAAAATATAGTTTTTACATTACTGTTTATTGTGTGAAGATCACAAAGTGAATGCAAATGGGAAAATGAAATAGTACTGTAGTGTTGTATTAAGTAACTACTGCTGTACTAACTACCTTAAACCAATTTTTATTTAAAGTACCATGTGATCGGCCTGTACCATACTACTGACTATAAACACGACGATGTAAGACGTCGAAAGAAATGTCGTTTGGCACCCGTAGACTTGCAAGTCCCACTGTAGCGAGCAGTAAGGTGTAGGATAGTCAATCCAGTATAGATCTATACACAAACTCAACGCTCTCCACTTAAGGAGATTATGGATACAAAACGAGCCATGACAGGTGATGCCATGCCCCGTTACGTGGCTCACAAAACTGTATTAGTGCGCTTGTATATGTATTGTATGTACTAGCTGTATTGTATGTTCTCTCTCTGTCTAGTATGTATGTATGTTCTCTCTGTATGGTATTGTATGTTCTCTCTGTATGGTATTGTATGTTCTCTCTGTATGGTATTGTATGTTCTCTCTGTATGGTATTGACTCATGTATGAACTGACTCTTTGTATGTTTCACTGTTCTAGTAATAGTATTAGTATCTCCCTAAACTATACTTATTATAGTTACTAGTAATGTTGTTTGAATGTATAAACATGTGTGTATACCTTTGCTACCCAAAGGCATTGAATAGAAAGAAGTAACCTTTTATATCTATACACATATACATGATATATGACTAGGATTCAAACGACCTTCGGACAAACAACCGATACCCTAAGTCCACAACCAAACAAGGAACAGGAGGTAAGGTGAGCTATCAGTCCTAAGTCCTTTAAATCCTATTTATATAACTATATATATATATATATACACATTTAAAAGAATATAAGTTTAAAAGGGTTTAATAAAAGTATTTGACATGTAAAAGAGTTTAATAAAACAGTTTGAAGTAGTTTGTTTCATAACACATTTTGAAAAGTAAGAAATCCACTTGTTTGGTAGTTATTAATCACATGTGAATGATATAATAACTATAATAGTTCAACTTGTATCCCCCCCAAAAATCATTTAAAAGGTTGATTTAGGGGTATGAACTCACCTGTAGTGAGTGGTTTGGATGAACGGATGTTATAGGATGCTAAGTGTCAAGTGAAGACTTGAACACACACAAGGATCCTAGTTAACATATAATAACACATATATGTATCCAATTAGTCATTAAAAAACTAATTAACCAAGTTAAGACACCCTAGGACATGAAAAACACTTGATTTAAGTGTTATAAGTACTAAGGATTGCATCTAAGGGTTGTAGGGCCTTGCAATTGAGTTTAGGGTCCAAGGGGACACTCTTTTGGAGCTTACGGTTTTGTGACCAACTCCCTTGGAGTTTACGGTCGTAAACCCATGAGTTTACGGCCGTAAACTCATGTTACTTCTACCATTTTGTGTTTTGAAGTCTTAAAGGTCATAATGAAGCATCCTAACTTCAAGTCTAAGCTTTAGGAAGTGATTGGGGCAACATTTCTCCCCTTTGTAGAGTTTACGGCCCATGGACCACTTCTCCATGAGTTTACGGCCGTAAACTCTAATGGTTCATAGTCTTTTTGATGTTTAGATATGATCTAGACTAGTATCCAAGGCTTGGTAATGGACTAGGGCACACAATGGCCCATTCATTAGGGTTTACGGTTCAAGAACATGCTTGGACCGTAAACACCTTTGAGCTTGTTTTTCTTTGTGTTTTCTAGTTGATTAAGAAGTGTAACAAGCCTTATAACACACTAGGGTAAAAGTACTTACAATAAAGAAGCTTGAAAGGGTGTTAAAAGTCCAAGAACACTAGTGTGTGTTCTTGGTGTTCTTGGTGAAACTAAGAACACTTGAAGATCTACACAAATGGAATGATTTCACGGATGAAATCATGTAAGATCACTAGATTAAGTAAGATATCAACTAATTAGGGCAAGAAACACTTACAAAGTTGAAGATCAAGAGGGAAAATCGGATGATACTTGAGAGGATTTGAGTTCTAGTTCTTGAAAGTGTGAAAAAAATGAGTTAAATGACTAAGTGTCATATTTATATTCTTTTAGAGTTTACGGCCGTAGACTCCATGTTTAGGCCATAAACTCCAAACTCTTGGAGTTTTGAGACCTTACTGATGCACATCAAACCCTAGAGCATCCTCTCTCCAGTTATCTCCTGAAGTACTAAGCTTTAAAACACACAAACTGACTCTACACAGCTCAAAAGTTAGCAGAAACAATTCTGACTTCTATTGAAGTGAATGGTTGTACATAATAGAAATTTCGGGTTGTCACAAACCATCTCACAATTGATCCTCTAAGGACACCTTAGTGCATTTGTTTGACTAAGGATAGGAATCATGAACTGTTGAAATGGTTAAATCAAAATATAAATCATACTTCATTCCAAAATCAACTCTTAGAGTCATACTCCAAGATTGTAACTTGAGTGACATAATATTTAGAAAGTTCATAACACTTGTCAAATGTAGAGTAAGATGTTTCCTATTCTTGTACATTTGAAATTGGTAAGTTGTGATGTTTTGGATAAAACAAAACTAAGACCAATTGTGTGAAGTGTTTTCCTTGATAATAATCCGCACTAATTCTTGAATATTTGTTTTGTCAAGGAATGGTTCTTGACAAAGAGAATCTTATATGTCAAGAGTTCTGTGGGAGTCTTAAAAGATCTTGAGAAAGTGTTAAGAACTAATCAAGAGTATTGTTAATCGCTAGCACACAACTTGAGGTTTGTAACCCATTGTTTTGATATATTTCTGTTTCTGTGCCCATTCCGGTTTAAGTTGACTATGCTTGTGAGTTCTATGAGTTCTCAATTGTTTGCATAACAACCTGGAAGCGATGGTATGCCCTTGTGCTGCCGGGTGGCAAGAAAAATGAGATTGGGCAAGTTTAGTCCATATGAGGTTGGATTTGTCACTAACCTTGTCTTGTGATTATGGCTATGACAAATTCACATGGATAGGAACACATACACCATAAAAATCTAAGTGTCATAAGGTTTCTCTCTGATTCATGAAAATGATGGTGAGGAAACGCTTTCACTAAGTAGATTTTAAGTAGATAGGAATTGTGATATTTGCATTCTCAAAGTCATTAGTGGTGATTAACTGGCACACTAACATGGACTTGTGAGAATGGAAAAAGGTCTAAGCATTATGATTACGACATCCCTCTTCATAATTGTTTAGACACACATGTGAGCTATCTAAGGAAAGGTGTATGATTTTGATAAAGTCTTATCAAAGCAATCTTGTATCAGAAATCTGAACTTTGACAAGAAAGTCAATAAAATATTGATTTCTAGAAGTCCAGCTGATTTCTGGGTACATGCCAAAGCTAGTGGGAGCATAAAGTGTTATGATGGTTAAATTATAATTATCATGTTAGTGGGAGCATGACTATTATGTTACGTGTTGCAAGTTAGCAATGTTAATTATAGAAAACAAAAGTTTCAATTCGCTTTGAAAAGTTGTTTTGCTATAATTAAGGGAGAGGATTTATACTTCATTCCAATGCTAAAAGCTTAGATTGAGATTTTAATCAACTTTAATCAAGGATATATATGAATGTTATGTTGGAATGGTTCAACATAAGGAAATTCTATATATGTTTCATTCTCAAAATTCGATTATGATTACGGCATCCCTCTTCATGGAAAATAAAAATTTTATAGCATGAATCGGGTCCCATATGCTTCGGGTATAGGATCGATTACATGTTCTATAATATTTATCCATTCTAAATTTTCCAAATGCCTAGGGCGTTAAGAGGGAAAAAGGAATAGAATTGGATTTGACTAAAATGATTAAGCAATTGTCGAGGACAATCTGAGGTTTGCCAAAGATTGGTTGCTCATCGACAATTGGAAGTATAGAGATAGGACCATATTGACATATTTTGAAAAGAGGCAACTCTTGTCCAGAAGTGATGGTCAAAATGGAAATGTGGAATTGTTTCCTTAGGTGGAGGTCATTCTTTGAATCTGTGTAAGATTAGAGAACTTAATGCAAGAAGAGTGTTCAAAGGAATGTACTTTAAATTTGAGACTTCGCTTCCATGGAATTGCTCTCCATTGGAATACTTTGGTATTCTTACATTTACAATAAGGATTGGGATTGTGAAATGAACATCATTGAAATATTGTCAATCGATCTGTTTCACAAAGTAAGGATCATTAGACAAACATAGTGTGCATACTTGGAGTATGGCATAGCTATTGTTTGGACAAACATAGTGTGCATGCTTGGAGCAAGCCATGACTATTGTTTTAATTCAAGTATTAAGTTGATAAATCGAAACATTATACAAAGAATAATGAGTAATCAATATGGTGCTTAGATAAAAGGTGTTTTATTTACACTTAAAGTGTTGGGGCCATATAGAATTAGTATTATTCTTGTGTTTCACTTTGCATGTTTTGACTTCCAGAATAACTAGGTCATTCTTCCCGAATGACAAAGTTATTCAAATCATCCACACTCGGTCATATGTTGGAAGTTGATATGAATCAAGACTGTCATGAAGCTGGTTTGTAGATGTCCAAGGTAGTGGACATAGCAAGAGTTGCTGCAACATTCATGAGTGCTCATAAGTTCTGAGTATTGGATTAAACCCACGCTCATTTGAATCACTTCATGGATTTTATCACGAGTGAATAATGAGACGATAATATCTTATATTCTTCAAACCTAGAGATATGAGTTGATGACTATGAGTTGGTTATACATTGATTGCACGAAAACGCATTGGTAACTCGATGTTATAAAACGTGCCTTTGTGTATGATTCAACAAGTAGTTAATACAAGCATATGAGTCAAAGTTTATCCATTCCTTTTACCCTTAAAGGGATAAAAGCGATATCTGTGGACCCCTCGATGATTTAGTGATGACACCCTAAGTGCTTAGCCAAGCCTGGACTGATTTGATTTGTTCAATTAGTCGGTCGTCATAAATGGGAAATCGGGAAACAACAAATGGACAGAGAGAATGATTATAATCCATGTCTCAGTCCATTATCTAGAATGGAGTAATATATGATAACTTATCCAATGGACGCGTGATTTGATTTGTTCAGAGTTCGACAGCGGCTTTAAGAGCTACGATTGCTAGTCGGGTTATGAAGTCGTACTTGCAATAATAGTTATTAGACTTATCCAAGTGGGAGACTGTTGGATTAGATTTCTAAGTCCATAACTATAATTGGTATGACTTGACCCGACCCGGCATGGTCCATTTGGGTTGCACTTCACCGGAACAATTTGTATGGATAGACTTATGAGAAAAGGATATTTATGATTTATTAATATATTATAAGTTATAATATATTAATATGAAATCATATTATTTAATTAGTATTGATCAAGAATTAATTTGGAATTAATTTAGTGATCAAAAGAGGCTAATTAAAAATGGACTCTTATATATATATATATATATATATATATATATATATATATATATGGAATGGGCCAAGGTTTATTTAGGATGGGCTAAGAGTGTATGGAAGTCCATGGATAGTCCATGGAGCTTTTAACCCATGGATCCTATGTAAATGAAAGGTCATGGGTATTAGGGTTTACATGGATGTAACCCTAATCCTCCATAATATATAAAGGGGTCCTTGGCTAACAAAATTGGTACTAGTGTGTGAAAGAAAAGGTGGCCGATTTTAGTGAGCTCCATATTCTCTCAAAGTTCTTCCAAGTTGTTTTGGTGATTTGTGATTCCACTTGAGGCATTCACATTATTAGTGCTAGGCTCTTAAAGCTCCAAGGAATCAACCACAAGGAAAAGGTATGTAATTCTATCTAGTCTTATTATGCAAGTAACATATGATTATATGCTAGTTAGGGTAATACCTTGGAATATTCAAGTTTGAATGTATAATAGAGAAAACATAGATCCAAGGTATTTAGGGTTGCATGTACACCTTAGGAGTGTTAGAATGCTCAAAACCCAACAGTTTGTTCATAGGAAAGTTTTGTAGGTTAGTGTTCATAGTATGTTGCTATGTGTGAAAGACATAGATCCAACTAGGTTGCATGTGCCCTAATCAATTTGTTTAATTGTTTTCCGCTTAAGGAATTGTAGATGTAACCTCAAAAACCTTTTAGTGGTATCAGAGCTTATGGTTGTCTTTATTGTATTTGCACATTGGTGAATCAGAAAAGAAACATGTTTTGGATCTATCACAGGTCACGACGTGAGCTTCTGAGCTCACGACGTGAGCTCAGTATGGACAGGATTTTATGCATAATCTTCCTTAACAACTTTTATGTGATATATAATTGCTATGTTTATCCCCAAATCCGATTTTGGTGTATCTATGATTATAAATTAAAAGCCTAGAAGTTAGGAGATTAACATTTGACTTGATTAATTGTTTTGTGATTAATATGATTGATTTTTAAATGTTTAAATAATAAATCTAGATATTAATTGAACTTAATAATTAATGTCAAATAAAAGATTAAAATACATCATTATGGATCTTATTATTAATTTAATTAAGTAATTAATTAAAAGACAATTATTAATCCATAATATGATTTAAATTTAATTCAATTAAAAGTTTAGTTTATTGAAAGATTAACCCTTATTATTTTAAAATGTTTTAAAATACACCTTATACTATGTATATAATTAAAGGTTTAATATATATTATATGAATAAGAATAGTTAGTCAAATCATTAGTACGCCTCATTCATGAAACCATGCTATAAAGAGGGTATAAGGAAGCAGCCTATAAAATGGCCATTCGATGGGTTTCCACTCTCACCCACCACTCTCCTGTGTGGTAAAGGGTTATTAGCCAAACAGATTTGATAGGAAATAACCTCCTTAAAAGTATAATGACATAAAGTAACTAAACTATTTTCTAAAATCCTACTCTTAGTTACTTTAGGAAAAATGTGAGTTTGTATGCTAATCCATGAAATTGCACATTACATTTTATAAGTCGTTAGTGGAGCGTGTGTGGTTAACCGACATACTAATGGGGGACTAATAAAGAGTGGTAATGGGTGTATCGAAAATTATTGTTGATTAATGGAGCGCTTGTGGCTAACCGGTACATTAAAATGAGATGATAAATGACATCGAGAGTGCCAAACTAATTTGCATGGTTATTCACATCTCGTTTGTGATCCTTGGCATCCCAGTCACAAAAGTGAGAGCATAATCTGAGATTAAACATGAAATTGATTAGATTCAATGAATCTCAAAAGATCTAGGAATTCATAAGATTGAAATTGGTAAAAGCATTACCTACCTAAAATATATTCGAATTTGATTACGACATCCCTCTGCAAAGTTCTAATCAAAAATATGGATCCTAGCCTTAATTTAAGATTATGGGTTAATAAATACAGATTAAAATCAACTAACTTGAATTCTCTTTTCTCTGATTATTGATGTGAAGTCAAGACAACAATGGTCTTACTCATTCATTTGGAAATAGTTTTCCTCTATCTTCTGAAGATAATCTTCCATTTTCAGATCAATGTGAAAATGTTTTCTCTTCTTCGGGAAATGGTGGAACTGGACATCATACTTATTCAACTCTTCATCCTCCTCCTCCAGTAACTCTCCCCTCGTCACGATTCCCTCGAGTCGGAAGATTAGAATCTACTCAAGCCCTATTGGCATGTAAACATAGAGATGGTAATTATGTGTGTACATATGTTCTGAAAATGAAATCAAACATTGACAAATTGGATAGGTTGGGTGTCATTTTCCCAAGGGAGCAAGCCATTGATTTGGTTCTACTTTCGCTTCCTAAGTCATATAGTCAGTTCGTTGAGAACTTTTATATGAGCGACCATGACGTGACCCTAATTGATCTGACGCATATGTTGATTGTTGCTAAATCAGAAATGCTTAAGAACACAAATGAAGCAAACGTGTTTGAAGGATCTGATTCCAAAGTTTCCATGGACATTGACAATGATGACAATGGTGGTCCAGAAAAGATTTCTCTTCCCAATGGAAAGGGGTCGCCCAAGGTCAAACTGTTTGATATGGTAAAGAGAAATGCTAGTTCTGAGATAGTCCCATGTGTTAACCCTAAAAAGTCGATATGTTTCTATTGCCAATTGAAGGGACATTGGTTGCGAAGCTGCCCAGACTACCTAAAGGATCTCAGAGATGGTAAAGTCAAATCGTCTGACTCTACTTCAGGTATTATCCATTATCAAACTCCATCATTTTGATAAGTTCATATTCATAGGTTCTTAATACATGATGTGATGATCACATTTTGATATTTTGCAGGATCTAAGAGAAATAAGGAAGATTGAGAAGAGTGAGCTGAATCTGATTGTGAGATATGGATTTCGGTCGCATGGTTCGATGATAAGATTTTGGAAGCTACTACTTAGGAGTTATGATAATTTAATAGATTGCTTAGGAAATGTCTAGAAACATTGTTTTTCATTTATGCATTGTAAGGACAAGTTCCAATTTTTCGTATATTATCAATAAAATTGAAATTTTTGTTTATATTGTTGGTTTACTTTATATTTCCTTGCAATGGCATCTATGAAAGTGTTGGTTACATTTCTATTATTAGCAATATTAATTGTGGATTTGATTCTTATTATTTCACTTGTGGTAAATGTCATAATTGACTAAGTGATAAAGAATTGTCATCACCCAAGTTCCAATTGGATAGAAACTTGGAGTCATACAATTCGAATTGTGTGATGTATAAGAATCTTGATCTATGGAAGATTATGATTAATTCATTGATCACATGTTTATGTAAGTCAAAGTGAAGGACTAATGGATATAGTTCATGTTGATATGGATTGTTCAGATCAACCACAAAAGAATGATAAGTCTATTCGTCATAATTTACTGATGTTTCGGTAAATATGGTTATGACTATAAGATTAAGCATAATTCTGGTACTTTGAAAAGATTCAAAGAGTAGCGGAACGAATAAGAAGAATCTGTTAGGCAGAAAGATAAATGTTTCTCCAATCTAAAAGGAAATGAGAGTACTTTAGTATCATGTTTTATGATCATCTTAATGATTGTGGAACTATATCACAATTGATCCTCAAAGAACATCTTAGTGCAAGTGTTTGACTAAGAAGAGGAATCAGAAATTGTTGAAATGGTTCAATCAAGAGATGAGTCATACCTCGTTTTCTAATCAAGTTTTAGAGCCATGCTCTAGTTGCTACACATTGTATCTTGAAACTTATTTCGTACTAAGTAGGTTTATAACACCTCATGAAATGTGGAGTAATAATTTTTTCTTACTCTAGAACATTTGGAATTGCTAGTTGTGATGTTTGGTTAAAACAAAGGATAAACTAAGACGAATTCCATGAAGTGTTTATTGTCGAGAATCCACACTAACTTTTAAATATTTGTTTTTGCTCGTCAAGGAGTGTTCCTTGAGAGAGTAACTTATATCTCAAGAAGTTAGTGGGAGTCTTAATGATCTTGAAGAGTTTCAGGAGTCAATCCAAAATAAACCTTTTAGTTATCACCAACACACGACCTGAGTTTGATAACCTATCGTGTTAAGTTGACATATTCTTGTTTCTATGCACCTTCCAGTTGGGTTGGCAATGCTTATGAGTTCTATGGTTCTCATTTGACTACAAAAGGTAGAACACGTTGGTTAGTGAAAGTACATTGATCAATATGGGTGAACTGCTTAACAACATGGAAGCACTGGTAGGCCCTTGTGCTACCAGAGGGCAATAAATTAAAAATAGGCAAAGTTCAGTCCATGAAAAGAAAACTAAAATTGAGTTTAGTTTTGTCCAAAAACGTATCATATGATTTTAGGTTGAAAATGATGGATTCACATGGATGGGAACAAATACACCATAAAATCTAGGTGGCAAAGGGTTTCGCTCTAATTCATGAGAGTGATTATGAGGAAACATTTTCTCTACTAGATTTTAAATATCTGAAAATATCATTATGGTTAGTAGTTGTGTTAATTTCATTCTCAAAATTCGCAATATGATTACGACATCCCTTTTCATAGTTCGAATTATGAGAGATGGCAAGGAATTGTTTGAACTTTCAAGATATATAGCTATAAGTCCTGAAAGGGTTTGAATACACACATATGCTATCTAATGAAAGGTGTATAATCTTGAGAAGTCTAGTTAGAGACTTATCAAATCATCACGTATCAGAAATCTAGCTACACTTCAGTAAGAAAGTCAAGAGTATTGATTTCTCGAAGTCCAGTTGATTTCTGGATACATGTCAAAGCTACTAGAAACATAATTGTTGTGCTATTGGGAGCATAATTGTTATGCTAGTGGGAGCATAATTGTTATGTTAAGTGTTGCAAGTTGGAAATACTATTTGTAGGAAAAAAAGTTTACAAATTTGAAAGTTGCAAAGTTTGGAAATTATTTCGCTATAGTTAAACTTAAAGGAGAGGGCACTCATACTTCGTTTCGAGTCTAAAAGTTTAGATTGAGAGTTTTAATGAAAATTAGTCTTGGACATATAGGAATATCATGTTGAAATGTTTCAACATAGGAAATTCGATATATGGAAATATTATAGTAAGAGATTGAACAGATATCAGGTCCTTATGTAAGACAATATGAATCGAGTCTCATATGCTTCGAATATAGGATTGATTACGTATGCTATAATATTCATTTGTTATGATTTTTCCAAATGCCTAAGGCATTAAGAGGGAAAAAGTACAAGAACTTGGTGTGACTAAAGTTGTTAAACAACTATCAGTAAGATTCTAAGGTTTACAAAGGATTGGTTACTTGTGGACAGTTGGAAGTATGGTATGGTTTGGAATAACCATATTGAAATGTTTTAGATTGGGATGATTCTTGGTCAAAAATTGATGGTCATATGGGAATATGGAAATGTGTCCATAGAGGGAGTTGATGATTAAAATCTACATGTGAGTTAGAAACTTTAATGCAAGGAAAGTGTTCAAGGAGTGTATCTTGAATTTGAGACTTCATTTCCATGGAATTGTTTCTAGTAACAAAGTTCCAATGGAACATTCTGTAATATCATTGGCTAAGTCTTTGTGACTTTGAAGCCTTGACATCACAGAAATACAATGCATGTAAGGTTGGAATTCTAACACATTCTAAGTAGTGACAAGAATTTGGAATTGTGAAATGAGCATCATTGGAATAGTGTCTAGTCGATTTGTTCACAAAGGAAGGACTATAGAGAGACATAGTATGCATGTTTATAACATGGCATGACTGATGTTTAATTCAAGTGTTTAGTTGATTACTCGAAACATTATACAATGAATAAAGTCTAATTAATATAGTGATTAAATAATAAGAGTTTTATTTATATTAAATAGTTTTAAGACCATAGTTAATTAGGTTATTATTGTGTTTTACTTCCTGAATAATTTGATTATTCAAAATTCCACAGTTCGTCGTACTTTTGGAAGTAAGTAGCGAATTAAGACTGTCATGAATTGAATTTTAGACTGTCTATGGGAATTATACCTAGCAATAGTTTTGCTGCAATGTTCATGAATACTTAGAAAATGGGGATTTTGAGTATTAGATAAACCCGTGCTTAGAGAATTACTTCATGGGTTTTATCACGGGTAATTTTGAGACGATAATATCTTATATTCTTGAAACGGATATATATGAGTTGTTGTTTACGAGTAAGTTGTGCATTGATAATACGTAAACACATCAGTAACTTGATGTTATAAAACATATTGTTGTGCATGATTTGATGAGTAAATAGTGCAAGCATATAAGTCAAAGTTTATTCGTTTCATTTTCCTTAACGGTAAAAAGCGATATCTTTGGGCCCCTTGGTGATTTGGTCTTGACTTATAAGTGTTTGGCCGAGCCCGGACTAAATTGATGTGTTCAATTAGCAGTCTGAATTCAGTCGTCACAAATCAGAAATCAGGAAACAAAACTTTGACAATGAGATTGATTATAATCCATGTCTCATTTCTATACGATATCTTGTAGATCTAAAGAATATTTGATCACTTATCTTAGGACACGTAGTTGACTGGATCAACGTTCGACAATAGCTTTTGGAAGCTACAATTTGTTGAACACTTTGGAAGTTATACTGGAAATTATAGTTATTAAAATTATCCAAGTGGGAGACTGTCGGATTAGGTGTCTAAGACCATAATTATAATTGGTATATACTTAAATTGATAGTATCACAATCCTTTTGGATTGCCCTCACACCTAGCAATTGAATAGGATAACTTTTAGAGAGAGAGAGAGAGAATGATTTATTAACTTATTATATGGTTAATAAATTAATTGGAAATCAAAATAAAGGATTTGTTAATGTATTATGAAAATAATATATTAATTGGAAGTGGTATTATTTAATTAATAATTAATCAGAAATTAAATGTAATTAACTTTGGGATTAATTGGATTAATTAAAAGTATGAGGACTAAAGGTGATAATATTTAATAGTTGAGCATTGAGGAATTCTAGAACCTCCCATAAAGTGGGTGGGGGGGGGGGCGAAATGTAGAATCCTTCTAGGGTTTCCTTGGGCTCTAAGGGTGCCTTGGATGCCTTAGGGAGGAAGCTAAGGGATTAGGGTTATCTTGGAGATACCTGCCTTATCCAACACCTTCCTAGACTCCTATATAGACCCCTAAGGGTTAATAATTTCGTTTATGACTCTTCCTAGAGTCTTAGGGCTGAAATTCTTCTTCTACTCTTCTCTCTCTTCAAGCTCCTTGGTTGCTAGGGTTTGAGTGTGAAACATTAGAGGCGCAACACTTGTGGCGCTTGCTTCCAAGAGACTTTCAAGGAGGAATTCAAGATTGTTTAATATAACAATCTTCAAGGTAAGTTTCTTTACATATGAATTAGTTTGTTCGTAGGAAAGTTTTGTAGGTTAGTGTTCATAGTATGTTGGTATACGTGAAAGACATAGATCCAACTAGGTTGCATGTGCCCTAATCAATTGAATTGTTTAATTGTTTTCCGCTTAAGGCATTGTAGATGTAACCTCAAAAACCCGTCAAATATATCTTTATATTATTATATACTAGTTGTGAGACCCATGTATTACATGAGTTAATTTAAAAAAAAAGCTAAATATAAATATCAAAATATTTAAGAACTTTGAATTTATAAGAAAATAAGAAAAATAATGAATTATTAAAATGGAAATTTTTTTTAACTTTTAAATTTAAAAAAGTAATTTAAATAAATAAAAAAAACTAATAAGCATTAATTTTGAAAATTTTGAAATTAAAAGGTAAATTCATTAATGACATTGATATCCATTTATTACTACATTTATTCCAATTATTACATTAAAATATTATGTGGAAATTAATAAAATAGAAAAAACTTATAAAATGACATGTGGAAAAAAATTTAAAGTAACCACAAAATGACATTCGGCAAATTGAATTAGAGTATAACAAGTGACAAAAAAAACATTCATTTATTAGAGAGGCTTTAAAAATAATTTATATCTGCTTAATAGTAAAATTATTGTTTCATATTTCATGACAACAAAATAATTTATTAGATTA
The DNA here is from genome assembly GCF_052849685.1 of Lactuca virosa. Classification (NCBI taxonomy): domain Eukaryota; kingdom Viridiplantae; phylum Streptophyta; class Magnoliopsida; order Asterales; family Asteraceae; genus Lactuca; species Lactuca virosa. The sequence continues at coordinate 378,142,017 of NC_136430.1, read as the reverse complement.
TGCGGAATGTGTGTGTATTTACCTAACTTTATATATATATATATATATATATATATATATATATATATATATATATATATATATATATATGAAAATATTTATATATGCACATTAATGTATAGATAAATTTTTTTTAATAAGTTAAGACACTGCTTTAGAAGATAATTCATTGAAAAAGAAAACATTTTTCTACTGATGTGTGCATGGTGCATATTTTACTTTATATGCCAAAAAAAACTGAATATCAAAATGAAAATATTTTAAAAAATGATGAATTTACATATATTTAGTTATTTTTTCGATCAAAAATAAGCTCTAAAAAAATGTTTTTTTTTCAAGTGATATGTGCATATGGTGCACATTTTACGATTTTTTTTTTCCAAATATCATTACAGAAAGAGGTTAGAACATGAGAATTTACATATTTTTAATTATTTTTTGGTTTTTATGTAGAAAAGTCCAATTGTTTTGGGAAAATTTTTGATAAAGTCCTAAATTTTATTTTTTAAACAAAAAAGTCCCGATTATTTAACACTTTGTCCAAATTAATGAAAATGTCTTTTTTATATTTTAACAAGAAATGATAGATTATGTGATTTTCCCAAAATAACGAGACATTTTTCTATTAGAAAAACATTTAGGACTTTATTAAAAAAATTCCTAAAATATTGAGATTTTTTTGCATAAAACCATTATTTGTTTCGATAAAATATAAGTTTTAAAACAAGGTTTGAAAAATGAGCCTAATGATTTTAAAAAAGATAGTGATCCTAAGGCCGGAGGGTTTGCCATGCGGGAAGAGTGATAGGAGCCAGAACCGCACCCAGGAGCACTACACGCTGGGTGCGATTTAGGGGTGAGGGAATCCTCCCCGCTTGCTCTTTCTTCATTTTATTAGATGTCGACATATATATATATATATATATATATATATATATATATATATATATATATATATATATATATATATATATATATATATATATATAATTCCCAATGATCTTAGGAATAGTAAAGTTCTTATGTTTCAGACTTTTGTCACGCTTCTTTGCTCACTTTGACACTTTTAGTCCCTAAGACTAATTATGAATACTAAATTTTCCTTTTTTGCATTTTTGCTCCAACATTTGATAACTTCCGACCTCCTGGGACAATCACTGTCTCTTTCCTTTTTTTTACCTCATTGTCTCTAGAAGAAAATTTTAGAAAACATCCAATAATTAAAAAAAATGAATTATCGATCATAAAACTTGAATATTACAATTTTCCGACACACTAAACTGTTTCAAACCTGCAACGTAGTGCGGGGGTTTTTACTAGTTTAATTTTATTTCCATTTTTTTCTTTTTTAATTTTTATTAAAATATATATACTAAAAATTATAAAAGAGAAATATAATAAAATTTATGGTTTTTAATTCCCTACAAATGAGTATAATATTTACATAAAATGAATTTTTAAAAAGAATTAAAAATAAAGGGAACTGAATGGTGACCATTTTCTTGATTTCGATTAGTGAAAAGTTATTGAGTGAAAAACTGACGTAACACAAAAAAGGTGGGCGGTGAGTGATGAGTATACTCTCTGTTCTAATGGATATATATATATATATATATATATATATATATATATATATATATATATATATATATATATATATCAAATAAGAAGGAAAATTTTGGTAGAAAAGTTAGAAATTATTTATATATATATTTTTTTAGCAAACCAACAGAATGAATCAAAAGTAAGATGACTCACAAGAAAAAATTCTCAAAAAAACACCTTCATGATTCATGTTTAAGTAAATAAAGAAAAAAAATATCATTTTTATAACAATTTTAGTGAATAACAACAAAATCATTGTAAAAATGAATAATCGAGATGTTTTTTCGGGATTTTTTTTGTAAATTATGTTATTGTTGATTCATCTACTGATTCATTTGTTTTGTTTGCCAAAAGAATATTTAGAAAAAGCTTTTTACCTTCTCACCAAAACTTTCCTTCTTTTACCAGATCTATTATATATATATATATATATATATATATATATATATATATATATATATATATATATATATATATATATATATATATGTGTGTGTGTGTGTGTGTATGTGTGTGTGTTTGTGTGTGTGTGTGTGTGATCCTGGGGTCACAAGCCTGCAACCAGCTGACCCCGAGCTGGAATACAACCTGATCCTGGGGTCACAAGCCTGCTCACTCCTTTGTGCTCGAAAAGCTGAGAGGGCACAATCCTTGCCCTACAAAACGAAAATCCAATCCATCAATTAACCATTCCACTTCCAACTGCAAAACCCCAGCTGAACATAATCATCACTCCTTTCTGGAGTCCCCGCGACTCACATTTCGGCCTTGAGCAAACCCCCGAGCCTCAAATCTAGAACTCATGTGCTAGACTCCCCCGCTCATCCCGCAGAATATAACGAGTACAGATCACCTCCCTGATCCCAAATAACTGCAGCCCTCCACTCATCAGAATACGTCCCAGAACTGGAAAGCTCGACCAGCTCCTCCCCTTGTCGTCGTTACAGCTGCTAAAGCTGCCGCGGAAACCATCTCGGCAATGGTTGCATAGCGCTCGTCGAAATACCCAACCATGGCGGTCTTAATAGACCCGACATCTCCGTAAAGTACCCCCAGACAATCTTGATCACCTCCTCCCAGATGATCTCACTAACACGATCCCCTGAAAATGCTGGCCTATCTTGGCTACCCTTGATCACCTCCTCCCAGATGGGTCATGTGCTTTCAGTAGTACGGGCCCATACTACCTTCCACACCTACCCATATTTGTATCAAGTATCATCACAACGCCCTAATAACATACATAATCATAGAGAGCGCTCAATCCTCACTCCTAGAGGAATGCTAAATATCTCATAGCTGGCCTCCCGGCCTCTCTCTACCCACCCATCCATGAAACATCCACCAACCCTGCAGCACTAGTGTATGATAACCATACATAACGTTGGACCCTATAGATTTTCGAATATCTGATCCTACCCTAAGCCCTAATCAATAAGAACAGAACATAAGGCTGAATCAAACATTCTCGGGCTATAAGGTCTTAATTATGTACAGCCGCGATACATACACAAGTAACTACAGTAATGATGTTAATCTCATATAAAGAAAACCCTAGGCTAGCAGGCATCATGTAATCAGGCAATTCTATCATGCAATTTCTGAAGATCCCTAGCCTAGCATGTTGTTCTATCATATCACATAATCAAATAACCGTATGGTATTTTGGGGTCTACTTACTGGCTCCAGCTAATCGTACACTTGCATCCTCATTTAACTTATTTTGAAAACCATTTAAAAATCATTTGAAAATCCTTCCTTGATTTGAGACTGGATTCACACGAGTGTTCCTGCAATTCACTCAAACCAAGGTTCTGATACCAACTTGTAACACCCATAAAATTCGAGCCAATTTAAAACTTTTTAAATCATTTGAAACCATTCAATTATTACAATTTGTTTTCAAAATAGTTTATACATCAGAGTTCCCAGAAATCATATTCATCAATCGAGGAAGTGTACGGTCACGCCTTCGCCTTCCCGCGGCCATCCGCTGAACCTGAAACAATAAACTGAAACTATAAGCCCGAAAGCTTAGGAAGTTACCCCAAAATACCAACACCAAACTGATATAACTATATCATATAACATGTAAACAAACAGCATGTATAATGAGCCTTCAGCCTGACTGGACCGCCTCGCAGGCCTTCAGCCTATCTGGACCGCTCTCCGAGCCTTCGGCACATCTGGACCGCCTCGCAAGGCCTACAGCCTATCCGTACCGCTCGCTGGTCCTTCGGCCTAGCTGAATCCCTTTGCATGGCCTTCAGTTTATCAGGACCGCCCTGGGTATGTTATTTTTCTCAGCACAAAGCAGAACCGCCTCCACCCAACCCCCAAATTAAACAAACATGTGCACATATTACCATACGCTAGCATATATATAACAGTCATACCGATCTAACAGATCATCAATCATAGCAACATCCTATAACCAGGATACCGATCTAACCAGGTCACTAACATAGCATCAACCTATATACCAGGATACCGATCTAACAGATCATAATAGCATAACATCCTATATACCAGGATACCGATCTAACAGATCATAATCGCATAACATCCTATCTACCAGGATACCAATCTAACAGATCATAATAGCATAACATCCTATCTACCGATCTAACAGATCATAATAGCATAACATCCTATATACCAGGATACCGATCTAACATATCATAATAGCATAACATCCTATCTACCAGGATAACCATCCAAAGGGCCGGCCTTGGTGCCTTAGACCCTGTTGATATAGTTGTTGGATTAATGTCTAAGTCTATAACTATAATTGGTAAGACTTGACCCGACCCGACTTGGTCCATTTGGGTTGCATGGCATCATGCATTTGGATAGACTATAATGAGAGAAATAACACTTAAGGTTGGTTAATATATTATAAGTTCTAATATATTAATAAGGTTATTTAATTAGTATTGATCAAGAATTAATTTGGAATTAATTAAGTGATCAAAAGGAGACTAATTAAATATATGGGTTGATTGTGTAAATCATTCATTCTTATATATGTGGGCTTGTGATCCAAGATTCCTTATGTTGGACTAAGTCCATGGGGTGACCCATGGATACTCCATGGAGGTTAAAATCCATGGAGCATAAGGAATGGGTAAAGTTATGAGTTACATGGTGTAACCCTAATAGCCACCATATAAAAGAATCCCATGGCTCAAGAAATCGTGCACTAATGTGAGTGTGAGGGCTAGACGATTTCAAGGAGTGTTCAAGTTTCTCTCAAGTTATTCCAAGTGTATTTGGTGTTGTGTGAACCATTTGAGGTGTCACACTTGGGACACTAGGCACTCAAGCTTCATGAAGACATTCTACATCAAAGAGGTATGTATTCTATCTTGTTATATTTATTATTTTGTATGCTAGATTAGGATAATAACTTGGATGTTCATAATTGTATGTATAATAGAGAAAACATAGATCCACGGTATTTAGGGTTGCATGTACACTTAGGAGTGTTAGAATGTGCAAAACCCATCAGTGGTATCAGATCCAAGGCTTGTTTTCTTGTTATACTTGCAAAATTAGCTGGAAAATCGAATTGTATTAGTTTAAAAGTTATGATAATTACTTGAAAAAAAATTTGATGTGAATTATCTTTGTTCATATGAGTTTATTAGATTAATAGAAAAGTTAATTGATTATATGTTTTCAATCCATTTTAATCTAAGAGTTGATTCTAAAATGTGTTTTTGTAACTTGTCCTCAAGTTATATGAAAAGTCACATTTAAGTTTCATAAAACTCATAAAAAGTTGGCAATGGTTACAAAAATGAAGAGTCTTGTCCTCATTAAATGGTTTTATGACTCTATAACTTGTCCTCAAGTTATGGAGGTTCAAGAGTCACTTCATTAAATGATAAAATGTGTAACCTTAATTAGTTCCATAAGTTACAAAAATAAAGAAAAGTTACATTCTTTTATTAGTTTAAAGTCTTCCATAACTTGTCCTCAAGTTATGGAACCTGAAGAGTTTTTTTTAATTAAAACTACTTTAAACACATAAGTTATGGAATTAATTAGTTTTGAATATTTTCAAAACTTGCCCTCAAGTTTTGGAATTTGTAAAGTTTTCCCCATGAATACTTTAATTCCAAGTAAGCCCTTAGAATTTTAAAAGTTAAAATTCAACCCTTATACTTTATAGTATTATAAGTTAATAATAAATATATGTATAAGAGCAAGTCAGTCTTACCGTTAGTAGGCCTCATTCACGAAGCCGGTCTATAATGGGGGTATAAGGTTACTGCCTATAAAATGGCAGTTTAATGGGTGTCCACTCTCACCCACCGCTTCCTTGACTGGTGGAGGGTCGTTAGCCGAACGGGTAGGACAAGGACTATAATTCTCCCTTCATTAAAAGTATTAATGATAAATACTAAGTAACTAAACACTTATAAATTCCCAATCTTAGTTACTTAGGAAAATGTGAATAAGGTGCTAATCCATGAAATTACACTTTGCACTTTGTTTAAACCGTTAGTGGAGCGTGTGTGGTTAACCGGCACACTAACCTGGATTTAACAAAGTAGGAAAAGGGTAACTTAATATTTATCATAGTATCGGTGGAGCTCGTGTGGTTAATCGGCACATCGATTGAGGGGTAAATATTAAGGGTACCAAGTATATTTGCATGGTTACTTCACACCTTGTTTTGTGATCCTCGACATCCCAGTCACAAAACCTGAAGGGCACACTCGAGATTGAAACATGCCATTGAAAAGTTCAATGAATCTCAAAAGATCTAGGAGTTTCAAATCCAATTAAAAACCTAATTACATTATTTCGTTTTTCATGGTGGAAATTGGTAAATCGTCATTTACCTACCTTCAACTATTTTATAACTCGGATTACGGCATCCCTCTTCCAGTTATAAATAGGTTGTTGGATCCTAGCCTTAATATTTCATATTGGGTGTTATATTAAGGACTTTAGATCAACTATCTTGAATATCTCCCAAAAGATGTCTAGTTCAGACATCTATGATCTTCCCAAATCTCTTGGAACTTTACTTCCTCCACCTCCTCCAATTATTCTCCCTAACCCACAAGTTCAAGGTCACTCAAGCCCTAATGTCAAGCAAGGTCTATGTGTGATCACATCTTAGAGATGAAGTCACATATTGACAAGCTGGGAGAGTTGGGTGTCAAAGTCTTGAGAAAGTTGGATGTTCAATCACTTTCTAAGTCACATAGGGAGTTCCTTTGGGACTACTATGAAACAGACTATGACATGAACCTTAATGATCATATCTATTTGCTTGGTGCTGCTGAATCAACAATGATTTGGAATGATAGTAAAGCAAATTTGATTAGAAGATCAACTTCCCAAAAACTTTATGGACAGTGACAATGGTGACACTAGAAATCCAGAAAAAGCATTCTCTTCCCAATGGAAAGGGATTGGCCATAGTCAACCCGGTTGACCAAATGGTAAAGAGAAAGGCTAAGTCTGAGATAGTCCCATTACCAAAGGGTCCATATGTTTATTTTGCCAAAGGAAGGAGCGTTGATTGCAAAACTGCCAAATTTACCTAAGGATGTTAAAGTCAATAAGTTTGACTCTACATCAGGTAGAGCCCATTATCTAACTCTGTTAAGTTCTATTCTGAGATCCTCATTACATGATGTGACTGGGTCACATGTTGATGTTTTAAGAATCAAAGAATAGAGAGAAATCTTAAAGGAAGTATATGTTGATTCTGATCGCGAAGGTGGATTTCGATCGCATCAGAATTTTGAGCAAGGAATAGATAACAACAATTTTCCATGTGGATTGTAAGGATGAGTTTTTCCGCAAAGTTTTAAAAAAAAGAAAATTGTTTAATTTTATTTATTTGAAGTATCCTTACAATGGCATTTGTGGAAAATTGTTGCTTATATGATTCCACTGACAGCAATATTGGAAAATGGATTTGATTCTTTCATTTGTGGTAGTGTCTAAATTTACCAAATCAGGAAAGTTCCTCATCGCCCAAGTTTCAATTGGACCGAAACTTGGAATCATGCAAGTTGAATAGTATGATGAATGAGAACTTTCAAGCATTGGAAAATCAAGACTAATTACTTGTTCACATGGATGTGTGAGTCAAGTGAAGGACTAAAGGGATCGAGTACACATTCTTGTGCACTGGTCAAGTCCACCACAAAGCTCGTTAAGACTATTCGTCATGATTTACAAAATTTTAGTAAATATGGTTATACTTACAAGTTTAAGTATAATTCTGAAACATTGAAAAAGTCTCAATGTATGGCAGAACGAATTGGAAGAATCAAATTAGGCAGATAGATAAAAGTTTCTCAAATTTGAAAAGATGGGAGAGTACTTTAGTATCATGTTTTGTGATCATCTTAATGATTAAAGAACCACATCACAATTGGTCTTCTAAGGACATCTTAGTGCATTCTTATGACTAAGAAGAGGAGTCATGAATTGTTGAAATGGTTAAATCAAGAAGATGAGTCATACTTCGTTTCAAAACAAGTCTTAGAGTCATACTCCAAGACTATAAGTTGAGTGACATATCTTAAAGAAAGGTTTATAACACTTGTCAAATGTAAGAGTAAAAGTGTCCTACTCTTGTACATTTGAAGTTGGTAAGTTGTGATGTTTTGGATTAAACAAAGACCAACTAAGGCCAATTGTGTGAAGTGTTTGTCTTGATAAAGAATCCGCACTATCTCTTGAATATTTGGCAAGATAGTCTTATATGTCAAGAGGACAGTGGGAGTCTTAAAGATCCTAAAAAGAATTTCAAGAACTAATCAAGAATAAAACCTGAGGTTCTTCACTAGCACACGACTTGAGGTTTATAACCTATCATGTTGACATATTCTGTGCCCATTCCAGTTAAAGTTGGCTTTGCATAGGAGTTCTGAAAGTTCTCAATTGGTTGCATAACAACTTGGAAGCAATGGCAGGCCCTGTACTGCTAGGTGGCAAGAAGTTAAGATTGCATAAGTTCAGTCCATATGAGTTTGGATTTGTCATTATCCTTGTCTTGTGACTATGGTTTTGATGATTCACATGGATAAGAACACATACACCATAAAATATAAGGGTCATAAGGTTTCTCTCTGATTCATGAAAATGATGGTGAGGAAACACTTCCACCAAGTAGATTTGAAGCAGATGGCAAAAGGTCTAAACAATTGAGACTATGATTACGGCATCCCTTTTCATAGTTCTGAAATTGTTTAGACACACATGCATGCTATCTAAGGAAAGGTGTATGATTTTGATAAAGTTTTATCAAAGCATCTCGTATCAGAAATCTGAACTTTGGTAAGGAAGTCAATAAAGTATTGATTTCTAGAAGTCCAGTTGATTTCTGAGTACATGTCAAAGCTAGTGGGAGCATAAGTGTTATGCTAATAATCATCATGTTAGTGAGAGCATGATAATTATTGTTAGTGTTGCAAGTTAGCAATGTTAATTATAGAAAACAAAAGTTTCAATTCGTGAGGCTGCAGGGATTGAAAAAGTTGTTTTGCTATAATTAAGGGAGAGGATATACTTCATTTCAGTTCTAAAGGCTTAGATTGAGACCTTAATCATCTTTAGTCAAGAATATATATATGAATTTCATGTTGGATTGGTTCAACTTAAGGAAATTCTATATATTGCGTTCTCAAAATTCGATTATGATTACGGCATCCCTCTTCATAGTCAAATTTTGAAAACATGGCAAATAAAAATATTGTAGCAAAAGACTGGTCTAGAATCATGTATTTATGTGAGACATCATGAATCGTGTACCATTTGCTTTGGGTACAGGATCGATTGCATGTGCTATAATATTTGTCATTTCTAGATTTTTCCAAATGCCCAGAGGCATTAAGAAGGGAAAAGGTCTAGAATTGGATATGACTAAAATGATTAAGCAATTGCCGAGGACAATCTGAGCTTTACCAAAGATTGGTTGCTCAGGGACAGTTGGAAGTATAGTGCTAATTTTGGAAGGACCATATTGACATATTCTGAAAAGAGGCATCTCTTATTCAGAAGTGATAGTCAAAATGAGAATATGGAGTTGTCTCCATAGGTGGAAGTTATCTGTGTAAGATTAGAAAACTTAATGCAAGAAGCATGTCCAAAGCAATGTACTTTGAATATGAGACTTAATTTCCATGGAGTTGATCTCCATTGGAATACCTTATAATGACTGTTGACAAGTCTTTGTGACTTTGTACATATTCATTACAGGAGGGTCAGTGCATATAAGTTTAAAATCTAAACAGATTTCGATAAATGATAGGAATTTGAAATTCTCACATTTTTCGATAAGGATTTGGGAGTGTGAAATTAGAATCATTGAAATTATGTTCAATTGGTTTATTTCACAAAGTAAGGATCATAGACAAACATAGAGTGCATACTTGGTGTATGGCAAAGCTATTGTTTAAGAAAAACATAGTGTACATGCTTGGAGCATGGGACTACTAGTGTTTTTAATTCAAGTATAAAGTTGATAAAACCGAAACAATGAATAATGAGTAATCAGTATGGTGATAAATAAAAGTGTTTATTTATATTCATAGGGTTTGATACCATATTTGATTCATTTATTCTTGTGTTTCACTTTGCATGTTTTGACTTCCAGAATAACTAAGTCGTTCTTCCTGAATGATTAAGTTATTCAAACCATCCACAGTTGGTCATATGTTGGAAGTAGATATGAATCAAGACTGTCATGGGTTGGTTTGTAGAGGTCCAAGTTGGTGGAAAAAGTGGTGCTACAACACTCATGAGTGCTCATAAGTTCTGAGTATTGGATTCAACCCGCGCTCATTTGAATCACTTCATGGATTTTATCACGAGTGATCATGAGACGATAATATCTTATATTCTTCAAACCTAGAGATATGAGTTGTTACTATGAGTTGGTTATACATTGATTGCACGAAAACGCATTTGGTAACTCGATGTTATAAAACGTACCTTTGTGTATGATTCAACAAGTAGTAGAACAAGCCATATGAGTCGAAGTTTATCCATTCCTTTTACCTTCGGGATAAAAGCGATATCTGTGGGCCCCTCGATGATTTAGCGATGACACATGTGAGTGCTTGGCCAAGCCAGGACTGATTTGATTTGTTCAATCAGTCAGTCATCATAAATCGAAAATCGGGAAACAACAAATGGACAGAGAGAATGATTATAATCCATGTCTCGGTCCATATGATATCTAGAATGGAGGAATATATGATCCCTTATCTAATGGACAAGTCATTGACAAAGGTCAGAGTTCATCGACAAGGTCAGAGTTCGACAGAAGCTTTTGAGAGCTACGATTGCTGATCGGTTCCTGAAGTCATACGCAATAATAGTTTTAGACTTATCCAAGTGAGAGACTGTTGGATTAATGTCTAAGTCCATAACTATAATTGGTAAGACTTGACCCGACCCAACATGGTCCGTTTGGGTTGCATGGCATCATGCATTTGGATAGACTATAATGAGAGAAATAACACTTAAGGTTGGTTAATATATTATAAGTTCTAATATATTAATAAGGTTATTTAATTAGTATTGATCAAGAATTAATTTGGAATTAATTAAGTGATCAAAAGGAGACTAATTAAATATATGGGTTGATTGTGTAAATCATTCATTCTTATATATGTGGGCTTGTGATCCAAGATTCCTTATGTTGGACTAATTCCATGGGGTGACCCATGGATACTCCATGGAGCATAAGGAATGGATAAAGTTATGAGTTACATGGTGTAACCCTAATAGCCACCATATAAAAGAATCCCATGGCTCAAGAAATCGTGCACTAATGTGGGTGTGAGGGCTAGACGATTTCAAGGAGTGTTCAAGTTTCTCTCAAGTTATTCCAAGTGTATTTGGTGTTGTGTGAACCATTTGAGGTGTCACACTTGGGGCACTAGGAACTCAAGCTTCATGAAGACATTCTACATCAAAGAGGTATGTATTCTATCTTGTTATATTTATTATTTTGTATGCTAGATTAGGATAATACCTTGGATGTTCATAATTGTATGTATAATAGAGAAAACATAGATCCAAGGTATTTAGGGTTGCATATACACTTAGGAGTGTTAGAATGCTCATAACCCAACAATAGTAAGGACAACTCACCTCGCAACTAACGCGCTGAAATGATACGCTCCACGCTCGGATCACTGTCACAAACTCCACCACCTATATTTACCATCAAACCGTGTTCATAAATTTCTAATTTCCCAAATGACCCCAAAAGTCAAATGGTCAAAGTCAAAGTCAAAAGGTCAAGGTCAACAATCCATGTTGACCTTAACTCATCGAGTACCCTTAGCTACTCGCCGAGTTCCTTGCATAACTTGTCAACTCGTCGAGTCACTAGAGTGACTCGTCGAGTTCCTATGGTTTGCGGCCGTAAACTCCTTGGCCAACTCGTCAAGCTTCCTTTACAACTTGCCAAGTTCAAATGTGTCCAAGGGTTGGAAAAACCCTACCCGACTCGCCGAGTCACCTAGCTGACTCGCCGAGCCCACGATTATCTTCATCGGACTCGCCGAGTTGACCATCCAACTTGTCGAGTCCCTTCAGTCCATATCAAAACAGATGCTTATTAAGCCATCACAAGGTTCCATATTGCAGATCCAGCTTCCCAAGGCATGTTTATCACGTAAAGTTGCAAACTTTACGTGCATGCAAGGCTCTAAAGTCTTATAATGACAAAACCAAGCTTGCAATGGGGTTTTACACTTAAGGAGGGGTTCATACTTGCCAAAGATGATAGCTTTATGGACTTAGAGACCAAAGAGAGTTCATATCTGAAGTTACAACTTCATATATGAGTTCATGCCCAAGAATAGCTTCATAATATGCTAGAAAAGCCCAAATCTTTAACCAAATGAGATCTAGAATGAAATGAGGTCAAGGTAACGACTTGATACCTTCCAAAAGATGCCAACTGAGGTAGTTATCAGATCCCCACATGTTCCTTGCTTCTAGCCACTTGCTCTCCAAGCTCTTTTTACAAAGATCCACCTTCCAAAGCTTAAAACACACAAGAAAGAAGCACACACACGGATTGGGGTTTTGCTGAGCTCTCGAGGGAATGTAAGGGACTAAGGGAGGCTAATGATTCATTAAATAGGGTGAAAAACCCCGGAAATTAGGGTTTCACCCTCCAGTTCCAACTCGTCGAGTCACTCTTCCGACTCGGCGAGTTGGTCACTTAAACACGTGTCCCAAACTCGTTACTACTCGACGAGTCGGGCAACCAACTCGTCGATTAGACCTTGAAATCATGAGAATTAACCATAAATCAATACTTGGAGAATCGGGGCGTTACAAACGTCCCAAAATAGACCAATAATTTCATTTTTATAATAATAAAACCATCATCCAAAACGTGTTCATAAAATCATAAAAAGAAAATCGGAGTATGTCGTTAATCATCCAAATACATCAAGTCGACAAAATGTGGAACAACATAGTGTGTGCGATGTGATCATCTCGAGCCATTCCCCTTCGATCCGGAAGTACCTGAAACATAAACTGAAAACCGTAAGCACGGAGCTTAGTGAGTTTCCAAAATACCGCATACCATACATATCTGCCAGCTCAAAGTTGGGTTGGGTATATTTCACCCCCTGGTCTATTTCACCCCCGAGTCTATTTCAACTCATGTGTCGGCCCCAAGGTCGTATCGGGTCTATTTCACCCCCGGGTCTATTTTGTTGGATTAGATGTCTAAGCCCATAACTATTATTGGTATGTATTCGACCCGAGAGTAGCATGGTCTATTTGGGTTGCATGGCATCGGAACAATTGAATAGACAAAATGAGAAAAAGGATACTTATGATTTATATTAATATATTATAAGTTCTAATATATTAATATGAAATCATATTATTTAATTAGTATTGATCAACAATTAATTTAGTGGTCAAAAGGAACTAATTAAATATGGACTCTTATATATATAGGATGGGCCAAGTTCATTTAAGTTGGGCTAAGCTTTTATGGATAGTCCATGGAGTTTTAACCCATGGATCCTATGGAAATGAAAGGTCATGGGTATTAGGGTTTACATGAATGTAACCCTAATCCTCCACACTATATAAAGAGGTCTCTAGTTCATGAAATTAGCACTAGTGTATAGTACACAAGAGGGCAAATCCGATTTCATAAGAGTGAACATAAGTATTCTTCTTCTCAAGTTATTCCAAGGGTTTTTGGTGTTGTGTGAACCATTTGAGGTGCAACACTTGGAGCACTAATCTCTTAAAGGTTCAAGACTTCAAGCTCCATCAAACAGTATGACATTCTACTAGATTCATGTATTGTATATACTTCATATTATGCTAGTTAGGATGAAACCTTGGAATATTGAATATTTGCATGTATAATAGAGAAAACATAGATCCAAGGTTTCTAGGGTTGCATGTACACCATAGGAGTGTTAGAATGCTCAAAACCCATCAGTGGTATCAGAGCCTAGGCTTGGTTTTCTTTATACTTAATGCAAATTGCTGAAAATGTCGAATTACTGCACACTGCCCAGATGACTCGCCGAGTCCCTCATGGAACTCGACGAGTCCATGCATATATTCAACCAACTCACCGAGTCAGTTCTTGCACTCGACGAGTTGGTAGGCCTGAGTGCAGATTTTCGAGTTTTGGTGTTGGAATTGGTCTAGAATCATTACCTTAAACTGTTTTGGACTTATAAAACCTGTTTTTTTGATGTGGTAATGATTATGGTAAACCAATTTCAAGGTTATTATCAAAATTTCAAGTTTTATATGTGTTTATATGATTCTTGAAATTGTTGATATGATTGTTCATACACTTATGAGTTTTGGTAGATCATAGGAATTATTTGCAAATTGTTTGTTAGTAAATTCTTGATCTAAATGTTTTTAATGGAGTCCATAATTTGTCCTCAAGTTATGGATTATCAAAAGTCATTTTCTTTTAAAGATCCATTAAAAACTCATAGGTTACATAATTGAAGAGTCTTTCTCATAAATAGTTTTATGGACTCCATAACTTGTCCTCAAGTTATGGATGTTCAAGAGTCTCTTCATTAAAGTTTTGTAAAACCTTAATTAAACTCATAAGTTATGAAAATCCAAAAGTTTTTTGAATTGTTCAAAACTTGGCCTCAAGTTTTGGAATTTGTAAAGACTCATACACACTTTAATTCCAAACCCTAGAGTTTTAAAAGTTAAAATTCAACCCTTATACTTTATAGTATTATAAGTTAATAATATATATATATATATATATATATATATATATATATATGTATGTATAAGAGCAAGTCAGTCTTACCGTTAGTAGGCCTCATTCACAAAGTCGGTCTATAAAGGGGGTATAAGGTTGTTGCCTATAAAATGGCAGCTTAATGGTTGTCCACTCTCACCCACTGCTTCCTTGACTGGTGGAGGGTCGTTAGCCGAACGGGTAGGACAAGGACTATAATTCTCATTATAAGTATAATGATAAATATAAAGTAACTAAATCTTTTATAAATTCTCAATCTTAGTTACTTTAGGAAAATGTGAATTTGGTGCTAACCCATGAAATTACACTTTGTACCTTACCAAGTCTTTAGTAGAGTGTGTGTTGGTAACCGACACACTAACATGGACTAGTAAGAGTGGCATAGGGTGACTTAATGTTTATCATAGATCGGTGGAGCGCGTGTGGGTAACCGGCACATCGATTAGGTGATAAAGATTAAGGGTACCAAGTTAATTTTCATGGTTATTCACACCTTTTTTGTGATCCTCAGCATCCCAGTCACACACTTGAGAGGGCACAATCGAGATTTAAACATGCCATTGAAAAGTTCAATGAATCTCAAAAGATCTAGGAGTTTAAAATCCAATTAAAACCTAATAATTTATTTCGTTTTTGATGGTGGAAATTGGTGAATCTTCATTCTCCTACCTTTAAATATTTTGTAGCTTGGATTACGGCATCCCTCTTCCAAGTCATAAAATATTGTGTTGGGTCCTAGCCTTAATATTTCATAATGGGTGTTCTATTAAGGACTTAAATCAACTAACATGAATTTCTCCCATTGTAGATATCTGGTTCAGACAACTATGATCTTCCCGAATCTATTGGAACTAGCTTTCCTAATGAAGATGATGTCCCGCGATTGGATCATGGAAATCATACTTCTCTTCCTCCACCTCCTCCAATTATTCTCCCTGACCCACAAGCTCGAAGACTTGAAAAGTTCAAGATCACTCAAGCCCTACTCGCAATGAAACATAAAGATGGAAGACCTATGTGTACTCATGTCTTAGAGATGAAGTCACACATTGACAGGTTGAGAATGTTGGGTGTCGATATCCCAAGGAAGTTGGCTATTGACTGGGTTCTTCAGTCACTTCCTGAGTCGTATAGTGAGTTCATTAAGGACTACTATGTGACAGATCACGACATAACCCTTATTGATCTTTCTTATTTTCTTGTTGCTACTGAATTAGAAATGTTTTGGCGCACTGGAAAAGTAAATTTGGGTGGAAGGTCTATTTCTCAAACTTCCATGGACATTGACAATGGTAACATAGGAAGACCAGAAAAGATTTCTCTTCCCAATGGAAAGGGATCGGCCTTGGTCAACTCGGTTGACCAAAAGGTAAAGGGAAAGGCTAAGTCTGTGATAGTCCCATGTACCATTCCCAAAGAGTCTATATGTTTTTATTGTCAGGAGAAGGGGCATTGGTTGCGAAGCTGCCCTAACTACCTGAAAGATCTGAGAGAAGGAAGAATCAAAAAAGTTTGACTCTGCTTCAGGTAAGTCCACTATCTAACTCTGTTAAGTTCCTAATTGTTGATTCTTAATACATGATGTGACTAGGTTGCATTTTGATGTTTGGCAGGATCATGCAAAGGGAAGGAAGCTTAAAAGAAGAGTATGCTGAATCTGATCGCGGAGATGGATTTCAATCGCATGGTTCGAAGATCGGATTTTTGAGCTACTACTTAGGGGTTATGATAGATTGCTAGTAAATATGTAATAGCATAGTTTTCATTTAAAGTTGCATTGTAAGGAAAAAGTTTTTCCGCATTTTATAAATAAATAAAATTTGGTTTTGTTTTATTTTATATCTCCTTGCAATGGCATTTATGGAAAATTGATGTTTGTATGTTTCTAGCAATAATGGAAATATGAAGTTGATTCTTTCATTTGTGGTAGTTGTCACACCCCCAAACCGGAACGGCGGAAACGTTCGGGGGCGGAGGACGTCATGTTTAGTATCACAAGACATGCATCATAGTAATCAAAGTAACAAACAACCATTTCATTATAAAGAAAGTGTTTACAAAGTATGTGGTTCACATAAGATAGACTACAAAAGTAAATAACAAAACAAGACATAAAGCTATTATGCTCCATCTTCTGAATCCCAGTGCGCGTACCTGTCTACTGGTTTCCTGAGAATACAAGTTATTTTGAAAGAGTAGATAAGCATTTAAGCTGGTGAGTTCATAAGATTTTAGTGATGTAATGTAAGTTGAAAGTTCTTTTAGAAAAGTTCGTCTGTTCCTCCAGAAAAATCTATATCTCCTGATATGATGAAAGATAAGTAAAAATGACTCTACAATCCTTTCTATGAGTACTAAACGGATACAAGTTATATAAAACCCAGAGTAAACAAAAAATCGATTGTGTATGTCTGCCCTAAGCCCACAACCAAACAAGGAACAGGAAATAAGGCGGAAGTCACACATCCCATTGTTTGTTAGATCTTCGTTGTATATAACCCTGGTGTATTCATTTGGTACTCACGGAGTTAACTGTACTAGTTCCTTTATATTTGATGAAAACATTCTTTAAGAAAACCCTTATTTCTTTTAGTAAAAATGGTAACCACAATAGTTCCTTCTATAATCACTTAGTTTACACTAGCTATATATAACCTAATATTGAACGGATAGTTAATTGTGTGAATCTGCCCTAAGCCCACAACCAAACAAGGAACAAGAAATGAAGCGGAAAACACACATCCAACTACCTATCGGGTATTAATTATATATAACCCTGGTGTGTAAACTAAGGTATTATCAAATTAACCACTAAAGGTCCTTTAAGTTATACTGGTTTAATAAAATGGATTAAACCCTTTTACTGATAAGTTTCTAGTTTAGCCTACTAAATGTTCTATCTGAAAAGTATGTGTTTGTACTAGAAAATGGTGTATTGAATTTGTATACTATGACCTGACCCATACCTGGTACTCCTTATGATTTGTTGGTGTATACGGAATATATATATATATATATATATATATATATATAAAACTAAGATCGAATAGATAGTAGACTGGGTGCATCTGCTCTAAGCCCACAACCAAACAAGGAACAGGAAATGAAGCGGAAAGCACACATCCTACTATCTGTCGGACCCGATTAATATATATCCCTGATGTATCTACCGAGGAATCATAAAGTTAGCATTATAGGCCCCTTTCTAACTGAATGTACTAAGACTCGACTGTTCTGTTTGTCGCTTGTAATGATGTAAGTTTTCCCTAATTTATAACTATCTTTACTCGAAAATATTTTGCATTACCTTTTATGTGAGAATATCGCAACATGAATGTAATGGGAAAATGAAAGTATGTAGTAGTCTTTTAAACTGACTACTGAAGTACTGACTACCTTAAAACCAGTTTGTTAATTAAGGTTAAAATGTGATGAGGTTGTAACCATACTCGATTTGACTAGTATAAAACACGATGCTCCAAAGGCGTCGAAAATGGTATGATATTTGTCACCCGTAGACTTGCAAGTCCCACTGTAGCTAGCAGCAAGGTGTGGGGTGTCAATCCCGTATAGATCTATACACAAAACGCTCCACCTCTAGGAGACTCTGGTTACAAAATGCGACCTAACAAGTATATTGCTAAGTCGTGAAGTAGTAGTTTCACATTATTGTTATCTTGTTCTTGTTATAGTATGTTCCTCCCTGAGCTTGTTATAGTATGTTCTGTCTGTTCTATAGTATGTTCCTCCTTGTATTAGTTATAGTATGAACTGAACCTCTAAACTATGCCTATTATAGTTTACTAGTATGTTTACTTGAACTGTACTGACTTTGAAGAAAAGACTCATTTATCTACTGAGTTATGATTGTACTTTAAAAACAGAGTTTTTATAAACCATAAAGTAACATAACTTTAAAAGAGTTTTTGAAATGATTTGATCACTTATAAACACATAAGCAATCCTTTAAAATGATGTTTATCACAAAACATTTACACAATTATCATTGTGTTCAACTTGTATTCCCCCTCCCCCCCCCCCTTAAAAGCATTTAAATCATTTAAAAGATTGATTATAGGGGTATGAACTCACCTTATGTGGGTGATTCAATCGAATATGCGCGTAAGGATGAGAAGTTCCACGAGTGAAGTCCCGAGACACAAACGAGTCCTAAATGACATATAATGGCATATATAGGCATGTAATTAGTGTTTAAAAGTAACTAACATGCAAGGAAACTACCTTAGGGACTAGGAAACACTTGAAATGAAGTGTTACAATCACATGTGATTGTACAAAATGGGTTTACGGCCACACAAGTGTATTTACGGCCTTGGTGTTTACGGCCAAGGTGGTTTACCGCCATGGTGGTTTACGGTCAATGAAGATCTTGAGGAGGGTTTACGGCCAAGGGAGATTGCATGGTCGTAAACTCTCCAAAATGGTGCAAATTGGATCTTGGTTCAAGCTTAAATGGTGTTTGTTTCATGAGGCTTTGAGTGTTTCTAGTGGTTAACAATATTATGGAAGAAATACTCACCTTTGGAACGCTTTAGGGAGTTCACGGCCACCAAGAACAAGTGGGTGTTCTTGGTGTTCTTGGTGAAAGATGATGATCTTGAAGATCTAGACCAAAAGAGATGATTTCACGGATGAAATCATAGGGTTCTACTAGATTATGAAATTTATCAATAAACAATGGAAGAATCACTTACAAAATTGACGAGAAATCGATGTGTTCTTGATGATACTTGAGAGAGAATCGAGTTTCTTGAGTTGGAAGTGTGAGAAGTGGTGAAAAATGAAGGAATATCATGTATAAGGGAGGAGTTTACGGCCAACCAAGAGTTTACAGCCGTGAACTCCTAGTTTGTGGCCGTAAACTCCTTGTGATGGAGTTTCCGGCTCGATTGCAAACCAATGAACTTAAGCTGGCATAACCCTACACCCAATCCTTAAGTGTACTAGGCTTAGAACACTCAAACAGACCCTAAACAATGCTAAAAGATAGCAGAAATGAGTCTGACTCTCGATTGATTGGCTGGACTTACAAGGCAAAAATTTTTGGGTTGTAACAGTAGTGTCTAAATTTACCAAATAAGGAAAGATTCTCATCACCCAAGTTTCAATTGGAACCAAAACTTGGAATCATGCAGGTTGTATTGTATGATGAATGAGAATTTTCATCTTTGGAAAATTAAGACTAATTCCTTTTTCACATGTATATGTGAGTCAAGTGAAGGACAAAGGGATCGGGTACACTTGGTTGTACGCTAGTCAGGTCAACCACAAGGAACGATAAGGCTATTCGTCATGATTTACTAAAGTGTAATTCTGAAACATTGGAAAAGTTTCAGTGTATGGCAGGACGGATGAGAAGAATCAAATTAGGCAGAAAGATAAAAGTTTCTCGAATCTGAAAAGATGGGAGAATACTTTAGTATCATGTTTTATGATCATCTTAATGATTACGAAACCATATCACAATTCATCCTCTAAGGACATCTTAGTGCATTCTTATGACTAAGAATAGGAGTCATGAATTGTTGAAGTGGTTAAATCAAGAAGATGACTCATACTTCGTTCCAAAACAATTATTAGAGTCATACTCCAAGATTGTAACTTGAGTGACACATCTTAAAAAAAGGTTTAGAACACTTTTCAAAAGTATGAGTAAAAGGTTTTCTACTCTTGAACATTTGAAATTGGTAAGTTGTGATGTTTTGTATAAAACAAAGACCAACCAAGGCCAATTGTGTGAAGTGTTTGTCTTGATAAGAATCCACACTGTCTCTTGAATATTTTTTTGTCGAGGAATGGTTCTTGTCAAGAGAGTCTTATATGTAAAGAGAACAGTGGGAGCCTAAAAAGATCCTGAAAGAGGTTCAAGAACTAATCAAGAATAAAACATGTTGTTTATCACTAGCACACGACTTGAGGTTTATAGCCTATCGTGTTGACATATTCCTATTTCTGTGCCCATTCCAGTTAAAGTTGACTATGCATTTGAGTTTTACAAGTTCTCAGTTGTTTGCATAACTACTTTGAAGCAATGGCAGGCCCTTGTGTGCCAGGTGGCAAGAAGTTAAGATTACACAAGTTTGGTCCATATGAGTTTGGATTTGTCACTAACCTTGTCTTGTGATTATGGTTTTGACAAAGTCACATGGATAGGAACACATCCCCATAAAATCTAAGTGTCATAAGGTTTCTCTCTGATTCATGAAAATGATGGTGAGGAAACGCTTTCACTAAGTAGATTTTAAGTAGATAACAATTGTGATATTTGCATTCTCAAAGTCGTTCATGGAGCGTGTGTGGTTAACCGGCACACTAACATGGACTTCTGAGAAATGGCAAAAAGGTCTAAACATTATGATTACGGCATCCCTCTTCGTAATTGTTTAGACACACATGTGAGCTACCTAAGGAAAGGTGTATGATTTTGATAAAGTTTTATCAAAACATCTCGTATCAGAAATCTGAACTATGGTAAGAAAGTGAATAAAGTATTGATTTCTAGAAGTCCAACTAATTTCTGGATACATGTCAAAGCTAGTGGGAGCGTAAGTGTTATGCTAATAATTATCATGTTAGTGGGAGCATGTTTATTATGTAAAGTGTTAATTATAGAAAAACAAAAATTTCAATTCCTGACTCTGCAAGTTTTGAAAAGTTGTTTTGCTATAATTAAGGGAGAGGAAATTATACTTCATTTCAATTCTAAAAAGCTTAGATTGAGATTTTAATCATCTTTAGTCAAGGATATATATATATATATATATATATATATATATATATATATATATATATATATATGAATTTTGTGTTGGAATGGTTCAACATGAGGAAATTCTATATATATTGCGTTCTCAAAATCCAATTATGATTACGACATCGCTCTTCATAGTCGAATTATGAAAAACATGGCAAAAACAAAAATATTGTAGAAAAAGACTGGTCTAGGATCATGTCTTTATGTGATACATCATGAATCGTGTCCCATATGCTTCAGATATAGGATCGATTACATGTGCTATAATATTTATCCTTTCTAAATTTTCCAAATGCCTGGGGCATTAAGAGGGGAAAGGGCCTAGAATTGGATATGACTAAAATGATTAAGCAATAGTTGAGGACAATCTGAGGTTTTACCAAAGATTGGTTACTCATGGACAGTTGGAAGTATGGTGTAAATTTTTGGAAAGGACCATATTGGCATATTCTGAAAAAGAGGCAACTCTTGTTCAGAAGTGATAGTCAAAATGGGAATATGGAAATGTCTCCATAGGTGGAAGTTATTCAATCTATGTAAGATTAGAAAAACTTAATGCAAGAAGGATGTTCAAAGGAATGTACTTTGAATTTGAGACTTCGTATCCATGGAATTGATCTCCATTGGAGTACTTTGTAATGTTTGTTGCCAAGTCTTTGTGACTTTGTGCATAGTCAATTACAAGAGGATCAATGCATATGAGTTTAGAATCTGACAGAGTTCGGTAAATGGCAGGAATTTGGAATTCTTACATTTACGATAAGGATTTGGGATTGTGAAATGAGTATCGTTGGAATTATGTTCAATTGATCTATTCCACAAAGTAAGTATCATAGACAAACATAGTGTGCATACTTGGTGTATGGCATAACTATTGTTTGGACAAACATAGTGTGCATGCTTGGAGCATGGCATGACTATTGTTTTAATTCAAGTATTAAGTTGATTGTTTGAAACATTATGCAATGAATAATGTGTAATCAATATGGTGATAAATAAAAGGTGTTTTATTTATATTCATAAGTTCTAAGACCATATTGGATTCGATTATTCTTGTGTTTCACTTTGCATGTTTTGACTTCCCAAATAACTAGGTTATTTAAACTATCCACAATCGATCATACTTTGGAAGTAGGTATTGAGGCAAGACTGTCATGAAGGGTCTGTAGTTTGTCTGGGACAAAGTGGTTGCAGTGTTCATCAGTGCTCCTGGAGTGAGATTCGAGTATTGGATTCAACCCATGCTCATTTGAATCACTTCATGTATTTTATCACGAGTGAATCATGAGACGATAATATCTTATATTCTTCAAACGGAGACGTGTGAGTTGTAGTTGCGTGTCAGTTGCACATTGACATATGAAAACGCAACCAGTAACTTGGTTGTTATAAAACATATCGTTGTGTGTAATGTGATGAGTAAGTACAAGCGAACAGTTGGGTCAAAGTTTATCCATTCCTTTTACCCTTGGAGGGATAAAAGCGATATTTGTGGGCCCCTCGATGATTTAGTGATGACACCCCTAAGTGCTTGGCCAAGCCTAGACTGATTTGATTTGTTCAATTAGTCAGTTGTCATAAATCAGAAATCGGGAAACAACAAATGGACAGAGAGAATGATTATAATCCATGTCTCAATCTATATGATATCTAGAATGGAGGAATATATGATCCTTTATCGAATGGACATGTCATTTGACTAGGTCAGAGTTCGGTAGCGGCTTTAAGAGCTACGATTGCTAGTCGGGATCTTGGAGTCATACGCAATAATAGTTTTAGACTTATCCAAGTGGGAGACTGTTGGATTAGATGTCTAAACCCATAACTATTATTGGTATGTATTCGACCCGAGAGTAGCATGGTCCATTTGGGTTTCATGGTATCGGAACAATTGGATGGACAAAATGAGAAAAATGATACTTATGATTTATATTAATATATTATAAGTTCTAATATATTAATATGAAATCATATTATTTAATTAGTATTGATCAAGGATTAATTTAGTGGTCAAAAGGAACTAAGTAAATATGGACTCTTATATATATAGGATGGGCCAAGTTCATTTAAGTTGGGCTAAGCTTTCATGGATAGTCCATGGAGTTTTAACCCATGAATCCTATGGAAATGAAAGGTCATGGGTATTAGGGTTTACATGAATGTAACCCTAATCCTCCACACTATATAAAGAGGTCTCTAGTTCATGAAATTAGCACTAGTGCATAGTACACAAGAGGGCAAATCCGATTTCATAAGAGTGAACATAAGTATTCTTCTTCTCAAGTTATTCCAAGGTTTTTGGTGTTGTGTGAACCATTTGAGGTGCAACACCTGGGGCACTAAGCTCTTAAAGGTTCAAGACTTCAAGCTCCATCAAAAGGTATGACATTCTACTAGATTCTTGTATTGTATATACTTCATATTATGCTAGTTAGGATGAAACCTTGGAATATTGAATATTTGCATGTATAATAGAGAAAACATAGATCCAAGGTTTCTAGGGTTGCATGTACACCATAGGAGTGTTAGAATGCTCAAAACCCATCATATTTCACTCCCAAGTCTATTTCAACTCATATGTCAGATCAAGGTTGTACCGGCTTGGAACCCTTGAAATTATAAGTATTACATAATGATCCCTTAAGTACGTTGGGCGTACTTCAGGAGTATGCTTAGCGTACCATGCATGAATGATCGCGGAGGGTCAGCACATATGTTGGGTGTACCAAAGGCTACGCGGGGCGTACGTGACGAAAGTTCAAACCCTAATTTCTGGACTTAAGACCTATATAAGTATCCTTATCTCATTTGAGCTTCACCCTAACCAGCCTCCTGCACCCTCAAACGTCCCTAAAACCCTAAAATCATTATAGTGTGTGTTCTTGAGCTTGTGAGTGCTTAAACACCATCCTTTTGGTTTGTTAGCTACAAGGAAGAAGAGGAAACAAGCTTGAGCGAGGAAGGGCTTCTGGATCTTGCATTTAGAGCAGCTTAGGAAGCTTGAGGAGGTAAAAAGCTTTCACATTGGTCATCATTCTAGTTTCAAGAGCTAGGGTTCTCTATATAGCCCCTTTTTGTGTTCATGGACCATCTCTTGAGAGTTGGAGCAACTCCAAAGCTTAGGAAGAGTAGATCTAAGGTCCTTTGACTCATTCATACCATAAAAATGGAGTCTTGATGGGTGTTTTGACCTCATGCATGTATTAAGACTCTTGGAAAGGTCTTAATAGGTTGTTAGGAGCATATGGAACATGCAAAGGCATAAAGTTGCCAACTTTATGCCTTATGACGTCTTAATGGACTTAGATCTAAAGTTGGACGTTGAAATCCCAAGTATTAAGCACTTAATGGAAGAAGGTGCTTAATCTGCTTGTACGTTGGGCGTAATACAATGTACGCAACGCGTACAGCTCAGGGACTCAGTACGCTAAGCGTACCGAAGTGGTACGCAAGGCCTATGCACTCAGATGGGCTTGGGCTTCTTTTGGGCTTGTAAGCCCTTTGGGCCTTAATCAGTCATTGGTCCTGGTCATGTTTTGAGTTAGTGGGCCAATTTATCTGTTTTAGGCCATGGTTGCTATTGTTGGGTCTTATTGGGCCATGAGGCCCATTAATAATTTTGGACATGGACTTTGGGCCCATTAGCAATGGAAGACTTTTGGGCCATTATGAAGGGACTTGGGCTTGGGTACTTGGGTTCTTTAATTAGATCATATTCAAGCCGAACTTTGGGTTAATGGTATTGTTGTTCAGCACGGGTGGTTTCGGACTGTTAGGAGAGCAGCTTTCGGATTCAGCAGACAGAGGTGAGTCTCCTCACTATACCAATAGGTCTAAGGTACCAAGGCCGGCCCATTCAGGTAGTTGTAGTGTTTATTGCGGATTCACTACTGATATGTTTGGTATGCATGTATATGGGAATGTGCTAGTACTTTATTGACTAGATATGTGAAGACCCCGGGGGAGCCGCTGGCAGTTGGATACAAGACCATGTGGGGGAGCCCATGGCATTCCAGGTAAAGACCATGGGGGAACCCATGGCAAGTAGTTAAGACCATGTGGGGGAGCCAATGGAACATAGGTATAAGACCCTGGGGGGAGCCCACGGACTCCTGGAGTAAGACCCTGGAGGGAGTCCACGACATCCCTATATGTTTATATATGTGTTATGTAGTATGATAGTTATTTCTATGATATATGGTATGCTAGTTGACCTTGTGTTATTTGCATGGAAGACCCTAGGAGGAGCCCGTGGCAGTCGGATATCAGACCATGTGGGGGAGCCCATGGCATTCTAGGTAAAGACCATGATGGAGCCCATGTCATGTAGGTATAAGACCCTGGGGGGAGCCCACGACATCCTTATATGTTTGTATGCATGGCTTATGTGGTTTATGTAGCTTATATAGATAATATGGATTATGTGGTTATGTAGATTGTGTGGGGTATGCTCTGGGGAACTCACTAAGCATTACCTTACAGTTTGTTGATTGTTTCAGGTACTTCAGAGCCTAAGGGAAAGGGCAAGGTTTGATGGCGCGGCATGCACTCTCCGACATTTTATATGGGGTCACTCTGATATTTGTAATAAAATGTTGATGTTATGGATTTTGAAAACAATTGTCATTGAGATTTCATAGTTTATGGGAATGTTTTGATCATTTAAAAATGAAAATTTTATTTGGAAATTTGGGTCGTTACACGGGTCTATTTCACCCCCAAGTCTATTTCACCCCACATACATATAACAAACAGGCACACATGCATACAACACATACAACGTGAGTCACAAAGACTCCAAACCCTAAATCCTGGCCTGAAGAGAACAAGTTACTTATTCCTTGCCTTATTGGGCCTAACCCATCAAGGCCCAAATGCTACTTACTACGAAGCCCAAAAGATAATTTATGTCCAAAATGGGCCCAAGCCAAAGGCCCATCGCAGAAAAGCTTATTGCCCAACAAGGGCCCAAAGTCCCTAAGTTCCACAAATAACCCGAAATAAAGCCCAAATTCCACTTTGGAGAGTACGCTCAGCGTACCGGTCAGTACGCCCGGCGTACTCACGTCTGTCGCAAAGTCGGGAGCTCAGACGCGTACGCGCAACGTACCCCTAGGTATGCCCGGTGTACGCTGTAGCTGGCCAAAACCTCCTTCTATGGTCTTAATTAGTTAAGATACAACGTCAACTTTTAGATCTAAGCTTATTTAAGCGTATTAAGCCATAAAATTGCAAACTTTATGATTTTGCATGTCTTAATTGGGTCAAATCTTGGACTTAATCACATTATCTTCATGAAACACCCTTCAACCCTTGCATGGTTGAACTTAATCCCTCAAGACTCCATTTTTATGCTCAATGGACATTAGAAACACTAGGATCTATCATTATAACCTTCTGGAGTAGATCATACTCTCAAGAAACACCTTAAGGACCATTTTATGATGAAATAAGTCCTAAACTAAAAACAAAAACATGGAGTCATCAAGGTAGAAACGTTTTACCTCCAATAAGCTAGAAATGATGAGAAACCTCTAGATCTACAAGCTCTTTCTGGTCCAATGCTT
Source organism: Lactuca virosa (assembly GCF_052849685.1). Classification (NCBI taxonomy): domain Eukaryota; kingdom Viridiplantae; phylum Streptophyta; class Magnoliopsida; order Asterales; family Asteraceae; genus Lactuca; species Lactuca virosa. The sequence continues at coordinate 378,114,791 of NC_136430.1, read as the reverse complement.
CTTCACAAATCTTCTTCTTCTTCTCTAAGCACCACACACACCCAAAACACACATACAAGCTCAAACTTTAGGGAAAATGGATTAGGGTTTCGATATATGGCTCAAGAGGAAAAGGAGGCTGATAAGGATATGGACTTGAGGGACTTAATAGCTTAAATAGGGTGCAAACCCTAAAAATTAGGGTTCTCCCCTGGCTTGAGTATGTCATGCATACGCATGAGTACGCCCAACGTACGTATGGGTCACCCCGATTCGTGCATGCATAGGAGTACGCCATGCGTACCTAGTATATGCCCATTATACTCATCTTTAGACCATGTATAGTAATTTAAATAACTAGAAAAGAGATTAACATACCAAGGCGGGTGTTATAATTCTCCCCCACTTGAATTAGACTTCGTCCTCGAAGTCCGCTCCCACAAATAACTCCGGGTAATGCTCCTTTATCTCTTCCTTAGGCTCCCAAGTCCATTCAGAACCCTTACAATGATGCCACTGCACCTTCACCAACTCAACAACCTTGTTCCTCAAGGTTTTCATCTTCCTGTCAAGAATCGCCACCGGTCTCTCGATATATATCAAGCGGTCATCCACCTGAATATCCTCCAATGGGACCACTGCAGAATCATCAAACCAAAAATTTCCGCAGATGAGAGACATGAAACGTGCTATGGATCTTACTAAGCTCCTCTGGTAGATCTAAGCAATAAGCAACCCGACCCACCCGGGCCAAAATCCTGAAAGGATCGGTGTACCTGGGGCCTAACTTTCCTCTCTTACTGAATCGGATGACACCTTTCCAAGGCGACACCTTCAGTAGAACCATATCCCCAACCTAGAACTCCAGATCTAATCAGTGCTTTTTGTCATAGCTCTTTTGCCGACTCTTGGTTGTCTGATGTCTACCATGAACCTTGGAATCAACTTGGTAATCTTGAGTACTACTTCGGTACTCCCCATGACTCGCTGACCGACCTCACCCCAACATATCAGGGTCCTGCACTTCCTCCCATAGAGCATCTCAAAAGGAGGTCTATCAATGTTGGCATGATAACTGTTGTTATACGAAAACTCCGCCAAAGGGAGATACGTATCCCAAATCCTACCAAAATCCAATACACATGCCCGAAGCATATCCCCCAAGGTCTGGATAGTCCACTTACTCTGTCCGTTAGTCTACGGGTGGAAAGTCGTGCTGAAATACAGACTCGTACCCAAATCCCCATAAAAGTTCTTCCAAAACCTAGAAGTAAATCGGACATCCCTTTCTGAAACCACTAAAACTGTCACCCCATGTCGTGCCAAAACATCCCTGATGTAAAAGTCAGCCAACTTCTCGACAGAGATACTCTCCTGAATCGAAATGAAATGCGTGCTCTTGGGCCATCGGTCCACGATGACCCATATCGAATCCACTCCGCGCGCTGTCTGTGACAATTTTCTGATGAAATCCATGGTAATATCTTCCCATTTCCAAACAGGAATGTCTAACGGATGCATCTTGTCGTGAGGTCGCTGATGCTCGGCTTTGACTTTCCTGCAAGTCAGGAACCTCTCGACATACCAAGCTACATCATGCTTCATATATGGCGACCAATAATCAGGACGAATATCTCTATACTCTTTGTCGCTCTGGGATGAATAAAGAATCTCGGCTTTTTCGCCTCTTCCATCAAAACCTGCCGCACACCACCCCAGTAAGGAACCCACACCCTCCGATGGAGAGTCAATAACCCTCGGTTATCATAATCAAAGGAAGCCACCTGACCCACAATGCACTCACTCCTTTGGTGCTCTTCCTTCATAGCCTCAACCCGAGCCTCTCAAATCTGCTCCAAGAGTGGAGTAATCACTGTCATCCTCAAAAACATATACCTGATCGTAGCCATGACCGCCTTGCGGCTGAAAGCATCGGCAACCATATTGGCCTTCCCTGGATGGTAAAGGATCTCACAATCATAATCCTTCACCACATCCAACCACCTACTCCGCCTCATGTTCAGATTCGACCGATCCATTAAATACCTCAGGCTCTTATGATCCGTGTAGATAGTATAACGGACCCAATAGAGGTAATGCCGCCAAATCTTTAGAGAAAACACCACCGCCCCTAGCTCTAAATCATGCATAGGATAGTTTGCCTCATAACGCTTCACATGCCTCGAAGCGTAAGCAAAAACACGACCCCGCTGCATCAACACTGCTCCCAAGTTGGTTATCGACACATCACAATAAACCATAAAATCCTCAACTCCCTCAGACAGGGTCAGAATCGGAGTGTCGCATAATCGCTTCCTCAAAGTCTCAAATGTTGACTGCTGCTCAGGCCCCCAGCGAAACATGACAGTATTCTTCGTCAACCGAGTCAGAGGAACCACTATCTTGGAGAAATCTTGAATGAATCTCCGATAGTAGCCTGCCAATCCAAGGAAACTCCGAAACTTAGATGGAGACCTCGGAACCTCCTGCCTCATCACCTCCTCGACCTTGGTCGAGTCAACCAGAATATCATTCTGGTTGACAATGTGCCCTAGAAACTGCACCTCATGCAACTAAAAGTCACACTTGGAGAACTTCGCATAAAATCTCTCCATCCTCAGAGTCTCTAATATCTCCCTCAAATGTTCCTTATGTAGCTCCTGGGTCTTGGATATACCACAATGTCATCAATAAGCACAATCACAGACCGATCCAACACGGGCATGCATACGCGATTCATGAGGTCCATGAATGTGGATGGAGCATTGGTGAGCTCAAAGGGCATCACAAAAAACTCGTAATGACCATATCGAGTCCGGAAAGCCTTTTTCTGCACATCCTCCTCTCTATCCCTCATCTGATAATAACCCGAACATAGATCGATCTTGGAAAACCAAGATGCATCCTGAAGCTGGTCAAACAAATTGTCAATCCTTGGGAGTAGATAACGGTTCTTTACCGTTAGCTTATTCAGCTCCTGGTAGTCGATACACATTCGATGTGACACATCCTTCTTCTTCACAAACAGGATCGGCGGTCCCCATGGAGCAATACTCGACTGAATGAATCCTTTGTCTAACAGCTCCTATAGCTGTGTAGACAACTCCTGCGTCTCTGGAGAAGCAAACCGATAAGGTGATTTCACTATCGGAGCCACACCGGGAACTAGGTCAATCCGAAACTCCACTTGCCTCTCCGGAGGCACTCCAGGAAAGTCATCCAGAAACACATCTGAATATTCCCAAAAAACGGCACATCATCTACAGTCGTGTTACCCTTCTCCCGTGTATCCATAACATAGGCAACTAATCCAGAACAACCCAGCTGAGGATAGCGCCCGGCCCTAGCTGTTGAACATAAAACCAGCCTGTGTTTAACACCCTCTCCCTGAACCACCAACTCTCCCCCACTTGGGGTTTAGATACGCACCAACTGTTGTTCACAATCAATCATTTCCCCATTAGGGCTCAACAAATCCATCCCCATAATAACATTGCTCTCACACAGGGGAATAGGAACCAAATCAATCGTATAGCGCTCGCTGAACAACTTCAGGACACAACCCCGATGAACCCTAGATACCCGCATAGGACGATCATCAACAATCTCAACCTCTAATGGACAATCCAGCTCCCGTGGAGCATCAGAAAACCTCTTGCTGAGCGCAAGAGATAAAAAATATCAGGTAGCCCCGAATTAAACAATACCAAGGCAGAGATATCGTTCACAAGGAACGATACTAAAATAAAACACACAAATATAAGCAAAAAATCAACATAAATAAAGAGATAAGGAGAAGATACATACCTATCACCATATATGGTGCTGCACGGGCCTCTTCGGCTGTCATCTGAAAAGCCCTGCTCCTCACAACAAGCGCATCCGCCTTGCCCTGGCGGCCATCTGTAGTCCTCAAAGTCGCCGGAGCGGGAATTGCAATTGGTCCTGCCGCTGCTAGACTCGGACAATCGGCCTTTTTATGGCCCCTCTGATTACAATGGAAGCAAATCAGAATCGATCCCTGGGTAGTGGCTGTGTAATCCCAACTAAAATGCCAAGTCTTGCTGCACTTATAGCAACCTGAACTACCACCACCCCTGCAAGCTCCATCGTGCATCTTGCCGCACTTGCCACAGCGTCCCTGACCTTACTAGCCTCTTGATCTTGAATCAAATACCTTGGGCCTCTTGCCCGAACCCTCTAAACCCTGAACCTGATTTGACTTCCTCTTTGTCTCCATCTCCAAGTCAATCTCCCTCTCTCTGGTGCGATCATATCCTCCAGTGTCTTGCAACTGGATCGGCTCAATAACCGCCTGATATCGCTCCTCAGCGTCTCATGGTATCTTGTCTTCTTAATCTCCTTGTCCGCCACATACTATAGAACCAATAGCACCCTCTCACGGAACATATCAGTGATCTACGCTACCGTCTCAGTAGTCTGGCGAAGGTCGTGAAACTCCCTTGCCAACTGCTGGACCTCAATCACAGATGCAAACTCAGCCCGAAATCTCGTCACAAAATCCTCCCAACTCATGGACTCAATCGCCTCGCCTCCTAAGGCGTGTCCAACCTCCTCCCACCAGTATTGAGCTCTGTCTTTCAGAAGATAGGATGCAAGTCTAACCTTTGCCTCCTCGGGTCAAAGGCTAGATCAGAAGGTGTTCCTGACATCTGCCAACCAACGCCTGCTCGCAATCGGATCCTTTTTCCCAAAGAAATCTGGGGCTCCACATGCCAGTAACTCACAGAAAGTCAAAGTGCGAGCTCGCATCATCACTACCATCTCAGAACGAAAAGCGCCTAAGAGCTCATCTAAAATCTCCAGGATACCCTCCTTGACCGTGCCGAAGATCACATGAATTTGCTCAAGAATACTGTAGGTAATCTCTGATGAAATGAACTCCTGCATCTGATCATGCAAATGTCCGGCTCCAGAGCCCAAACCTGAACCCTCACTAGCACCAGAACCACTACCAGATCCTCCTCGAGTAACCACCATACTGAAAATAGACCATTCAAACCATCATAATGATGGTTTTATCTACACTAACATCCCTATGGTGCACATACAACCCTAATGCTTTAGATCTAAGTTTCCATGCAATATTGTATTTGCAAAGCATGAAGTCTAAACTAGCATACAACTTGATATGTGAATCATAAAAACTAGTTAGAAGATTTCCTCTTGTTGTAGCTTGTTTGTATTTGGCCTTTAGAGCTTAGCACCCCAAGTGTGATGCCTCAAATGTTTCACAACACACCAAGAACAAAAGAAGGCTTGTGAGAGAGAAGCTAGGAAGCACAAATCGGCTAGTATTCTTCTTTAGAATGCATGACCCATTTTAGGGAGTTTGGGGTTACTTTTAGAGCCTAGGGTTTCATCCATGCAAACCTTAATTCATAATGACTCTTCACATTTCATAGGCCTTTTGGGCTAAACCTTCATGGACTCACATAAAGGTTTAGTCCAACCCTGATCAACATGGATCATTGGTCCAAACTATAAGTATTACTGATTTTCCTAATCAGTCCCCATAAATTTAATCAGTCTCTTTTGATCACTAAATTAATTCCAAATTAATTCTTGATCAATACTAATTAAATAATGTGATTTCTCAATGAATATATTATACTTATAATATATTAATAAATCACAAATAACCTCTTTCTCAAATATCTGTCCTATCAAATTGTTCCAGTGAATTGCAACCCAAATGGACCATGCTACTTTCGGGTCAAGTACATACCAATTATAGTTATGGGCTTAGACACCTAATCCAACAGTCTCCCACTTGGATAATTCTAATAACTATAATTGAAAAGGCACCTTCAAAATCCGCTAGCAATCGTAGCTCTCTAAAGCCGTTGTCGAATCCTGATGCACCATTTAGATAAGGGATCATATAATCCTCTGTTCTTCAAGACATCATGCAGACAAATACATGGAACATAGTCATATTTATTATCCAACAGTTTCTTTCCTGATTTCTTATTTGTTTGACATAGAACTTAATTGAACACATCAATTGAGTCCTGACCGGGCCCGACACATAAGTCAAAACAAAATCATCGAGGGGCCCAAGATATCGGTTTTATTCCTCTTAAGATAAAAGGAACAGATAAACTTCGACTTATATGCTTGTACTAATTACTTGTTAAATCATACACAATAGCACGTTTTATAACATCAAGTTACTGATGCGGTTTCGCATTATTAGTGTACAACCAACTCATATATCTTGGTTTGAAGATTATACGATATTATCATCTCACAATTACTTGTGATAAATTTTATGAAGTGATTCATGTGAGCGTGGGTTTAATCCAATACTCAAACCTTATTTCAGGAGCACTCATGAATGTTGTAGCAAACTCTTGCTATGTCTAAACACTTTAGACAATCTACAAGCCAATTCATGACAGTCTAATCTCATAGCCTACTTCCAAAGTATGACAGACTGTGGATAGTTTGAATAATCTTATTATTCTGGAAGTCAAAACATGCAAATTGAAACAATAGTAAACAATTGACACAAGATAGTAACTTTACTCATAAATAAAACTCCTTTTATTCAATCATCAAATGTCAATTATATTTTATCTATTACAAGTTTCTAAACAATTATCTAATCACTAAAACTAATATTGTCCTTCAGCCCAATACTTCTTGCATGCTGCAAGTGCTTATCCCTACTCAGTCCCTTTGTAAGGGGATATGTTGGGTTCTCCTCTAACGATATCCTCTTTAATACGAGGAGTCCTTCTTCTACTTGATGTCGTATAAAGTGATATTTTCTGTCAGTGTGCCCGGATCTGCCATGATCCCTCGGTTCCTTGGTTAAGGCAACTGCACTCTCGTTGTCACAGAAAATATCCATAGGCTCCTTTACAGTCGGTACAACTCCAAGGTCTCTAATGAAGTTCTTCAGCCATATGGCCTCCTTCGCCGCTTTGCTTGCTGCTATGTACTCTGTTTCACACGTTGAATCAGCTACGGTTTCTTGTTTGGAACTTTTCCATGTTACTGCTCCTCTATTCAGGGTAAATACCCAGCCCGACTGAGAGCAGAAATTATCTATGTCGGTCTGAAAGCTGGCGTCACTATACCTTGTCACTCTCAAGTCATCACTCCTACCGAGGGTAAGGACCCAGTCCTTAGTCCTCTGTAGGTACTTAAGAATGTTCTTTACCACAGTCCAGTGAGCTCTACCAGGATTCCCTTGATATCTGCTGACCATGCTCAAAGCAAAGGCCAAATCAGGGCGAGTACACGTCATAGCATACATGATCGACCCAACTGCCGAAGCATATGATACTTGACTCATATCTTCTATCTTTTCATCTGTACTCAGACTCTGAGCCTTGCTCAGTTTGGTATTGCTCTGGATAGGTAAGTCACCTTTCTTGGAATCCTCCATGTTGAAACGTTTCAACACCTTTTCCAAGTATGTGCTTTGACTAAGTCCTATTAGTCTTTTACTCCTGTTTCTCAATATCCTTATCCCTAGAATATAAGCAGCTTCTCCGAGGTCCTTCATAGTGAAACACTTCCCAAGCCAGGACTTAACCATCTGCAAGGTTGGAATGTTGTTTCCTATGAGCAGTATGTCATCTACATACAATACGAGAAAGCTAATTATACTCCCACTAGCTTTGACATATACACAGGACTCATCCTTGCTTCTCGAAAATCCAAACTATTTGACTTTCTCATCGAAACAAAGATTCCATCTGCAAGATGCTTGTTTTAATCCATAAATGGATTTCTCAAGCTTACACACTCTGTTAGGGTACTTTGCATTGACAAAACCCTCTGGCTGACTCATATAAACATCTTTAGCCAACTTCCCAGTAAGGAAAGCGGTTTTGACATCCATTTTCCATATTTCATAATCATGAAATGCAGTTATGGCCAGCATAACCCTTAAAGATTTAATCTTCGCTACTGGTGAGAAGGTCTCGTCATAGTCAACTCCAGGAGTTTGAGTAAAGCCCTTCGCAACCAATCGCTCCTTATATATGTGTACTTTCCCATACATGTCGGTCTTCTTCTTGAAGATCTATTTGCACCCGACTGTCTTACGACCCGGTACATTGTCAACCAAGTTCCAAACTTGATTGTCATACATGGATTGTGTCTCGTTGTCCATAGCCTCCTTCCATTTTCCAAACTTGGGGCCTGCCATGGCTTCCTTGTAGTTGTTAGGTTCATCCAAGTTTACCAGTGTACTATCACTGATAAATGTGTCACCTTCAGTAGTAATATGGAAACCATAAAACTCAGGTGACATTCTAACTTTACTGGAACGCCTCAGTGGCAAGGATCATCAATCGGTTCAACAGGAGTTTCCTCCTCGGGTTGAGCACTAGTGTTTGAGGTTCCTTCATCACTTAACTCTTGAAGCTCTTCAAGGTCAATTTGCCTCCCACTGTCCTCTTGGCATATGAGTTCTCTTTCACGGAAACCCCTTTCCTCGCAACGAAGACAACATTGTCACTCGGTCTATAGAAGAGATATACAATGGACTTCTGTGGATAGCCGATGAAAATACAACGCTCACTACGAGGTTCGAGATTGTCGTGAGTCTCTCGTCTTACGAAAGCCTCGCAACCCCAAACCTTGATATGTGCTAACGAGGGAACCTTCCCTGTCCACATTTCGTGAGGTGTTTTGGCAACCTTTTTAGTTAGGACTAGATTAAGGATATGGGCGGCAGTCTCTAAGGCATACCCCTAGAATGAGATAGGTAACGAAGCTCGACTCATCATGGAACGGACCATGTCCAGCAAGGTTCGATTCTCAGCCACACCATTAAGCTGTGGTGTCCTAGGTGGCTTCAATTGTGAAACAATTCCACATTCCTTAAGATAGTCGTGGAACTCGATACTAAGATACTCTCCACCTCGATCGGATCGGAGAATCTTTATCTTTCTGCCTAATTGATTCACCACTTCTTGTTTAAACTCTTTGAACTTTTCAAAGGTTTCTGACTTATGCTTGATTAAGTACATATAGCCATATCTGCTGTAATCATCAGTAAAAGTCACATAGAAGCGGTTAGCATCCCTTGTGGCGGATCTGAAGGGTCTACACACATCGGTGTGCATGAGATCCAACAAACCCTCACCCCTTGCACACGAACCAGTGAAGGGTGACTTAGTCATCTTTCTAAGTAAACAAGATTCACATGTGTCATCCGACTTTAAGTCAAATGACTCCAACACTCCATCCTTTTGGAGTTGGGCTATGTGCTTCTTGTTGACATGTCCAAGACGACAATGTCATAAGCATGTTTTATCCAAACCATTGGACGATTCGATATGCAACACATTATTTCCTAAGTTATCTACAACCATCACAGTTTCATATATACCATTACAAGGCAATGCTTCAAAATAAAATTTACCATTATAATAAGCATTAATACTACCAATTTCATTATTAAATGAAAAAGTAAAACCTTGTTCATACAAACCATGAAAAGAAATAATATTTCTCGTCATATCAGACGAGTAGCAACATTTATTCAATTCTGAATTTAACCCACTACTAAGCAATAAATAATAAACTCCAATCTTGGTGACAGACGACTTTTTCCTATTCCCCATGATCAAGTTCATCTTCCCGTGCTCCACATCCCTACTTCCTTTTAGACCCTGCAAATCAGAACAAATGTGAAAACCACATCCTGTATCAAGGACCCAAGAATTAGCATGTGATGAGTTATTAGACAGAATAGTATAAATACTTGCAAAGGTGGGCTTGATCTTCCCATCCTTTATGTCCTGCAAGTATTTGGGGCAACTTCGTTTCCAGTGCCCCTTTTCATGACAATGGAAGCATTCTGCTTCCTTTGGATTGGAAGAGGGTTTAGCAGAACCAACTTTGGTCCCAATAGAAGAGGATCCATCATGGGACTTTCCCTTGTGGCTCTTAGAAGGAGCCTTCCTCTTCTTTCCCTTCCCATGTCCAATTGCCAAGACAGGGGCAGCAGTAGTAGGAGTGGGTACAACAGACTTGCATCTTAAACTACTTTCAGCAGTTCTTAGAAGGCCTTGAAGCTTGCTTAGAGTGACCTCCTCCTTGTTCATATGATAAATCATACGAAACTAATCATAACAAGAAGGAAAAGAGTGTAGGATAATGTCAATGGCCAGCTCTTCATCGAAGTTGACATTCAGCTTCAGCAAGCGGTCCACAAACCTCTACATATTTTTCAAGTGGGTCGTGATGGACTCTCCATCCTTCATTTTGGTTGTGATCATGGAGGCAATGATTACATACCTTTCCTGCCGAGCACTTTGATGGTACCTTTCCATCAAATCTTGGTACATTTCATAAGGCCAAAAGTCCTCATATGACTTTTGAAGCTCAGCAGTCATGGTAGCAATCATGATACACGACACTTTTGTCGCGTCCCTCTCATGAGTCTTATACTCAGCAATCTGTTCGGGAGTAGCAGTATTTTCATCAATATTCTTTAGCTCTTTATCGAGAACATATTCTTTGTCCTCGTACCGAATGACCATTCAAATGTTTCGAATCCAGTCATTGAAGTTCGATCCATCAAAGATGACCCTCCCACATAGGTTCATGAGGGAGAAAGAGCCGAAAGAGTTTGGGTTTGATGTGGTGTTTGAAGTACACATCTGAAAAGAAAGACAAAGTTTAGATTTGATGAGGATCCTTAATATAACACCCAAATGAAATATTAACGCTAGGACCCAACACAATATACCACAATTCCGAAAAGGGATGTCGTAATCCAATTGCAAAATATTTGAAGGTAGGTAAATGACGATTTACCAATTTCCACCATGAAAAACGAAATTGATTATTAAGTTTTAAATGAATTGAAACTCCTAGATTATTTTGAGATTCATTGAACTTTTCAATGGCATGTTTAAATCTCGATTATGCCCTTCAAGTTTGTGACTGGGATACCGAGGATCACAAAGAAGGTGTGAATAACCATGGAAATGTGCTTGGTACTCTTGATGTTACATATCACCTAATCAATGTGTCGGTTAACTACACACGCTCCATTGATCTATAATAAACATCAAGCTACCCTTTGCCACCCTTGTTAGTCCCAAGTTAGTGTGTCGGTTAACCACACACGCTCCACTAACGACTTACCAAGGTGCAAAGTGCAATATCATGGAATAGCACCATTTTCACATTTTTCCTAAAGTAACTAAGATTGAGAATTTATAAAAGTTTAGTTACTTTATAATATAATTATACTTATTAATGAGGATTAATGTCCTATCCTACCCGTTCGACTAACGACCCTCCACTAGTTAAGGGTGCGGTGGGTAAGAGTGGATACCTAATGGCGTTCATATTATAGGCCGCTTCCTTAAACACCCATTATAGAACAGCTTCGTGAATGAGTCCTACTAACGGTAAGACTGACTTGTCTTATATATATATATATATATATATATATATATATATATATATATATATATATATATATATATATATATATATATATATATATACATATATATATATATAAGTATTAACTTTTAATATTATAATAGTATAAGGGTTGAATTTTAAACTTTTAAAATACTAGGGTTTGGAATTCAAGTTTCATAAATGAGACTCTTCAAGTTCCAAAACTTGAAGGCAAGTTTTGTAACTCTTCAAAACTTTTGATTTCCATAACACATGGATTTATTGTTTCATGAATGAGACTTTTCAAATTCCATAACTTGAGGGCAAGTTATGAAACTCTTCAAGACCTTTGGAATTTCATAACTTATGGGTTTAATGTTTTCATGAATGAGACTTTTCATATCCCATAACTTGAGGACAAGTTATGAGACTCTTCAAGAAACATTTAGATCAAATTTAAACTAATACAATTATCAAATAATATATCATTTACCAATTTGACCTAATTTAGTTCATGTAGCATGACAATTTCTAATTCTACAAATAATTAGTTTTTTCACAAAAACAAGTAATTATCTTAAAATTTGTCAATCATCATGTTATTGGATGGGGCTAATCATTACCATATTAGTAAAATCAAATTTTATGAACCAAAACAATTTGCGGTAATGATCCTAATCCAAAACAGGCCAAAACCTCCAAAATTTTGCCAACAGATGACCCAACTCGTCGAGCCATGCAATGCACTCGTCGAGTTCATGGCCAAATTCATCCAACTCGTCGAGTCGCTCTTAGGACTCGTCGAGTCCATCAGGCAATGGCCAGAAATGTCATTTTTTCAGCTTTGAAAATCAAATATTTGCATCAATATAATAGAAAACACTCATGGCTGTGATACCACTGATATATTTTATGTACTCTAACATCCCTATGGTGCACATACAACTCTAATGCTTCGTATCTAAGTTTTCTCTAATTATACATGCAATATTGTTTTTCCAAAGCATGAAGCCTAAACTAGCATAGAACTTGATATGTGAATCATAAAAACTAGTTAGAAGATTACCTCTTGTTGTAGCTTGTTTGTATTTGGCCTTTAAGAGCGTAGCACCCCAAGTTTGATGCCTCAAATGTTTCACAACACACCAAGAACAAAAGTAGGCTTGTGAGAGAGAAGCTAGGAAGCATAAATCGGCTAGTATTCTTCTTTAGAATGCATGACCCATTTTAGGGATTTAGGGGTTACTTTTATAGCCTAGGGTTTCATCCATGCAAACCCTAATTCACAATGACTCTTCACATTTCATAGGCCTTTTGGGCTAAACCTTCATGGACTCTCATAAAGGTTTAGTCTAACCCTAATCAACATGGATCATTGGTCCAAACTATAAGTATTACTGATTTTCCTAATCAGTCCCCGTAAATTTAATCAATCTCTTTTGATCACTAAATTAATTCCAAATTAATTCTTGATCAATACTAATTAAATAATGTGATTTCTCAATTAATATATTATACTTATAATATATTAATAAATCACAAATAACCTCTTTCTCAAATATCTGTCGTATCAAATTGTTCCAGTGAATTGCAACCCAAATGGACCATGCTACTTTCGGGTCAAGTACATATCAACTATAGTTATGGGCTTAGACACCTAATCCAACACATAACACATAGATATATATAATCATCGAGGAATCCCATACTCTACAAGCTTCGTGGTATCATCGCAGCTTTCCTTGACTTGAGTACAGATCCTCTTCTTCTAGTAGTACGGGCCCATACTACCTTCCACATATATCTGTAATTTCCTCAAGGATCGCCCCGAATCCTCCAAGTCACTCACTTATCTACATATACAACCGTCAACAAGACCATGCTCCCAACACCAAGTCTCTTCCTAGGGCAGCCCCTACACTACTCTCTGCCATCAGCTGCAGAAGTAACTCCCTACAACACCCTCTTAACTAGCTCACGAATACAATTACATATTACCAAGAACATATAATTCATCAAATGAAAGGTCTCACACTACAACGGTTGGACTCAAACAAGAGCTGCGCAATAGAGTTAATACCTAACCTTTTAAATTATCTAGTCTCAATAATATGTAACTTATCATATTCGCTTACTAGTTAGATGAAGTTAATGGGAACTCCTAAAAGCACAGAGCAACCAACATTCGATCATCGAGTAATCGGAAACAAGCATAACGTAAACATGCCATCCTATCACTAACAAATCAGTACTAACATGCAATTCTACAAGCTCATACAACAGGTATACAAAGGCATCTCTTCTAGCATTCTATCATGCAATCATGAGAAGATCCTTAGCCCTACTCTAGCATGTGATTCACAGATTCACAATTCAAAGCATATCATAAAACATGTATGGGTATTTTGGGAAAATTTACTTGAGCTCGGTCGATTGCATGCACCACACCCCTTTCTTTTATTAGAAACCCTTCTTTAAAACATTTCCTCTTTTTTTTTTAAATCTACCAAATCCTCAGTTTGAGTTCAGAAACAGCCGAGAGTGTAACATCTGGATTCCCAGGTATCTTATTTTAAGTATTTATCTTGAGTTTTAGGGAGGGACTCGGCGAGTAGGCGCTCAGACTCGCCGAGTAGGACCGCGAATTCTTGTCTGGATTAATGACTGGACTCGACGAGTCGATGCGTGGACTCGGCGAGTCCGCGCTGTAAAGTGAAACCCTAAATCTCAGGGCCTGAGCCCTATTTAAAGGCCCTTATGGCCGTCATTTGCGGCCACTACTCCCCTGTGAAAACCCTAGACAGCAAAGAGAGCTTACAGAGAATTTTGGAGGCTAAATCTTCATCCTTTGGTGTGATCTTGCAAGAAGGAGTGGGGAAATCCAAGCTAGATCGATTGTGGAGCTTGGATCTGTTTTGTTCACACCGAGATTCACGTTTTGAGGTACAAGTTCCTTCCCATTTCGTGTATTTGATAGATTCCTTGAATCTAGGGTTTCCTTTGCACAGTTTTGAGTTATATTGTGAAGCATATGAGGTCCCTTTGGGTAGAGATGATAGATCTGTACCCGTTCTGGTTCAGCATTTTGTTCGGCCGCTAGAGCGAGGCAGAACCTACGGCAGGGCTGTAGTGGGTTTATGGCTTATGTGGTGGATACAAGAGTAGATGCAGAGAGACCGAGGTCGGTCGATGAGGTCCCGATAGTGCGTGAGTTCCTGGATGTTTTCCCCGAGGAGTTGTTGGGTGTGCCTCCCGAGAGGCAGGTAGAGTTCCGTATCGATTTGGTTCCGGGGGCAGCGCCTATCGCCAAGGCGCCTTATCGCCTTGCGCCACCAGAGATGCAGGAGTTATCCTCACAGCTGCAGGAGCTGCTGGGGAAGGGGTTTATTCGGCCGAGTAGCTCGCCGTGGGGAGCGCCGATCCTTTTTGTCAAGAAAAAGGATGGTTCACACCGGATGTGCATTGATTACCGGGAGTTGAACAAGCTGACGGTCAAGAACCGTTACCCCTTGCCGAGGATCGATGATTTGTTCGATCAGTTGCAGGGAGCATCTTGGTTTTCCAAGATTGATCTGAGGTCGGGATATCATTAGATGAGAGTGCGTGATGAGGATATCCAGAAGACGGCGTTCAGGACTCGTTATGGGCATTACGAGTTTGTGGTGATGCATTTCGGGCTCACCAATGCACCGGCGGCGTTCATGGATCTCATGAACAGGGTGTGCATACCGATGTTGGATCGATCGGTGATCGTGTTCATTGATGATATATTGGTGTATTCGAGATCCAGAGAGCAGCATGAGGAGCATTTGAGGGAGGTCCTCAGAATTCTGAGATCGGAGAGGCTTTACGCCAAATTCTCCAAGTGTGATTTTTGGTTACGAGAGGTCCAGTTCCTGGGGCATCTTGTTAACCAGAATGGGATATTGGTCGATCCGGCCAAGATTGAGGCGGTGATGAGCTGGGAAGTGCCGAGATCCCCCACCGAGATCAGGAGTTTTCTGGGGTTGGCCGGTTATTATAGGAGATTTATTAAAGATTTCTCCAAGATTGCTGTTCCTCTCACCATGTTGACCCGGAAGGGCGTGGCTTTCAGTTGGGGCCCAGAGCAGCAGGCCTCATTCGAGACACTTCGCCAGAGATTATGCGAAGCCCCAGTGTTAGCCCTTCCGGAGGGGATGGAGGATTTTGTGGTGTATTATGACGCATCGATATCGGGGTTGGGTGCAGTACTTATGCAGAGGGGTCATGTGATAGCATATGCATCGAGGCAGCTGAAGCCTCATGAGATGAGGTACCCCACCCACGATCTAGAATTGGGGGCGGTAGTGTTCGCCCTCAAGATCTGGCGCCACTATCTGTATGGGGTTCGGTGTACCATATACACGGACCACAAGAGCTTGAAGTATTTGATGGATCAGCCCAACCTGAATATACGCCAGAGGAGATGGTTGGATGTGGTAAAGGATTACGATTGTGAGATCCTGTACCACCCGGGCAAAGCTAATGTTGTAGCTGATGCCCTGAGCCGTAGGGCGGAGAGTGCCCTGATTCGAGACATTTGTATGCGGTTGACGGTGATGACTCCGGTGTTGGACACCATTCGGGAGGCCCAGGCAGAGGCTGCGAGACCGGAGAACCGCAAGAGAGAGCGGGTGATTGGGCAGGTATCTGAGTTCGTTACCGATAGTCGAGGGCTTATGACCTTTCAGGGTCGGATTTGGGTGCCATATACAGGCGGGACACGTACCACCTTGATGGAGGAGGCGCACAGATCGAGGTTCTCGATTCATCCCGGGGCCACTAAGATGTATTTGGATCTGAAGAAAGATTATTGGTGGCCCTGTATGAAGAGGGATGTTGCATGGTTTGTTGAGAGGTGCTTGACTTGTCGCAGGGTTAAGGCCGAGCACCAGCGTCCGCATGGCAAGTTGCAGCCACTTGAGATTCCCCAGTGGAAGTGGGAACATATTTCCATGGATTTTATCACCAAATTGTTGAGGACTGCGAGAGGTGTCGATGCAATTTGGGTGATCGTTGACCGGCTGACGAAGAGCGCTCATTTCCTTGCTATCAGTGAGAGCTCTTCTGCTGAGAGGCTGGCAGAATTGTATGTGAGAGAGGTGGTATCGCGGCATGGAGTACCGATCTCGATCGTGTCGGATCGAGATGTGCGTTTCACTTCCAGGTTCTGGAAGAAATTCCATGAGGAGTTGGGTACGAGGCTGCATTTCAGTACCGCATACCACCCACAGACGGACGGTCAGAGCGAGCAGACGATTCAGACGCTCGAGGACATGCTTAGGGCATGTGTGTTGGACTTCGGAGGAAGTTGGGACACGTATCTGCCGTTGGCTGAGTTTTCTTATAACAACAGCCATCATTCGAGTATCGGTATGCCTCCCTTTGCGTTGTTGTATGGGAGGAGGTGTCGGACTCCCATCTGCTGGGGAGAGGTCGGACAGCGAGTGTTAGGTAGCACTGAGTTAGTGCTCCAGACGACAGAGCAGATACAGTAGGTCAGGCAGAGGTTGTTGACAGCTCAGAGTCGCCAGAAGAATTATGCGGATAGGCGACGATCCGAACTTGAGTTTTAGGTGGGAGACTTCGTACTGCTGAAAGTATCTCCTTGGAAAGGAGTGATCCGATTCAGGAAGAGGGGCAAGCTGGGGCCCCGGTACATTGGTCCTTTCAGGGTGACCGCGAGGGTGGGCAGGGTAGCATATCGTTTGGAGCTACCTGCGGAGTTAAGCCAGATTCATGATACCTTCCACGTGTCTCAGTTGAGGAAGTGTATAGCTGACGAGTCGGCGGTGGTGCCATTGGAGGATATTCAGGTAGATGTGAGCCTGAATTATGTTGAGAGGCCAGTTGCGATCGTGGATCGAAAGATCAAGGTTCTGAGGAACAAGGAGGTGCCCCTGGTTCAAGTCCAGTGGCAACATTGGAGAGGGTCCGAGCTGACCTGGGAGCCGGAGTTGGAGATGCGGGAGCAGCATCCAGAGTTGTTTGAGGAGCGAGACTTCGAGGGCGAAGTCTAATTCTAGTGGGGGAGAATTGTAACATCCGGCTTCCCAGGTATCTTATTTTAAGTATTTATCTTGAGTTTTAGGGAGGGACTCGGCGAGTAGGCGCTCAGACTCGCCGAGTAGGACCGCGAATTCTTGTCTGGATTAATGACTGGACTCGACGAGTCGATGCGTGGACTCGGCGAGTCCGCGCTGTAAAGTGAAACCCTAAATCTCAGGGCCTGAGCCCTATTTAAAGGCCCTTATGGCCGTCATTTGCGGCCACTACTCCCCTGTGAAAAACCTAGAGAGCAAAGAGAGCTTACAGAGAATTTTGGAGGCTAAATCTTCATCCTTTGGTGTGATCTTGCAAGAAGGAGTGGGGAAATCCAAGCTAGATCGATTGTGGAGCTTGGATCTGTGTTGTTCACACCGAGATTCACGTTTTGAGGTACAAGTTCCTTCCCATTTCGTGTATTTGATAGATTCCTTGAATCTAGGGTTTCCTTTGCACAATTTTGAGTTATATTGTGAAGCATATGAGGTCCCTTTGGGTAGAGATAATAGATCTGGACCTTGAGAGGTCCAAAAGGTCCCAAGCTTCCAGCTTTATGAGGTTTCATGTGAGCCTTGAGGGTAGAACCCCATTTTAAAGGTTATTTCTCCATTTTTGGTCTTATAAGCATTGCATGAACGTAAAGTTTGAACCTTTACGTGACTTTCGAGTGTTAGAAGGTTGGATCTACTGGTTGGTGAAGCAGATCTGACCTCAAAAAGATCTTTTGAGTGTGTTCATGGGGGGAACTCGCCGAGCCCATAAGGGACTCGACGAGTCGCGTCGGGTTGCCCCGCGAATCGCGACCTGTGATGACCCGTTGAGTGTAGGGTTGACTCAGCGAGTCGAGTGAGGACCAGGGGCGAAGAGGACATGCATGTACTCGCCGAGTCACACGAGTGCACTCGGCGAGTCCGGTCAAAGTTTGACCGTTGACTTTTGTTGACTTTTAGGGTTTGGTCAATGTTAGGGTCTTTGGGCCATGAGAGGGGTAAAATGGTCTTTTACCCTTCTAAGAGTACTAAGAGAGGGATTAGTCTAGCCTTGAGGGTTGTATTGATTAGAGTGCTTATTCCATGTGATTAGGCGGGGGCTAGACCGGATTTTACCGAGTTCGAGATTTACCGAGTTACCCGAGGTGAGTCTTCTCACTATACTTTACCTAGAGTGATAATTAGAGTTATGTGACAGAGTATCTTGTATGCTATTTATGTGATTGTGATACACTGCATTATTTCTATGTGATTCATGTCGTGTATGTTCCAGAGTTTACAGAGTTAGAACCGGAAGGTTCACAGAGTTAGGACCAGAGGGTCCACAGAGTTAGGACCGGAGGGTCCACAGAGTTACAGCCTCGAGTGGCTAATATGTGTTATATGTGGTATTTTGGGGAACTCACTAAGCATTTATGCTTACAGTGTTTTGTGTTATGTGTTCCAGGTACCAGTGAGGATCGCGGGAAGGCGCCGGCATGATCAGTACACGCTATTGGAGTTTTTATACATTGTGATCTTGGGATGTGTTTTTATGAATTGATATGTGATACATTGAGATTTGAGAATATTTATGAATGAAATTACAATTTTAAAAGCGAAAAATTGTTTTAAAATCTACGGTGTTACAGAGAGTATGCCTGAATCCCTCAAACTAAGGCTCTGATACCAACTTGTAACGTCCCAAAATTTAAGACCAAAAATTTCATTTTTATAATAATAAAACCATCATCCAAAATGTTTTCATAAAACCATAAAAAGAAAATCAGAGTATGTCATTAATGATCCAAATACATAAATTCAACAAAATGTGGAACAACATAGTGTGTGTGATGTGAATATCACGAGCCCTTCCCTTTTGATCTGGAAGTACCTGAAACATAAACTGAAAATCGTAAGTATGAAGTTTTGTAAGTTCCCCAAAATACTGCATACCATACATATTTGTCAGCTCAAAGTTGTGCCGGGTCTATTTCACCCCCGAGTCTATTTCAACTCATGTGTCGGCCCCATGGCCGTACCGGGTCTATTTCACCCACGGGTCTATTTCACCCCCGAGTCTATTTCAACTCATACGTCATCGCAAGGCTGTACCTGGTCTATTTCACACCGGGTCTATTTCACCCCACATACATATAGCAAACAGGCACACAAACATATAACACATACAACATGAGTCACAAAGACTACAAATACATAACATATCCTAGTGTCCTACAGTATATTGAGCAAACTCACCTCAGTCTGATGACAATCAAACAAATGATCGAGTTGCTGAATCAGAAAATCCCCACTAAATCATAAGTAAAGAAACCCTAATTAGAAATTAGGTCAATAATCCAACCCGCGAGTCCAAACCCTAAATCATGGCCTCAAGGGAAAAAGTTACTTATTCATTGCCTTATTGGGCCTAACCCCGTCAAGGCCTAAATGCTACTAGCCACGAAGTCCAAAAGATAATCTATGTCCAAAATGGGCCCAAGCCCAAAGGTCCATCGCAGAAAAGCTTACAGCCCCAACAAGGGCCCAAAGTTCCTAAGTCCCACAAATGACCCGAAATAAAGCCCAAAGTTCACTCTAGAGAGTACGCTCAGCGTACCGATCAGTACGCCCGATGTACTCATGACCCTCACATAGTCGGGACCTCAGACGTGTACGCGCAACGTACCCTTAGGTTCACCTGGCGTACGCTGCAGCTGGCCAAAACCTCCTTCTAAGGTCTTAATCAGTTAAGATCCAATGTCAACTTTTAGATCTAAGCTTATTTAACCGTATTAAGCCATAAAATTGGAAACTTTATGATTTTGCATGTCTTAATTGGGTCAAATCTTGGACTTAATCACATTATCTTCGTGAAACACCCTTCAACCCTTGCATGGTTGAACTTAATCCCTCAAGACTCCATTTTTATGCTCAATGGACATTAGAAACACTAGGATCTATCATTATAACCTTCTGGAGTAGATCATACTCTCAAGAAACACCTTAAGGACCATTTTATGATGAAATAAGTCCTAAACTAAAAACAAAAACATGGAGTCATCAAGGTAGAAATGTTTTACCTCCAATAAGCTAGAAATGATGAGAAACCTCTAGATCTACAAGCTCTTTCTGGTCCAATGCTTCTTCACAAATCTTCTTCTTCTTCTCTAAGCACCACACACACCCAAAACACACATACAAGCTCAAACTTTAGGGAAAATGGATTAGGGTTTCGATATATGGCTCAAGAGGAAAAGGAGGCTGATAAGGATATGGACTTGAGGGACTTAATAGCTTAAATAGGGTGCAAACCCTAAAAATTAGGGTTCTCCCCTGGCTTGAGTATGTCATGCATACGCATGAGTACGCCCAACGTACGTATGGGTCACCCCGATTCGTGCATGCATAGGAGTACGCCATGCGTACCTAGTATATGCCCATCATACTCATCTTTAGACCATGTATAGTAATTTAAATAACTAGAAAAGAGATTAACATACCAAGGCGGGTGTTATAATTCTCCCCCACTTGAATTAGACTTCGTCCTCGAAGTCCGCTCCCACAAATAACTCCGGGTAATGCTCCTTCATCTCTTCCTTAGGCTCCCAATTCCACTCAGAACCCTTACAATGATGCCACTGCACCTTCACCAACTCAACAACCTTGTTCCTCAAGGTTTTCATCTTCCGGTCAAGAATCGCCACCGGTCTCTCGATATATATCAAGCGGTCATCCACCTGAATATCCTCCAATGGGACCACTGCAGAATCATCAAACCAAAAATTTCCGCAGATGGGAGACATGAAACGTGCTATGGATCTTACTAAGCTCCTCTGGTAGATCTAAGCAATAAGCAACCCGACCCACCCGGGCCAAAATCCTGAAAGGATCGGTGTACCTGGGGCCTAACTTTCCTCTCTTACTGAATCGGATGACACCTTTCCAAGGCGACGCCTTTAGGAGAACCATATCCCCAACCTGGAACTCCAAATCTAATCAGCGCTTTTTGTCATAGCTCTTTTGCCGACTCTTGGTTGTCTGATGTCTACCATGAACCTTGGAATCAACTTGGTAATCTTGAGTACTACTTCGGTACTCCCCATGACTCGCTGACCGACCTCACCCCAACATATCAGGGTCCTGCACTTCCTCCCATAGAGCATCTCAAAAGGAGGTCTATCAATGTTGGCATGATAACTGTTGTTATACGAAAACTCCGCCAAATGGAGATACGTATCCCAAATCCTACCAAAATCCAATACACATGCCCGAAGCATATCCTCCAAGGTCTGGATAGTCCACTTACTCTGTCCGTTAGTCTACGGGTGGAAAGTCGTGCTGAAATACAGACTCGTACCCAACTCCTCATAAAAGTTCTTCCAAAACCTAGAAGTAAATCGGACATCCCTTTCTGAAACCACTAAAACTGTCACCCCATGTCGTGCCAAAACATCCCTGATGTAAAAGTCAGCCAACTTCTCGACATAGATACTCTCCTGAATCGAAATGAAATGCGTGCTCTTGGGCAATCGGTCCACGATGACCCATATCGAATCCACTCCGCGCGCTGTCTGTGACAATTTTCTGATGAAATCCATGGTAATATCTTCCCATTTCCAAACAGGAATGTCTAACGGATGCATCTTCTCGTGAGGTCGCTGATGCTCGGCTTTGACTTTCCTGCAAGTCAGGAACCTCTCGACATACCAAGCTACATCATGCTTCATATATGGCGACCAATAATCAGGACGAATATCTCTATACTCTTTGTCGCTCCGGGATGAATAAAGAATCTCGGCTTTTTCGCCTCTTCCATCAAAACCTGCCGCACACCACCCCAGTAAGGAACCCACACCCTCCGATGGAGAGTCAACCAAGGCCAATTGTGTGAAGTGTTTGTCTTGATAAGAATCCACACTGTCTCTTGAATATTTTTTTGTCGAGGAATGGTTCTTGTCAAGAGAGTCTTATATGTAAAGAGAACAGTGGGAGCCTAAAAAGATCCTGAAAGAGGTTCAAGAACTAATCAAGAATAAAACATGTTGTTTATCACTAGCACACGACTTGAGGTTTATAGCCTATCGTGTTGACATATTCCTATTTCTGTGCCCATTCCAGTTAAAGTTGACTATGCATTTGAGTTTTACAAGTTCTCAGTTGTTTGCATAACTACTTTGAAGCAATGGCAGGCCCTTGTGTGCCAGGTGGCAAGAAGTTAAGATTACACAAGTTTGGTCCATATGAGTTTGGATTTGTCACTAACCTTGTCTTGTGATTATGGTTTTGACAAAGTCACATGGATAGGAACACATCCCCATAAAATCTAAGTGTCATAAGGTTTCTCTCTGATTCATGAAAATGATGGTGAGGAAACGCTTTCACTAAGTAGATTTTAAGTAGATAACAATTGTGATATTTGCATTCTCAAAGTCGTTCATGGAGCGTGTGTGGTTAACCGGCACACTAACATGGACTTCTGAGAAATGGCAAAAAGGTCTAAACATTATGATTACGGCATCCCTCTTCGTAATTGTTTAGACACACATGTGAGCTACCTAAGGAAAGGTGTATGATTTTGATAAAGTTTTATCAAAACATCTCGTATCAGAAATCTGAACTATGGTAAGAAAGTAAATAAAGTATTGATTTCTAGAAGTCCAACTAATTTCTGGATACATGTCAAAGCTAGTGGGAGCGTAAGTGTTATGCTAATAATTATCATGTTAGTGGGAGCATGTTTATTATGTAAAGTGTTAATTATAGAAAAACAAAAATTTCAATTCCTGACTCTGCAAGTTTTGAAAAGTTGTTTTGCTATAATTAAGGGAGAGGAAATTATACTTCATTTCAATTCTAAAAAGCTTAGATTGAGATTTTAATCATCTTTAGTCAAGGATATATATATATATATATATATATATATATATATATATATATATGAATTTTGTGTTGGAATGGTTCAACATGAGGAAATTCTATATATATTGCGTTCTCAAAATCCAATTATGATTACGACATCGCTCTTCATAGTCGAATTATGAAAAACATGGCAAAAACAAAAATATTGTAGAAAAAGACTGGTCTAGGATCATGTCTTTATGTGATACATCATGAATCGTGTCCCATATGCTTCAGATATAGGATCGATTACATGTGCTATAATATTTATCCTTTCTAAATTTTCCAAATGCCTGGGGCATTAAGAGGGGAAAGGGCCTAGAATTGGATATGACTAAAATGATTAAGCAATAGTTGAGGACAATCTGAGGTTTTACCAAAGATTGGTTACTCATGGACAGTTGGAAGTATGGTGTAAATTTTTGGAAAGGACCATATTGGCATATTCTGAAAAAGAGGCAACTCTTGTTCAGAAGTGATAGTCAAAATGGGAATATGGAAATGTCTCCATAGGTGGAAGTTATTCAATCTATGTAAGATTAGAAAAACTTAATGCAAGAAGGATGTTCAAAGGAATGTACTTTGAATTTGAGACTTCGTATCCATGGAATTGATCTCCATTGGAGTACTTTGTAATGTTTGTTGCCAAGTCTTTGTGACTTTGTGCATAGTCAATTACAAGAGGATCAATGCATATGAGTTTAGAATCTGACAGAGTTCGGTAAATGGCAGGAATTTGGAATTCTTACATTTACGATAAGGATTTGGGATTGTGAAATGAGTATCGTTGGAATTATGTTCAATTGATCTATTCCACAAAGTAAGTATCATAGACAAACATAGTGTGCATACTTGGTGTATGGCATAACTATTGTTTGGACAAACATAGTGTGCATGCTTGGAGCATGGCATGACTATTGTTTTAATTCAAGTATTAAGTTGATTGTTTGAAACATTATGCAATGAATAATGTGTAATCAATATGGTGATAAATAAAAGGTGTTTTATTTATATTCATAAGTTCTAAGACCATATTGGATTCGATTATTCTTGTGTTTCACTTTGCATGTTTTGACTTCCCAAATAACTAGGTTATTTAAACTATCCACAATCGATCATACTTTGGAAGTAGGTATTGAGGCAAGACTGTCATGAAGGGTCTGTAGTTTGTCTGGGACAAAGTGGTTGCAGTGTTCATCAGTGCTCCTGGAGTGAGATTCGAGTATTGGATTCAACCCATGCTCATTTGAATCACTTCATGTATTTTATCACGAGTGAATCATGAGACGATAATATCTTATATTCTTCAAACGGAGACGTGTGAGTTGTAGTTGCGTGTCAGTTGCACATTGACATATGAAAACGCAACCAGTAACTTGGTTGTTATAAAACATATCGTTGTGTGTAATGTGATGAGTAAGTACAAGCGAACAGTTGGGTCAAAGTTTATCCATTCCTTTTACCCTTGGAGGGATAAAAGCGATATTTGTGGGCCCCTCGATGATTTAGTGATGACACCCCTAAGTGCTTGGCCAAGCCTAGACTGATTTGATTTGTTCAATTAGTCAGTTGTCATAAATCAGAAATCGGGAAACAACAAATGGACAGAGAGAATGATTATAATCCATGTCTCAATCTATATGATATCTAGAATGGAGGAATATATGATCCTTTATCGAATGGACATGTCATTTGACTAGGTCAGAGTTCGGTAGCGGCTTTAAGAGCTACGATTGCTAGTCGGGATCTTGGAGTCATACGCAATAATAGTTTTAGACTTATCCAAGTGGGAGACTGTTGGATTAGATGTCTAAACCCATAACTATTATTGGTATGTATTCGACCCGAGAGTAGCATGGTCCATTTGGGTTTCATGGTATCGGAACAATTGGATGGACAAAATGAGAAAAATGATACTTATGATTTATATTAATATATTATAAGTTCTAATATATTAATATGAAATCATATTATTTAATTAGTATTGATCAAGGATTAATTTAGTGGTCAAAAGGAACTAAGTAAATATGGACTCTTATATATATAGGATGGGCCAAGTTCATTTAAGTTGGGCTAAGCTTTCATGGATAGTCCATGGAGTTTTAACCCATGAATCCTATGGAAATGAAAGGTCATGGGTATTAGGGTTTACATGAATGTAACCCTAATCCTCCACACTATATAAAGAGATCTCTAGTTCATGAAATTAGCACTAGTGCATAGTACACAAGAGGGCAAATCCGATTTCATAAGAGTGAACATAAGTATTCTTCTTCTCAAGTTATTCCAAGGTTTTTGGTGTTGTGTGAACCATTTGAGGTGCAACACCTGGGGCACTAAGCTCTTAAAGGTTCAAGACTTCAAGCTCCATCAAAAGGTATGACATTCTACTAGATTCTTGTATTGTATATACTTCATATTATGCTAGTTAGGATGAAACCTTGGAATATTGAATATTTGCATGTATAATAGAGAAAACATAGATCCAAGGTTTCTAGGGTTGCATGTACACCATAGGAGTGTTAGAATGCTCAAAACCCATCATATTTCACTCCCAAGTCTATTTCAACTCATATGTCAGATCAAGGTTGTACCGGCTTGGAACCCTTGAAATTATAAGTATTACATAATGATCCCTTAAGTACGTTGGGCGTACTTCAGGAGTATGCTTAGCGTACCATGCATGAATGATCGCGGAGGGTCAGCACATATGTTGGGTGTACCAAAGGCTACGCGGGGCGTACGTGACGAAAGTTCAAACCCTAATTTCTGGACTTAAGACCTATATAAGTATCCTTATCTCATTTGAGCTTCACCCTAACCAGCCTCCTGCACCCTCAAACGTCCCTAAAACCCTAAAATCATTATAGTGTGTGTTCTTGAGCTTGTGAGTGCTTAAACACCATCCTTTTGGTTTGTTAGCTACAAGGAAGAAGAGGAAACAAGCTTGAACGAGGAAGGGCTTCTGGATCTTGCATTTAGAGCAGCTTAGGAAGCTTGAGGAGGTAAAAAGCTTTCACATTGGTCATCATTCTAGTTTCAAGAGCTAGGGTTCTCTATATAGCCCCTTTTTGTGTTCATGGACCATCTCTTGAGAGTTGGAGCAACTCCAAAGCTTAGGAAGAGTAGATCTAAGGTCCTTTGACTCATTCATACCATAAAAATGGAGTCTTGATGGGTGTTTTGACCTCATGCATGTATTAAGACTCTTGGAAAGGTCTTAATAGGTTGTTAGGAGCATATGGAACATGCAAAGGCATAAAGTTGCCAACTTTATGCCTTATGACGTCTTAATGGACTTAGATCTAAAGTTGGACGTTGAAATCCCAAGTATTAAGCACTTAATGGAAGAAGGTGCTTAATCTGCTTGTACGTTGGGCGTAATACAGTGTACGCAACGCGTACAGCTCAGGGACTCAGTACGCTAAGCGTACCGAAGTGGTACGCAAGGCCTATGCACTCAGATGGGCTTGGGCTTCTTTTGGGCTTGTAAGCCCTTTGGGCCTTAATCAGTCATTGGTCCTGGTCATGTTTTGAGTTAGTGGGCCAATTTATCTGTTTTAGGCCATGGTTGCTATTGTTGGGTCTTATTGGGCCATGAGGCCCATTAATAATTTTGGACATGGACTTTGGGCCCATTAGCAATGGAAGACTTTTGGGCCATTATGAAGGGACTTGGGCTTGGGTACTTGGGTTCTTTAATTAGATCATATTCAAGCCGAACTTTGGGTTAATGGTATTGTTGTTCAGCACGGGTGGTTTCGGACTGTTAGGAGAGCAGCTTTCGGATTCAGCAGACAGAGGTGAGTCTCCTCACTATACCAATAGGTCTAAGGTACCAAGGCCGGCCCATTCAGGTAGTTGTAGTGTTTATTGCGGATTCACTACTGATATGTTTGGTATGCATGTATATGGGAATGTGCTAGTACTTTATTGACTAGATATGTGAAGACCCCGGGGGAGCCGCTGGCAGTTGGATACAAGACCATGTGGGGGAGCCCATGGCATTCCAGGTAAAGACCATGGGGGGAACCCATGGCAAGTAGTTAAGACCATGTGGGGGAGCCAATGGAACATAGGTATAAGACCCTGGGGGGAGCCCACGGACTCCTGGAGTAAGACCCTGGAGGGAGTCCACGACATCCCTATATGTTTATATATGTGTTATGTAGTATGATAGTTATTTCTATGATATATGGTATGCTAGTTGACCTTGTGTTATTTGCATGGAAGACCCTAGGAGGAGCCCGTGGCAGTCGGATATCAGACCATGTGGGGGAGCCCATGGCATTCTAGGTAAAGACCATGATGGAGCCCATGTCATGTAGGTATAAGACCCTGGGGGGAGCCCACGACATCCTTATATGTTTGTATGCATGGCTTATGTGGTTTATGTAGCTTATATAGATAATATGGATTATGTGGTTATGTAGATTGTGTGGGGTATGCTCTGGGGAACTCACTAAGCATTACCTTACAGTTTGTTGATTGTTTCAGGTACTTCAGAGCCTAAGGGAAAGGGCAAGGTTTGATGGCGCGGCATGCACTCTCCGACATTTTATATGGGGTCACTCTGATATTTGTAATAAAATGTTGATGTTATGGATTTTGAAAACAATTGTCATTGAGATTTCATAGTTTATGGGAATGTTTTGATCATTTAAAAATGAAAATTTTATTTGGAAATTTGGGTCGTTACACGGGTCTATTTCACCCCCAAGTCTATTTCACCCCACATACATATAACAAACAGGCACACATGCATACAACACATACAACGTGAGTCACAAAGACTCCAAACCCTAAATCCTGGCCTGAAGAGAACAAGTTACTTATTCCTTGCCTTATTGGGCCTAACCCATCAAGGCCCAAATGCTACTTACTACGAAGCCCAAAAGATAATTTATGTCCAAAATGGGCCCAAGCCAAAGGCCCATCGCAGAAAAGCTTATTGCCCAACAAGGGCCCAAAGTCCCTAAGTTCCACAAATAACCCGAAATAAAGCCCAAATTCCACTTTGGAGAGTACGCTCAGCGTACCGGTCAGTACGCCCGGCGTACTCACGTCTGTCGCAAAGTCGGGAGCTCAGACGCGTACGCGCAACGTACCCCTAGGTATGCCCGGTGTACGCTGTAGCTGGCCAAAACCTCCTTCTATGGTCTTAATTAGTTAAGATACAACGTCAACTTTTAGATCTAAGCTTATTTAAGCGTATTAAGCCATAAAATTGCAAACTTTATGATTTTGCATGTCTTAATTGGGTCAAATCTTGGACTTAATCACATTATCTTCATGAAACACCCTTCAACCCTTGCATGGTTGAACTTAATCCCTCAAGACTCCATTTTTATGCTCAATGGACATTAGAAACACTAGGATCTATCATTATAACCTTCTGGAGTAGATCATACTCTCAAGAAACACCTTAAGGACCATTTTATGATGAAATAAGTCCTAAACTAAAAACAAAAACATGGAGTCATCAAGGTAGAAACGTTTTACCTCCAATAAGCTAGAAATGATGAGAAACCTCTAGATCTACAAGCTCTTTCTGGTCCAATGCTTCTTCACAAATCTTCTTCTTCTTCTCTAAGCACCACACACACCCAAAACACACATACAAGCTCAAACTTTAGGGAAAATGGATTAGGGTTTCGATATATGGCTCAAGAGGAAAAGGAGGCTGATAAGGATATGGACTTGAGGGACTTAATAGCTTAAATAGGGTGCAAACCCTAAAAATTAGGGTTCTCCCCTGGCTTGAGTATGTCATGCATACGCATGAGTACGCCCAACGTACGTATGGGTCACCCCGATTCGTGCATGCATAGGAGTACGCCATGCGTACCTAGTATATGCCCATTATACTCATCTTTAGACCATGTATAGTAATTTAAATAACTAGAAAAGAGATTAACATACCAAGGCGGGTGTTATAATTCTCCCCCACTTGAATTAGACTTCGTCCTCGAAGTCCGCTCCCACAAATAACTCCGGGTAATGCTCCTTTATCTCTTCCTTAGGCTCCCAAGTCCATTCAGAACCCTTACAATGATGCCACTGCACCTTCACCAACTCAACAACCTTGTTCCTCAAGGTTTTCATCTTCCTGTCAAGAATCGCCACCGGTCTCTCGATATATATCAAGCGGTCATCCACCTGAATATCCTCCAATGGGACCACTGCAGAATCATCAAACCAAAAATTTCCGCAGATGAGAGACATGAAACGTGCTATGGATCTTACTAAGCTCCTCTGGTAGATCTAAGCAATAAGCAACCCGACCCACCCGGGCCAAAATCCTGAAAGGATCGGTGTACCTGGGGCCTAACTTTCCTCTCTTACTGAATCGGATGACACCTTTCCAAGGCGACACCTTCAGTAGAACCATATCCCCAACCTAGAACTCCAGATCTAATCAGTGCTTTTTGTCATAGCTCTTTTGCCGACTCTTGGTTGTCTGATGTCTACCATGAACCTTGGAATCAACTTGGTAATCTTGAGTACTACTTCGGTACTCCCCATGACTCGCTGACCGACCTCACCCCAACATATCAGGGTCCTGCACTTCCTCCCATAGAGCATCTCAAAAGGAGGTCTATCAATGTTGGCATGATAACTGTTGTTATACGAAAACTCCGCCAAAGGGAGATACGTATCCCAAATCCTACCAAAATCCAATACACATGCCCGAAGCATATCCCCCAAGGTCTGGATAGTCCACTTACTCTGTCCGTTAGTCTACGGGTGGAAAGTCGTGCTGAAATACAGACTCGTACCCAAATCCCCATAAAAGTTCTTCCAAAACCTAGAAGTAAATCGGACATCCCTTTCTGAAACCACTAAAACTGTCACCCCATGTCGTGCCAAAACATCCCTGATGTAAAAGTCAGCCAACTTCTCGACAGAGATACTCTCCTGAATCGAAATGAAATGCGTGCTCTTGGGCCATCGGTCCACGATGACCCATATCGAATCCACTCCGCGCGCTGTCTGTGACAATTTTCTGATGAAATCCATGGTAATATCTTCCCATTTCCAAACAGGAATGTCTAACGGATGCATCTTGTCGTGAGGTCGCTGATGCTCGGCTTTGACTTTCCTGCAAGTCAGGAACCTCTCGACATACCAAGCTACATCATGCTTCATATATGGCGACCAATAATCAGGACGAATATCTCTATACTCTTTGTCGCTCTGGGATGAATAAAGAATCTCGGCTTTTTCGCCTCTTCCATCAAAACCTGCCGCACACCACCCCAGTAAGGAACCCACACCCTCCGATGGAGAGTCAATAACCCTCGGTTATCATAATCAAAGGAAGCCACCTGACCCACAATGCACTCACTCCTTTGGTGCTCTTCCTTCATAGCCTCAACCCGAGCCTCTCAAATCTGCTCCAAGAGTGGAGTAATCACTGTCATCCTCAAAAACATATACCTGATCGTAGCCATGACCGCCTTGCGGCTGAAAGCATCGGCAACCATATTGGCCTTCCCTGGATGGTAAAGGATCTCACAATCAAGAAACACCTTCTGGAGTAGCTCCATTTTTATGCTCAAGAGACGTTAGAAACACTAGGATCTATCATTATAACCTTCTGGAGTAGCTCATACTCTCAAGAAACACCTTAAGAACCATTTTATGATGAAATAAGTCCTAAACTAAAAACCAACACATGAAGCCATCAAGGTGGAAGCTTTTTACCTCCAATAAGCTAGAAATGATGAGAAACCTCTAGATCTACAAGCTCTTTCTGGCCCAATGCTTCTTCACAAATCTTTTTCTTCTTCTCTAAGCACCACACACACCTAAAACACACACACTAGCTCAAACTTTAGGGAAAGTGGATTAGGGTTTCGATATATGGCTGAAGAGGCAAAGGAGGCTGATAAGGTGATGGACTTGAGGGACTTAATGAGCTTAAATATGGTGCAAACCCAAAAAAATTAGGGTTTGCCCCTAGCTTGAGTACGCCCTGCGTACGCTTGGGTACGCCCAACATACGTAGGGGTCACCCTGATTCGCGCATGCATAGGAGTACGCTGTGCGTACCTAGTGTACGCCCAACGTACTCATGTCTAGACCATAGATAATACTTGAAATAACTAGCAAAGAGATTAACCTGCCAAGACGGGTGTTACATAATATGATCCAAAATGTAATGATTCAAATTAATATGATCCAAAATGTAATGATTCAAAATATTTATGATTAAAAAAAACTTTTGATTCAACGTGTTTATGATTCTTAATTTATTATGATCTAAAAATATTTAGACTCAAATATTTTATAATCCTTAATTATATCTTTTATGGTTCAAAATATATAATGATCCATATTTTTTTTTGAACAAAAACTATATTTAATTGAATATATTATTGATCCAAAATCATATGATTCAAAAATTATTTGATTCAAAATACTACGATTCAAAATAATTTGATTCAAAATTTTATGATCCAAAATCAATATAATTCAAAAAAAGTATGAACGGAAAATATTATAAACCTTAATATTCTTCTTATTTAAAATTTTATAATTGCTAAATATTAAAAAACTCAAACCGATATTTAGTTTAAAAACTAAAATAATAAAAAAATAAAAGAAAATCAAAAATAAAAATATAAAAACAAAATAAAGAAAAATAGTAGTATTTTCAAGTATTTAGTAAAGATATTTAAAAAAAAAAAGTTAAAAAAAACGGAAAACATAAAAAAAAACGAAGAAAATAGAAAAAAACGGAAAATAAAAATAAAAACGTTAAAACCGAGCACATATCTATTAATTTTTTTTAACGAAAAAAAAAACAAAAAATAAACGAAAATAAATAATAAAACTTATTTAAATTATGTTACATGGACGTTTGCCGCACGTGATTAAATCCTCGAGTCCGTATTAGTTACCATGGACATGAGTCGCATGCAAATGTATCACGACAAGTATTTGGGTTTGACATTTGTGGTCTTGACGAAATGGGTGATGGAGAATTATCCTCGCAGTATTTAGAGTAAATTACACGAATGGTCCCTTTGGTTTAGGGTAATTTGCACGTTTGACCCCTAACTTATTTTTTTAACTCGGAAGGTCCCTACTGTTTGTTTTTGTTACGCGCTTGGTCCCTGTCTTACCTAAAAAGACTATTTTTCCCTTGATTTTTTAATTTATTTAAATAAACACACCCTAACCCCACCACCTCACCTCACTTTAACTACCCCACCATTTTTCTCTATTTAAATAATATTCTTTTTAGGTAAGATATGGACCAAGCGAGTAACAAAAACAAATAGTAGGGACCAAGAGCATAATAAAACAAACAGTAGGGACCTTCCGAGTTAAAAAAAATTAGTTAGGGACCAAGCGCGCAAATTAACCGAAACCATAGGGACCATTCGTGTAATTTACTCCAGTATTTACCATTTTTTTAATATTCACCGGAACCGAAGTATATATATATATATATATATATATATATATATATATATGTATGTATGTATGTGTTTTGTCATAAAAAATTAGACTAATTTTAAATTTCGTTAAAGACATTATGTATTCGTAATATATATTGGATTGTTGATGTTGATTGTACATTCAGTGCTATAATTCCGAATGTTTTTGCATGACAAAACTGTACTATTTTCCTGAATCAATGGCCCCCCTTTTTGATTTGCAAATCTTAGAATGCCCTCACCACATATACATAGGGGACCATGCTACGTTTAACTTTATAAAGATGAACATAATAACTGAAATGAGGTCGATCCTAAGATTGGGTCGAGACTAGGCCTAAAAAGATCGGGACCAAAAGCATCCATTGTAGATCCGTCGGTTACATTATTATCTTGAATTTTTATGAGGAATTCTTTTAAATTGGGGTTTCCATTAAATATAGTGATTGGTTAGGAACATCCGAACAAGATTGGGTTTATTACGAGATCGACTAGGATACTGTTTAATATTGTCATAGTTGTTTTATGTACTTTTTGAATATTTTCACATACTTTATTAGTGATGAAGTTATCCTAAATTATCGATAAAAATGTTTTTATCTTAGAACTATTAAAATTAACTCAAACCCCTAAAATATTAAATAAATAGCCCAAAACATCATCCTAAGAAGAAATAACATTCTAAATCATTATAAAAAAAAGAAACAGAAAGTAGTTAGGACCACCTGGACTAAAACAGTTCGATTTGAAAGCCGAATCCAAAACATTGAAACTTAGATCATGCCTAAAAGAGTTTGATCATGAAACCAGAAAAAGTCCTACTAAGGATATTCGTGTCATTGAAGATAGAGGTGTAAAAAAAATAAAACAAAATAAAAACCGAATCCAAAACATTGAAACTTAGATCATGCCTAAAAGAGTTTGATCATGAAACCAGAAAAACTCCTACTAAGGATATTCGTGTCATTGAAGATAGAGGTGTAAAAAAAATAAAACAAAATAAAATGAAACAAAATAATCCATCCGAACCAAATAAGTTTTACTTATTCAGTTTCCGGTTAATTTGCTTGAAATCAGATAACCAAATAGAGATAATTTCTTTTTGGTTTGAGTTCAGTTAATTTTTTTTCTTTATAACATGTTAATTTATTTTGATTTCATCTTCTATACAACAGCCGCTTCTTCATATAGGAGATATAGGAGATGCTAAAATAAAAGAACATGAGAGTTGGAAGGTAGCTTATCTCGACTTTGTTGTGAATTCAACGAACAAAGCTTCTACTAAATTGTCTATGTGGGATATCTCAATTTAAAAGGAATAATCATTTACGTTATAACATATGTTGTGTATAAATATTGTTGAAGACTTAATAGGAAACTGAGTGATTAAAGATAAGACCTGCAATAGTGTTATCGACCGTTAGATCTTTACGTTATAACATATGTTGTGTGTCAATTATGACATCCTTAGAGTTTTGACATTTTGAAAACAATCATTTGTATTCAAGATGTAATATACTCGGATTTTCCACAAATATAGATATTATGATTTTTGAAAACGTAAAGAAAAAGTTTTTTTCGGTTCTGAAAAATAGGGGATGTCACAGCACGAGACCGGACCCACTGTCAACACACGTTCGCCTATTGTACTCTTCCATCGTCATGGTCGTAATGTCGGCCATTTTGTTTTTGGGTTTGCTTCCTTCTTCTTTTTCGGTTTCGCCTACAGTTTCTAGTTCGTACTCGCTTCCTTTTTGTCCGGAGTTCTCTCGAAAGATGATATTATGTCGGATTTGAAACTTGTACTTGATTCGTCCCCTTCTATTTTCTTCTTATCCTTTCTGTGACATCCTCATTTTCACGGCCAGAAAAGACCGGTTTTGTTTATGCTTTATAAAAATCAGAGTACCTCTTTTAATAAAAATGTTGCGGAATTTGTTCCAAGAAAAACATGATAAATACGTTATCAAAGCATTTTCGAAGAAATGTATTTTTATTCATTTTAAAACATTGGGATGTCATCGTCAATACAGAAACATAAGCATAAACATATCACTAGTGATTTATATCTCTTTAATCCCTCAGTTTAATGTAACTTCATATACACACTTGTGATAGAAATAAACTGAGTGGGTCAGGTTGGGAAACCTAGTGAGTACATAGGGTTTTCAACCCACAATAATATAATTATTATGTTTAAACATCAAACAATCAACCCAATTACTCATCCCCATTATCTTCTTTATTCTTAAGGATCTACCCTAAGAATCAGCTATTCCTCGTTCATTCATTCCTAAGGATCATCCTAAGGAATCGGCACGAAGTCCATCGTTGCTACGGTTTACACAACGGGCACTAAGTCTGCATAGTCGCCAGGGTTTAGGCACCAAGTCTGCATGGTCGCCAGGGTTTAGGCACCAAGTCTGCATGATCGCCAAGGTTTAGGCACCAAGTCTGCATGATCGCCAAGGTTTAGAGTACACCGGGTGAACACATCGTTCACAACATCTACAGGTTGCGAGCCTGCTAGTGTTCCACTGGACTGTCTAGAATAGTCTGTGGTTGTCATCCATACTTTGCTAGATGACGGGGCCACGCTTGGGTAAAAGGCTTCTCTCATTGTTCACCTCTCACCCTTATCTCATGGTCTATATCACCTATTATCTCAACATTCAATTCATATTTCATCTACCCATGTTTTACCCAACATATTTTGTAGATATAAAATACATATACTGTTTAAATCATTTAAAACATGTATAAAATCTTTCATTAAGCATAGACAGCAAGTATTCAGACAATATGCACACATAGCACGTAATTTATATTAAAATACTTCATATCTATGTGTAAGATGAAAGTAACTATGCACTCACCTGAAAAGGTGGTGACTCGGCACTCGGACAGCACTTCGTTACTCTTAAAACAATTTTCCCTTGACAAAACCTAGTATCAATACCACTAGGGTTTAGTCTAACGTTAACCGCGACTAATTAATAGTCTAGCTATTATTACTATTATGTAAGCGTTAAACAATACTCTTCGCTCACTATGTACAGACAGGGGCCAGACATGGAACACCGGAGGGCATGATCATTTTGGCATATAGCACTTCTGAATCCAGCAACCCAAGCGGCCCTCCAAACCAGATTCCCCGTACCGCGAGTGGTTAAAAAGATATTATAACGACATTTATATATGTCATAATAATAGCCCAAATATTTATTATAAGGTCCTAATAACGTTACTATAATTAATTAAAAGCTATATTAAAAATAGCGTAGGCGTAGCTCACTTACAGCGGGTTTTTCTCGAAAACCGGGCTTCGCTTGGAGCAGCGTTTCCAAGCCGAAAGACTCTTTTTCTCGAGGCTTCGGGAGCCTCGGCGCTTCCTTCGGGTGCTAGGGGGTTTATCTAGGCTTAGGGGGGTTTTGGGGGCTAGAGGGAGAGTTTAGAGAGAGAGAGAAGAGGTTGGAATGGTGTGAAGAATGAGGGAACCCGACACCTCTTATTATAGGATACCAGGAAGCTGGACTCACCGAGTTGGGTCACTGACTCACCGATTCAGTGCCATGTGTCATCATCTGATGGCTTTTCTTGGGGAGAAAGCAACGGCTGTGATCGCGCCACGTCACCCAAACTCGCACAACACCCTCCCGACTTAGAAAAATTATAACTCTCTCATACGAGATCTGTTTTTGACGTTATTTATATCCACGCGTAGGTGGGATCATAATCTACAAATTTCGTTTAGACTCCGTTGGCTAATTCCTGGCTGATCTTAAATTTAACAGTAGGAGGAAATTAGACTGTTAAATGTCCGCGTAAAATTCATAACCTCTACATACAGACTCCGTTTTCGTCTGCCTTTTTATCGTTGAGTTCCTATTAATGAGATCTTCAACTCTCATTTAGGTCACGTAGGCCAAAAACCGCTCGAACTAAAATTCGAGTTTCGGGTCGTGCACTACTATTCCAAATCTTAGAAAATCCATAACTTCCTCATACGAAGTCAGATTTGGGCGTTCTTTTTTTGTATGTTCTCGTTTTAACGTATACTACAACTTTTGTTTAGATTACTAAGGCTAAAAACTCCTCTATCGTAAATTCACTATTTACGTCTCCCGGTGCCGTGCCGGTTTTGCCAAAAAACTTCGACGAGCCATAACTTCTTCGTTATAACTCGGATTTCGGCGTTCTTTATATGTACGGAACCCTTGTAACATATACTAATACTTGGTTAAGATTATTCGTTCTAAATAATCTTCCATCAAAAACTCATTTTTGATGCTCATTGTCTCTAAATTGACTAGCCCGGATCTACGGGCGTTACACTTTTACTAGTGGAATTCAGATTCTGGGTCGTCAAAAGGTGGCAAAATTTTTGAGAAAGATCCCTTGGTCATTAATTACTGCAATAAAACAAGAAAACAAACTCAAAACGAACGAAACATAATAAAAATAAAAATTGAAAAGCCCAGTTTCCACATTGTGGGCAATCGATGTCCATGGCGTGGATCCTGTGTAGTGTGTTTGAATCGAGTATTAAGAACAAAACCAATAGCAGAAAGAGTATCAAACACAATCGTAAATAACTTATGTTTGGTTCGTTGATTTCTTATGAATTAGTATACAAGTACAAGAGAGAGAAAAGAACGAAATGCTCAAGAGCTCCTCTCGACTTCTATACTAACCCGATTTATAGGGTGATACAGAAGTACAAAAATATGTAAGGACTAGACTTTACGCTTCGACATCTAACATTGCCTTACATAATACATACATAGCAAATTGCTTGACTTCGGCTTCGACACTACACATACCAAAAAGTACTTCGACACCTCACTACACATTTGGACCCTTACAATCTCCTCCTTAGTGAGAAGTGTCGAACTCATGCCATCATCTTCAAGGTTTGATGAAGTATCATGCGAACCTCCATATACCAAACAATCATCTTTCGAACTTCAACTTTATCTTTTGCACTATTTTGTTTGCAATTGCTGAAACAAACCAAAAGACTTGTATATTGAAAGTTCGTGTACCTCTCCACGTCACAGACTTGAAACAAAAATTTAGTCATCTTCCCATTTTTGTTCTTTCCAAGAAAAACTACTCCCAAGGATTTATGCACAATCTCCCCGTCAACATAATCTTTGAGATTAATCTTCCCTTTCAGCATTGATTGAGGAACCTTCGAAGTCCTATTAACAGCCAACGCTAGCTCAATATCAGTAAGTGCCAAGAAATCATAGTAGTTATCTATGAATACTTTGATATGAGCAAACCCTATAAGGAAATCATCCTTGTTGTTTTCTTGAAGCTTCGAAACATCAACAATGCTTAGAATCTTTGTCACATTGATCAGGTCATTCAAGTTCATCAGAGGAAAGTATGCAATCGAGAAGTCACATACTACATTATTCTCCCTGACAACAAAATAGCGAAAATTCTGCAGTAAACCTTCGAACAAACTCTCTCTTCAAATATTCATCACTTTGACAAGCTTTACTGAAGACCATACTTCCTCTTATTTCTTCCCC
The DNA here is from genome assembly GCF_052849685.1 of Lactuca virosa. Taxonomy (NCBI): domain Eukaryota; kingdom Viridiplantae; phylum Streptophyta; class Magnoliopsida; order Asterales; family Asteraceae; genus Lactuca; species Lactuca virosa. The sequence goes on along the minus strand of NC_136430.1, from coordinate 378,076,475 downwards.
AAGACTGCATGAAATCTCATTTTTAGTCTCTTATACTCTTTTTGATCATTGAACTGGTCACCCAATTTGTACTGTGCAGAAACAAACATCATATGATTGATCGGAAAATCCAGGTGATTAAAGTCAGAGTTTTCAATTTCATAACTCTTCTTTGGAATTTTTCCAAAATCATGCTTCTTCCCCGACGAAACGACTTGTTCAATTGTTTCATATCACCAATGTTTATTGGGATCACCCTTGTTTAAACCTGGTGGATCACTTTTTCGTTGCCTCATAATGCTGTTAATCTGTTGTTGCCTTTCAATTTCCATCTCCAAATTCTTCTTCTTTTCTTCTTCTATAGTGGTAATCTTAATGCCTTTCCCTTTGTCTCCTTTATCAACTTTTGAAGGAGGTGGTTTCGAACTTGAACTTGAGCCTCCAGCACTTTCTCATAATAATCCCTTTCTTTATTAGTCTCAATGTTGTAGTTGTAGAAGTGGTTGTTAGCGAAACTGGAAGTGATGTAGAAATTTGAGTAGATACCACCTTCCCTACAACAACACCCTTATCAACACCTTTCGAAAGGCCAACACCACATCCTTTTTCTCCCCCTTGCACCACATGCTACGCAATTGGAGCATTAGTTGGTAAGAGAAGCACCAACTTAAGGATGGGATCAAGTTCTGCCTTGATGTTCGATTCGATAGAAGAGATCATCTTGGAAATAGATTCTTGTGAAACAGAAGATTGTTGGGAAAGATCAACCTTCGAAAGAGATTCTTTTAAGCTGCTAAAAAACTCCTCCATTTTTTCAAAAACTTTTGAACCTGTTCTGTTTTCGCGTCAAGCTTGGTTGAATACAAGGTGTTATATTCCACAAGATTTGTTACGGCATCAGCAATGACATCAACTTTGCCATGAAGAATTGAGTAATTCTTCTCTATCTTCTCCACTTATTTCGTCATTTCAGACTTAAGCTCTACCACTTTGAGATTTACAGATTCCTCCAGCTTCTTGACCTGCTTAACAAAAATTTCATGATGTTCTTTTGCATCATCACGAAGTTTTGTAACCTCATATTCAAAATTTCAAGCATGATGCTTTAAACGTTCATCATGTTGTTGCTCAATTTGCTTCATTGCAAGCTTAAGGCGGTTCTCCTGAGACTTGAGCATAATGTCCACTTCAACCCCAGAAACAGATTTTCGTCCTCCTATATCAGCTTGAATTTGTAACAAAGAATTAAGCTTGTGGTTGAGAATCTTAAACTGTTTTCCTGACATGATCATATTATCACAAATATTTTCTTCTTCAGGATCGAACTGTATCTCTGCAAAAGAAACCATGACATCATCATCATCATCAAGTTCTTCTTCTTAAACTACCCTTTCTCCTTCTGTGGATTACAAAGAGAAAAGAGTTATGATTGGTTCATGCATGATGTTGGAGAATGTTGGTGAAATAGTACAAGCAGGAAGTGAAGATGGTACTAGAGAAGAGAATGGTGGTAACGAAGTTGAGGTATCAATGAATGTGGTTTTGATGGTAAAAGAGATAATAAATGTTGTGGGAACAGTAGAAGTTAAAATAGAAGAAGTACTATTGGCTTCGATGTGCATCATCCCTTTGTTGGATTAGGTGTCTAAGCCCATAACTATAATTGGTATGTACTTGAATTGATGGTAGCACGGTCCTTTTGGGTTGCCTTCATACTAGCAACTTGACAGGATGACTTTTGGAGAGAGAGGTTGAATTTATTATTTGGAATAATAAATTAGTATATAAAATGATTTATTAATATATTATGGAAATAATATATTAATTAGAAATCATGTTATTTAATTAATATTTAATCAGAAATTAATTTGGAATTAATTTTGGGATTAAAGGAATTAATTAAAAGTATAGGGTCTGTTTTGCAATTAATTAATAGTTGTGGTTTGGGCTCTTGGACCACCTTAAAGAGGGTTGGAAGAAAACTATAGGGATGCCCTATAGGTTTTCGTCTAAGGCCTTGAGAAGGGGAGTCAATGGGCTGCTTAGGCCTTAAGCTGGAAATTAGGGTTTCCTCCAGCAAACCCTAGCTTTGGCTCTAAGCAACCAACAACTATATGAAGAGCCCCAAACCCCTTGATATTTCGGCCATATGCTTCAAACCCTAAGAAGAGCCGATTTCTAGAGCCTCCTCCTCCTCTCTCCTCTTATCCTCTTGTTTGGTGTGTTTGTGAGCCATTAGAGGTGTTACACTTGTGACACTTGCTCTCAAGAGTTCAAGATCTACAAGGAAACCATTGTTATTACTACATAACAATAAAGGTATGTATCTTAACCCTAGTTTTATGTTAATTTCGAAAATTGTACATGCCTCCTAGGGTTTCTAGTTTGTGTGTCCAATGCTTGTATGTCTAATAGAGAAAACATAGATCCAACAATTAGGGTTGAATGCACACATAGGATTGTGTGATACGCTCATAACCCATCACCCTTCACCCATGATGACATTTGTGTCCATATCAGATATGTTCACAGTTATGCCTGGGGTTCGAACCTCCTCCATAGTGGACTCAGTTAACGAAACCTCGGGTGGTGTGACAGTTGGCTTCTCAGGGATGGAAATATGTGGAGGATCACTCAAATTGGTGTTTGTATCCGTATTAGATACGTGCACATTGCCACCAGGATTTTCAGTCTCCTTGAAATTCGACTTGACTGGAGAATCCCTTTAAATTGAATTAAAACCAGTATCATCATAACGAATGTCTAACCTTTCGCTTTCACTTTCAGTAGCAGTTTCAACAATAACGTCATCAAGTGGATCTACTTTTTGTTTCTTCTTCTTCGTGATCTTCTTGACCATTTCAAGAGCTTGTCTTTTCTTGGAAGCATGGGACACTGGAGTAGGAACTTCATGAATGAGCACACCTCTTCTTTTAAGTTGAGGTTTTGGTACCTTCTTTATCCCCTTCGTGGAAGACACATGCTTAGAACTTTCGTGATCAAGTGGCCTTTCAGGAGAATGACGAGGTCTATGAGCAGGCTTCTTTGTTCTTTTGAGAATGCTTGTCTTTGAAGGAACAACCTCCTTAGGAACTTCCTTCACCACACTTTCTTCAATAGTTTTGTAATTTACTTCTCAACATGCTCGTGAACAGACTTTGGTTGTTCAGTCTTCTTCAATTTTTTAGAAGCTTTAGCACCCTTTGATGTACCTTCAGCCCCCTTTGGCAAAAGAGCCCCAACTATAACATTTGGGTTAACAGATGTCAAATACTGAACCAAAATCGGATTTTCTGGATCAATGCTTCTTAACATTGCATCAGGAATTCGAGCCACACTCGGAAAGAGAACAGGGTCCTCAGTAACCAGTGTTGGAGTTTGCAATGTCGAGAAATATGCCTTTTCATCCTCCGATGGAACCAAAATCCCCTCTTTCTCATAGACATCCTTCAAAATCAAACTCCATTATCTCGCACAAGATACATCATTCGTGACATTGGTATGAGAAATTCCTGTACCAAATTATTCCCATAGCTAAGTGACATAATCAAAATTTAGGTCATAATAAAGACCTGCAATCATCGCATACACCTCCAGCTTCGCCTTATCAAGCCCTGAACTACGACCAGTCAAGCATCGTAGAAAAATACCAAACAAAAAATTCTGCACATAGCGCAAAGTCGACTTTAGAAATTGATTGATTCCAATGAGAGGTGGTTGATGACCCATCTCATTAAACATATAAACAACCTACTCATTCGTTACTTCGTAGAATGGACCTGTATACGTAAGCTTCATGATCTGAGCAAACTGCCGCTTGGTGAGCTTGTGCAGTTTGTCGTTCGTCAGTTGTGTTGTAATGTAACCACTTTCATCGTTTTGTTAAACACAGCCGTTGAGCCTTCCAATGATAACCAGGTCATTGGAACAGAGAATGAAGACGACATCACAGTTGAAAGAACAAAGTGATTTAGGAACAGAGAATGAAGACGACATCAACATTTGCAACTGTTCAAGATATTGTGTGACATTTGGTTGTAAACGAAGATTGGAGCTTTGAATCTTGAGTAATGCCTGAGAAGTTTCTTCATCATTGGTTGTGTTGGAAGGATCAGCATTACCAGTAAGAGCCACCATGGTTAGGGTTTGCGAGAATTGTGTTAAGACGATTATCTTGAAAGAGTTTTGGGGACAATTTGACCAGAGAGCATAAAGTCTTCAATTTACACCACCAATTTCCTTTTATAATCGACATATAATTTGAATTTGAACCACTGGCCAATAAGATTATGCCACGTGTTGCCTTTTTTATGGGGTCGGTTACCATAAAAGTCGACACGTCAGAAAAAGCGATCATCATAATTTCCTAAAAACCCGTGAAAGACTGAACAGTCACCTCCGCCAAAAGTTTCGTTGATCCCAATGAGATAAGAACTGTCACATGTTTCAAATTGTCACCATAAAGTTTCTTCATCAAGAGAACACCAGGACTTCGCTATGACGTTAGGCTCATTCACTTTTGGGATTGTAAAGAGAAATCATATGCCATACTTTGTGAAATCTAGGTTTCAAATTGGTAGTAACCAAAACCTCGAGGATTCCAGTGCAAATGTGTGCCAAAGAATCAGGGGGAATCAAATTAATAAAATGTGCATATAGTGACATCAAATAATATTTGATGTGAAAGCAGTTGGATCTCGGGCAAAGATCTCTTCATTCGATATCAAGAGAGATGACGAACTGCTTGTGTGGTAGGCACAATTTTGTTCAATACTACAGCTTAACATAAGTGTGAATTGATTGAACAAAATTACTTGTATGACCAGTGTAGTCAAGAACAAGTGTGAGGATGGATAACATATCGAAATGACTGGAGTTCGAAAAGATATTCACACGGAAATCATATTCCAAAAAAAAAAATAAGATCTGGATTGAAAGACCCACACTTTCATATGATTGAAAGACCCAAACTTTCAAACTTCACAATATTGTTACTCCAAAACATGCTACATGCATATTTATAAATAATATTTTACATTGATAGTGTGATTACAAAATATTGGATACAAACCGACTAAGTTTTAGTATATTACATAACTACCCAGGATATTAAAGTTTTATACAAACGTAAACCCAAGCACAAAAGTAATAGTATAAACTATTCTAAATCTTCCAACAGTATAATACTATACTGGATTCTCATTACCTGCAATTGTTAAACACTGAGAGGGGTAAGCAGTGACGCTTAGTGGGTTCAATAATAGATACAATATAACGTTATGCCATATATATACTTCAATATGGCAGAAGCAAAGAGGAACAAGGAACAACAAAGGAATATGTGAATCATGAGACAAACTTTCCATATCAATTGATGATTTGATTCAAAGATATACAATCAACGAGACATAACAATTTCTATACTTGATATACATCAATAACACTTCGTCCCAAATGGCACAGGAAATATACAATTTATGATTATCATTTTGCTAGAATATACAGGCTTTCATCCCTACATAGCCCTATGCCAATACCAGAAGTTATACGATTCATGCTCTACATGGACAAAGGCACAAAGCCAATACCAGAAGTGATACGAGACATGCTCTACATGGCCAAAGGCATAAATCCTATACCAGAATAATACGAGACATGCTCTACATGGCCAGAGGCTCAAAGCCAATACCAGAAGTGATACGAGACATGCTCTACATGATCAACAGTATAAAACCAAAATAACTCAGGAAAGCATATAGCACATATAACACATAACATACAATTGTTCCTATATATTAAACTCACCTTGAAATAACCGAGGATTAAATGATAATTTGGGCAGCACTACAGCTCTAAATATGACTTTCTGTGACGAAACCGGGAATTTTAGTTGAAACCCGACCTTACACGGGAAAAGTTTCGGCTTGAAAATATAATTTTCTCGGGAACTTTGGAGCGTCGGGGCTTGCTTCGGGTGTCGGGAATGATACCGGGACTTCGGAGGGTTAAAAGTGGGCTAAAAATGTGAAAGAGGGTGAAAGAGATCAAAAAATGTAACATAAATCCAGAGACCCTCGGTCTCTATTTATAGGGTGCGAAGCTGCTGACTACGCTCGGCGTACTGCGAGGCGGCTCTGTACGTTGAGCGTACCCCTCGTACGCGGGGCGTAAAGGCTTAGTGTCTTCGAACGTGTTTAATGTACGAGATACGTGGCATCCGAGCGAAGACCGGCAACGTGGCTGATCCGAGGCCCTGCAAGTGCGAAGTACGTTGGGCGTACGAAACTAAGTACGATGGGCGTACCCTTCGGATAAGTCTTCGAATTTTCATTTATTTTTATTAAAAACTTCGAAAATTCATATATTTTGCGTACGAGCTCCATTTTTGACGCTCTTTATATCCACGTGTAGGTAAGATTATGCTCTACAATTTTCATTTAGACTCTGTCGGCTAATTTGGACTTCATTTTTAATATTATATTTTTAACGGGCCGGGACAGGAAAAGTCCGTTAAAAATTCATAACTTCTTCATCTGACGTCCGTTTTCTTCTGTCTTTTTACCGTTGAACTACAATCGACGATATCTTCGATTCTCGTTTAGGTTGTGTCGGATAAAAATCACTCGATCTTTATTTCGAGTTTTTAGCTGTCTACTGCTATTCCGAAACTTAGAAAAATCATAACTTCCTCATAGGAAGTCAGATTTAGACGTTCTTTTTATGAAAGTTCTTGGTTTAACGAATACTACGACTTTCATTTACATTACTAAGGCTAAAAATTAGTTTATCGAAAACTCACTTTTTACGCTATACGGCGTCGTGTCCGTTCTGTCGCGAAACTTCGATTGGTCATAACTTCTTCGTTATAACTCGGATTTCGATGAGGTTTTAGCCTAAATGTTTCTAACGGGATTATATACAACTTTCAATAATAAAATTTTACTTATTTCAAATTTTATATTTTCGTTAAATTTCAATATTAGATTGGAATCTCATAAGACTTTCAATACCTTCTGAGTGATTCTAAACATAGTTTTACTTTAACTCTAGTAAAAACTATCTCTTAGAACTCAACGCTCTAATTCATATAATATTTCATTATATTTTTCACTTTTAAATATACATAACATGATAACTGAACGTGTATGTTACATGGATTCTGTTGGGCAAAAATATATTGGTTAAAGAACATTTTGTCAAGATCACGCATAACGAAAGAAATATGATTTTGAATATCGAAAGATGGTACAGAAAAAAAAATGTTTCGTTATAATTTTGAACAAGATGTTCACTATCAATTCCTTAGAAGTTGAGATTGTTGGGTTTCACCATCATCACGGAAAAATAAATCAGGATCATAAACACAGACTGGTGCAATTTCTACATTTTGGTTGGTTTCTACCGGAGATGTCGGGGATATGCAGTGATGTGTGTGATCATGAAGAAAAATTTTGGTGAAAAAGATTGGTTAAGAGAACGCATTGTACCTCTGCGAAAGATATGGACATAGCAGAAATCTCTTTACTAAAAATGAGAAGAGAAAGTTAACTCTTCGACTAATGTGAATATAACCTATTTGGGAAGGAACACTCGTAGTAAGAGATCCATTAAGGCTTCGAACACATAGAGTCTTTGAGGGTTAAGGTCAACATACAACAGCATGCTTCTAGGGACACCTAACTAGTGTAATAGTTCGATATCATACATGTCCCTCTTTTGAATGTATTCCATTGAGAATTCGCCACCACAGTATGTTGATACAATGAGTCACAGAGAGGTTAAACACACAAAACAAAATAAAGAAAATATTTTTGAATTTTATTTTTGAAAATTAAAGACAAAATTAAGAAAATCTTTTTGGAATTTTTGTTTTTGAAAATTAAAGACAAAAATAAGAAAATCTTTTTGGAATTTTTGTTTTTGAAAACTAAAGACAAAATAAGAAAATCTTTTTGCAATTTTTGTTTTATAATATTGAAATTAAAAATAAAGCAATAAAGTATTACCAAATACTTTCGATATAAGAAGTAGCAACTTCCAGAGACAGTGTACATCGAACAAAATTTCTTCCCAGAAAAGTGAAGTGTGATCTAAACCATTCAAAGGAATTTCGAAAGCGAAGTTAGTCGAACGTTGAACCGTGAATAGTAACCTATGAACACTTCAGTAGTATTTTGACATCTTTTTCCTCACAAGGACAAACTAGGAACTGAGCTTGTATATATCATTCCTAAACCATTTAAGATTCTTAAAAATGATTTCTCATCTAAAGGTTTTGTGAATATATCTACAAGTTGATCCGTCATTTTGAAAAAATAAACCTCGATATTACCATCTTCGACATGATGCTTGATAAAATGATAGCAAAGGGTTATGTGTTTTGTCTTTGAATGTTCGACCGGATTATGGCAGATGCGTATGGAACTTTGTGAATCATAATATAAAGGAATCTTCTTCATATTGATTGCATAATCATGAAGTTGGCTTTGAATCCATATGACTTGAGAAGTGCAAGCTGCAACAGCAACATACTCTGCTTCTGCTGTGGAAATCGAAACACATGTTTGTTTCTTCGATTGCCAGCTAACAAGCTTCCCGTCCAAAAGTTGACATCCACCAATTGTGCATTTTCTGTCAAGTTGACACCCACCAAGGTCTGCATCAGAAAATTCTTTAATGAAAAATCCAGTCTTCGAAGGGTACCATAATCCCAATGAAACAATTCCTTTGAGATATCGAAATATATTCTTCACCGCTGTTAGATGGGGTTCTCTGGGATTCGATTGATGCCTATCACAATTGAAAACATCAAACATAATATCAGGTATACTAGCAGTTAAGTACAATAGAGAACCTATCATGCTTCTGTACAAAGTGAGATCCACAACAGGCTTATACAACGAAGGACCTAACCGCGTGCTGACTGCCATCGGTACTTTCAATTTTGAACTATTCTTCATGCCAAATTTCTCAAGTAAGTTACGAGGGTACTTCTCTTGATTTATGAAAATACCTTCCCTGCTTTGGCGAATATTTAATCCCAAAAAATTATTTATCTTACCCATCATGCTCATTTCGAACTGTTTTTCATCATATTCTCAAATTCCCTAGACAACGAAGGGTCAGTTGAGCCAAAAATAGTATCATCTACATAAATTTGAACTAGCATTCAATGATCCCCTACTTTCTTACGAAATAGAGTAGGATCAACTGATCTTGTTTAAATTTAGAGAGTTTCAAGAAATTGGTAAAAGTTGCATACCAGGCTCGAGGTGCTTGTTTTAAGCTATATATAGCCTTATCAAGTATATAACAATGATCAGGAAATTTGTCATTTACAAAACCTGGTGGTTGTTCGACATAAACCATTTCTTCCACGACTCCATTGAGAAAAGCGCACTTAACATCCATTTAGTACACATCAAAGTTTTTATGTGTTGCATAAGCAAGGAAGATTCGAACAGCTTCAAGTCTTACGACAGGGGCAAAGGTTTTCTCATAGTCAATACCTTCTTGTTGCGAATATCCTTTTATAATCAATCTTGCTTTGTTTCGAACAACATTGCCTTCTCTATCAGTTTTATTTTTGAAAATCCATTTTAAACCAATGACCAAATCATCATCATGTTTTGGAACTAGTCTCCAAACCTTATTTCATTCAAATTCAGCAAGCTCATATTTCATTTCCACAATACAATCAGGATCTTCCAATGCAACCTTAACTGTTTTCGGTTCCATTTTCGAAATGAACACCTTAAACATACAGAATTCCTGGTGAGCATTCAATACCTCATTCTTAGCTTGAATTTGTGCACGCGTCATAACTCCAACATGAGGATCACCAAGAACTTGTTCCTTTGGATGGGTTCGTGTCCATCTGTCCATCAGTGAATATGCAGGATCAAAATCCAAAGGTGCATCTTCGAATATTTCATCCGTTTTAGAACCTTCACCTGCATTCGATACATTATCAGAAACATCATGAAAATTATCAGTTTGATCAGTAGAAAAATTAGGTATTTATCCATTTAGCTCACCCTCAACTAATGGATTTGGATTGAGATGCTCCCCCTTGACATCAACTTTGTTTTGTCATTTACAAAACCTGGTGGTTGTTCGACATAAACCATTTCTTCCACGACTCCATTGAGAAAAGCGCACTTAACATCCATTTAGTACACATCAAAGTTTTTATGTGTTGCATAAGCAAGGAAGATTCGAACAGCTTCAAGTCTTACGACAGGGGCAAAGGTTTTCTCATAGTCAATACCTTCTTGTTGCGAATATCCTTTTATAATCAATCTTGCTTTGTTTCGAACAACATTGCCTTCTCTATCAGTTTTATTTTTGAAAATCCATTTTAAACCAATGACCAAATCATCATCATGTTTTGGAACTAGTCTCCAAACCTTATTTCATTCAAATTCAGCAAGCTCATATTTCATTTCCACAATACAATCAGGATCTTCCAATGCAACCTTAACTGTTTTCGGTTCCATTTTCGAAATGAACACCTTAAACATACAGAATTCCTGGTGAGCATTCAATACCTCATTCTTAGCTTGAATTTGTGCACGCGTCATAACTCCAACATGAGGATCACCAAGAACTTGTTCCTTTGGATGGGTTCGTGTCCATCTGTCCATCAGTGAATATGCAGGATCAAAATCCAAAGGTGCATCTTCGAATATTTCATCCGTTTTAGAACCTTCACCTGCATTCGATACATTATCAGAAACATCATGAAAATTATCAGTTTGATCAGTAGAAAAATTAGGTATTTATCCATTTAGCTCACCCTCAACTAATGGATTTGGATTGAGATGCTCCCCCTTGACATCAACTTTGTTTTGTCCATGCTCCCCCTCGAACTGATGTGTATTTCGATCATGCTCCCCCTCAACAGTTGAATCATGAATATGATCATGTGACTGCGAACTCAAGTGCTCCCCCTCCACTTGATCACCTTACAAAATAGGTAAACGTTCGATATGCACTTGTGAAGTTAAGGTAGATTGAGAATCATCTTCTTCCCTACTCACCGTCAAATCATCAGAATGCTTCGATGCTTCAGGAATCCAATTATCATCAGCATGAACTTCAACATCTATTGCTCTTTCTGAAATACCAAAAATTAAATCATAGTCAATATCAAAAGAATTCACAATGGCTGACTCATCATTCGTTTCATAAAGAATTGGCTTTTGTGCGAAAGTCTATTCGACACGTTTGACGTGATAGTCATCGAAAGTAAGATTGAACGTTTCCTCAATCTTTCTTGTTCGCTTATTTAACACCCGGTATGCAACAAAGTTGTGTGAGTATCCTAAGAATATCTTTTCATCATTTTTTGACTGAAATTTCAAAAGATAATCTTTGACATACATGATAAAGCAGTTGCAACCAAAAACATGGAAAATTTTCACATTAGTCTTTCGATTGTTGATGATTTCATAAGGGGTTATGTTAAAACGACGATGAATGAATGAGCACTTTTGAGTGAAGCACGATGTCAAGATTGCTTCTGCCCAGAGATATTGAGGCATATTCGCATATGTCAGCATTGTTCTTTCTGCTTCGCATAGAGATCTATTCCTCCATTCGACAACACCGTTTTGTTGCGGTGTGTAAGGAGATGAAAAATTATGAGAAATACCTAATTCAGCCAAGAATGAATCAAGGATCTTATTCTTGAATTCTGAACATTATCACTTTTGATTCGTCTAACTTTCTTCCTCAGAACTAATTCGATGTTCTTGATCAAATCTATCATCACTTGAGCAGTTTCAGACTTTTAACAAAGAAAGAAAACCCAAGTAAACCTTTAAAATGTAACATCCCGATATTTGGCAGGTATTCCCGAACCCTCTTCTATCATTTCCTTGTCATTTATAGTCCTTGGGGGTTGGAAGTGAAGAGCCAAGATCGGTTTAAGGGCCAAGTTTGCAAACTTGGGCCAAGAGGGAGTACGTTGTGCGTACATAAGAGTACGCTAAGCGTACTTAGATCCGCCTTAGTACGCTGGGCGTACTAATGTCTGGGTGAAACCCTAATATTTAGGGTTAGGGGCCTATATAAGCAACATTATGAGATCAAAACCTCCCTCACCTCAGCCTCCACAGATTACATTCGTCCTCCCCAAACCCTAGCCTCTCCTTTGTGTGTTTAAGCTTATTTGGTGTGTTATTGAGTGCTTTAAGAGGAAGGTATTGCATCAAAGTGTTGGAGAAGAAGATCAAGCTTGTAGATCTGAAGTTAGCATGTGCTCAAGAAGCTCCAGAAGGTATAAAGTTCCAAACTTTATGCATATATGCATAGATCTCACCATTTTACTTTATTAGAAGCATATCCTGTCCCAAAATCCATAAGTGGTGCATGTTGTGATTTGGACAAAAAGGGTTGTCCTTCTAGACTCTTGAAGGGACCTTGAGTGATAAAAATGAGGTCCCATTAGCTGTATGTGTCCCATGCATGGAGAAATAAGGTCTTAATGGATTAATACCAAGCATTAAGAACTTTATGGATGTCCAAAGCGATAAAGTTCATGACTTTATGGATCCTAGGCATGTTAGGTCTCTGGATCTGAAGTTTGGGCTTAAGTGCTTAAGCCATTAAGCACTTAATAAGGTTTTGGCAAACTGTTGAGTACGCCCAGCGTAAATCGAGTACGCCCAGCGTAAATCCAGTACGCCCAGCGTACTGGGTCAACCACCCTGATGGTGATTAACATCTGGTCGAGTACGCCCTGCGTACCAGAGGACTACACCCCGCGTACGTCCTTTGTTGGGCTTTTGTCAATTGTGCTTTGAGTTTTGGACTTTTTATGGACTAAATAGAATTGGGCTTTTTTTGGACTTTATAAATAAAATATTTTGGGCTAGGTAGTGATAGTGGATCATGGGATTAGGCCCAATTAGGAGGTTGGGCCCAATTTAGTAAATTGGGCCAATAATGGGCTTTATATATATAGACCTTCAAGTTAAGGACTTGGTATTGGGCCTTGGCCCAATAAAGAGAATGGATTTAATGAGTTGTGTGGACACTTAGTCAAGAAGTTATTTTGGGTATTAACTTAGTATTTATTATGTAATAGTTCGGGATTTCCGGTGAGACAGCAGTCAGAGGCTCGGTATTTCAGCACTACTTGCGAGGTGAGTTATCCTCACTATATCAACAGGGTCTAAGGCATCAAGGCCGGCCCTTTATGGATTGTATCCGGTTATGGCATGATATGTTTATTGGTTAGCATCATGGTGGTTAGGATGACGTTATGATTATGCTTAGTGACCTGGTTAGGTCGGTGTCCTGGTAATAGGATGTTGTTATGCTATATGATCTGTTAGATCGGTTTGATTGTTATATATGTATGCCAGCGTATGATAGTTATGTGTACATGTTTGTCTTGATTTGGGATGGGTTGAGGCGGTCCTGCTTTGTGCTGAAGGCCAACATACCCAGGGCGGACCGGATAGACTACAAACCCGAAAGGGTATGGTAGTCAGACTGAAGGCCCGACGAGCGGTTCGGATAGGCTGAAGGCCCCGAGAGGCGGCCCAGACGTGTCGTAGGCTCAGAGAGCGGTCCAGATAGACTGAAGGCCTGCGAGGCGGTCCAGTCAGGCTGAAGTCTCATTATGCATGTTGTTCTGTATTTGTTGATATGATATGATTATGGTTATATGAGGATGATATTTAGGGGGTAACTCACTAAGCTTTCGAGCTTAAAGTTTCAGTTTATTGTTTCAGGTACCTCTGGTGATCGCGGGAAGGCGAAGGCATGATCGTACCGCTCCTCCTGCTGTTATGAATTTATGATTTGATACTGTGATACTCTGATATTTATTATTTTGAAAACAAACTTTGTAATATTAAATGGATTTAAGTGTTTTGAAAAAATTAAATTTGGCATGATTTTTTATGGGTGTTACAGAAAAATCATCAACAATGACCAGTATGTACTTCTTCTTATTGAGAGTCTCAATAGTCGAAGGTCCACAAAGGTCAATGTGAAGAAGTTCTATAGGTTCGATGATCTTTGAACCGCTGACAATGGGATGACCTTGACAATGTTGCTTTCCCTGTTCACATGTTGCACATAACGAATCGTTATCAAATTTTGATACAAGTAAGCCATGAACAAGATCATGTATAACCATTTTGTTAAGATTCTTGAAATTCAGATAGGAGAGTTGACGATGCCACAAACAGTTGAGATCGGATGAGGATTTCGAAAGAAAGTAGACAGAGGGAACACTAACAATTGGCTTCATGTCGAGTGTGAATATGTCACCTTTATTTTTCGACTTAAGCAAAACTTCCTTCATTTCTTTGTTAGAGATGACACTTCCTTCTTCATCGAAGACTACTTGATTTTCGGTGCCCATAACAAGTTGCAAAACACTTATCAAGTTGTGTTGTAAGCCTTCAACATATGCCATTCCGTTTACAGTAAACTTCTCATTCGTTACTTTTCCATAACCTTTCACTTTGCATTTTTTATTGTTTCCAAACTTCACTACTCCAACAGTATCCAAACTTCTATAGGCTCGCAGATTCTCCTTTCGACCTGTCATGTGACGAGAGAAACCACTATCGATATACCAATGTTCATCGTATTGCTCGTCACATAGTACCTGCAATCAATAAAAAAAATTAGGTCCCCAAGGATTTTTGGGTCCTTGGATATTAGTTTGAAATGCATTGTGAAATGAAGAGCCTAACACCCAATTTCGACCTTTTAACTTTAAACTATCTATTAAGTTAACTTTGACAGAGTTAGGCATCGAAATGTAATCATTCAATGGTTTAGGTTCGACACTGACTTTCCCTTTTCCATCTACAGTTCGTTGTGTTTCAATTTTTGTCTTTGGAATTTCTTTCCACCGTTTCACTGATGGATTTGACTCCAGTGAAGATGAACTATCATTTGGGGAATCATTTAAGTAGCTTTCATAAGCATACTTAATTTGCTCTTCAGAGTACTTTCCCGATTGGTATTGCTTCCCTTTGCCTTCGAGCCAATGGTTGATATTCTTCACTTCATTTTTCCCTTTCACAAAAGTAGCTTTAACTTTTTGCTTTGATTCAGGATTTGGAAAGTGAGGTTTTGTTGGCTTAAACGATTCATGTTTCTTCCCGTTTACTTCCAATTTTTGAAAATTTCGTTTTGGAAGAGATGGATTTGGAGAATTATGAAACCAATTTTGATATTACTTATTATAACCAACTGATGTTCGATTAGAAACCTTTTGTCCTTGTGGAAAACTTCTTTGACTTTGAGCTTGATTGAAATTTCTTTGTTCATTACTTCGAACAACATTTCTTTGAAATTTTTTTTGAGAAAACCTTTCATTTGGAGGATATGGAACGAAATTCCTTGGACGTTGGTTTTGAGCAAAAGTTACATTTCCTTGTTTTTGAATAATTGGAGTTCGAACTTGCTTTTGAACATTACATAGACCATTTGGTAAATCATTTTTCTTTTGAGTGAACTTGTTTTGAACAAAGGTCTTATTTTGAGAAAAAGTCTTAACTTGTTTAGATGGGTTTTGCTTAAAAACTTTTTGTTTTTGAAAAGTCTTGACATTTTTCCAATAGACTTTGTTTCGTGCTTTTGACATCGAAACACCTTCCTCTTTTGCAACTTTTTGAACACTTTCAATGAAGATTTGTGACTTTGTTTTTTGATTTTTCAAAACAGTTTCATTTGTTTGAACATCAACATTTGATTTTAAGATTTTACTTCCCAAAGTCGTTTTGGTTTTTGTCTTTGAAAAGTAGCTGAGTTTTTGTTTAAGCTATTTTCAACCGTGCTTTGGTTCGAGAAGAAACCTTCTTTTGTCACACCTTTGTTATCTTCTTCAACAATTTTTTTTATCTTAGGATTCACCTTGTCACCATTTCCTATAGTGACAAACACTTGATTTGGGAACACAATTGCATTAGTGCATTTGAAACACGGATATACGACTAATTTTGATTCAAGATAATGAGGACCTTTATCTTTCATCACCATTTCGAACTAATCTGTTTCTTCAAAAACATGTTCGACAACAACTCTGGGAATAGTTGTTTCAATCGACATGTCATCCTCATCACTATCACTATCACATTCTTCAACAACCACTTGATCATAATCATAAACTTTCAATGTAGAGGGTTGGTTAGTCTTAACCTTATCCATTGAATCGTGACAAATTTATTTGCCCTTGACCATCGAAGTGACATTAATGAGAGATAATTGAGAACAATCAACAATTTCCTCTTCCTCAGTTTCACTGATATTGTCAGAATCATCTTCGATATCAGCAAAAATTTGTTGAGAGTCTAATGTCAAATTCTCAGTCATGTTCAAAATTTTGATTTGTTCAGTATTAGTGAGAGTTTCATTAACAATATGCACTAAATCATCATCATTCAAACATTCATCAATTTTAACAATTCCATAAGCATATGAATCATTAGGCACTTTATCGAATTTTGATATTTTATTTTCGCCATCATAGGAAGTAGCATAAATTTTCTCTCTTTCGTATTCTAAGAAAGGTAATAACTTCCTATGTTGCTCTTTGCATATATCTGAAGAGTGATGAAGATCAGTTAATTTGGCTTACAATCTCTTAGCGCTATTACAGTAAATGTTTTGCTGTTTCATTACCAAAATATTATCATATGTAACTGAATCCCTATCTAGAGTGATATTTTGCAACTGCAGCTCTAGACTATCAATTCTACTCTTCTTAGAATCCAAGCGATTTTGAGCATCCAACAATAATGTTTTCGAACACTCAGCTTCGCTACTAACAGAAATTAGAATATCATTAACATATGAGAGAGTATCAACGAAATCAGATAAAACTGTAAGATAAGAACTTGAAGGAATATTAAAATATTCAAGAAGAGAACGTACCTTCGATGTCATAGGTGACTTATCAGCTCCTATTGACACGAAACACCTCCCAGTGACTTTTTCTTCTTCTTCAGATTGTGAAAACATCACACCATGGATGGGATTTCTCATCTCTTCATCGTCTGAACCAGATGAACATATCTGGTAGGTTCCTTCCTCTTCATCTCCTCCCTTTGCGACCAACGACAAACCTTTTGTCTTCGCTCTCACCTCCTCCAGTCTTTCGACATAGTATGCTTCGACTTTAACTCTCTCCTTTTTCTCTTCTTTCTTTCTCAGCATGCAGTCTATTGCAAGATGATTTGCAACATTACAGTAGTTACAATCGAACCCTGAATCTCCCTTAAGCTTTTTCTCACTATTCTCAACAGCACACTTGCTTTCTTTCTTCTCTTCCTTTGACTCTACTCTTATTCCTTTCCCAGATGAAGTATTACCCTTGAATTCATTGTTGTTTTTGTATTTCAGATTGAAAGGCTTCTTAAAGAACTTTTTTCACTTTATTGTTTGTATAAAACGCCACAGCCGCATCCTTTGAATTCATCAAAAATCCTTCATATTTAGAACCCACTAGTTCAACAACTTCGATCTCAGAGTCTTTTGCTGAAACCTTCGACATCAAGGCCAGAGGACCTCCTAGACTAATCTTCCCTTCCTCATAAATTTCATTGATTTCGCTCTCATGAGCTTTGAGCACATTATACAAGTATCCCACTGAATAGTCATCGAAGCTTTGCTGAGTATTTATCATTAAGCTTATATTCCTCCACTCCTTTCGCAATCCCATCAGGAATGTAAGATTGTATTCAAGAGTTGAGCGTGTAACGCCATAGTGATAGCACTTGAATACCAACTCATTCAAGTGATCATAGTAGAGTTCGATGGTTTCACATTCCTTCTGCTTTAATTCGCCTAGTTTAAGTAAACATTGCTTAACAGAGCTCTTCTTTGTCTTTTCACTTCCTTGATACTTTTCCTTCAAAGTATCCCAAATCTCTTTTGCAGACTTGCATCCTCGAACAAAGTTGTAAACAACTGGTAGAAGAGCACCGCGAAGTTCACGAAGACACTTCTTATTATTAGCCCCGTACTTATCCTTTTGAGCAGCCATACCAGTGGTTGAACCTGCATTTCCTACTTCAGCAAACATTTCAAGACGATAACTTCGCTTAGTGATACATCGCCAGAGATCTTCATTGATCTCGTTGAGGTAATCCTCCATGCGATCCGCCCATTGATCGTAATACTCTGGAATGAGCATTGGAATCTTAATAGAAGATCCAAGCAGATGAGAAAAGCTAGACATTGTGTTCATATTGAAATTCGCCATTTTTGTATGAACAAAAGTGGCGATAAGATTAAGAAAAAAGATCTAACGGGTGAATCTATCATAAAATGATCAGAAAACACTCGATCTATCAAATGATTGCAGAATCGAAACAAATCAATCAATTAGAATTAGTTTTCTAAATCAAAAGTGCGTAAATCTTTTGAATCGGAAAGTGCGATTCAAAAACTTTTGAAAAGACGAGAAAACCATAAAATGACTGAATGTATCCTGCTCTGATACCAATTGTAGTGTGTTTGAATCGAGTATTAAGAACAAAATCAATAACAGAAAGAGTATCGAACACAATCGTAAATAAGTTATGTTTGGCTCGTTGATTTCATCTAAATGAGTATACAAGTACACGAGAGAGAAAAGAACGAAATGCTCAAGTGCTCCTCTCGACTTCTATACTAACCCTATTTATAGGGTGATACATACGTACAAAAACTATGTAAGGACTAGACTTTACGCTTCGACATCTAACATTGCCTTACATAATACATACATAGCGAAGTGCTTGACTTTGACTTCGACACTACAGAGACCAAAAAGTACTTCGACACCTCACTATACATTTCGACCCATACATCCTGTAAACACAAAAAATAAAATAAAAAAAAACTGAAAAATAATTTTTTGCGGTTTTTAGCCCACAAAAAGGATCGGATAACTAAAAGCAACTAATTTCTTCTTTAATAAGTCGTTCCCCGACAATGACGCCAAAAACTTGATGTGTTATTTTTATACCACTAGTTTTAAATTTATAAAATCATATCGAATGTGAACTAGTTTTAAAACACAAATAGGTAGTGTACCTAGTCGTGAAGTAATATAGTCTAAGGTAAGAAAGGGTGTCAAACTCTCGGGGAACGAATATGATTTTGAATCAAATTAATAAAAAAATTGGGGTTTTTCTAATTTTACAAGTTCAGGAAACTTAAATTATAAAATTTTAACAACTAAGCAAACACAAAGCAAATAATGTGATTCTAAAGCAGTATATTTGAAGTACTTCCACTAGAATTTGAATCCTCTTAGTTTTCTATGTTTGACTCGTTAGCATGCAATAGATTAATGAGTTGGTTACCGAATTTCATGACTAGTTATTTTGGTTGGATTTCCTAGTTCTAATGATTAATAAGCATCTAATTCCAATGATCGTGCAATTAGTGAATACAAAATCATATAATTAAATTCAACTATGAACGATATGACATAACGATACTTATCAACGGTCATGAAAATAAATCAAACATACCATGGATAACTATTATACTTTAACACATTAAAATTACCGATTAATATTACCTAACCCTAGGATTGGATAAAGCTCTAGTCTTAACAATTTAATGATCATAAACGTTAAGAATCAAGCTAATGTAACTAGATTGATCATCTAAACTGTACATAACTCACAAGCATGTAATAAAAATCAGAACGTTTATATGTAAGATAAAAAATCACTCGATCACAATTTAAAATCCAACTCACATAATCCTACTAAGGAAATCAAAGCATATTAACTAGGGTTCATCTACATCTAGTGAAATTAAAGGGTTATTAGCCCATGATCATATCAGAAACACACATAATCAAAGAGTAAACTACGCTAAACATTGTAAAAACTAAGAAAAATGAATAATTAATGAAGTTCTTCACTCTAATATCTTCGGTCCGTTTTCTCCAATCGAAATCTAGCCTCCCAAGGGTTTCTCAAAAGTATTTTGTCACTTTATGTCGCAGCCTACACGTCGTGGCATAATGTTTGCCATGTCGTGGGAGATAATTTTCTTTCGTAGGCCTCAAACCTTCATGCAGTTCAGTCGAGAAGCTTCTAATCAACCACGTCATGGGAATGTAGTGTCCACGACATGGCATCCAATTAATGCATGTTTTCTTCTCTTCTCTTCCTCTTTATGCATGATCTAACCTTTAAGTTTCCAGCTTTGTCCAATTTTAGTCATTTTCATTGAAAATGTCATTCTTTGGCTACAAAATAGATTTTATATTTGTTAAGCACCAAATATCTTTGTAATTAAGGAAAATAAAGCTAAAATGTACTTAAATAATGCATAAATATATGTATAAATATAGAAATATCACTCCCAAATGTTTCTTTGCTAGTTGGGTATCACCTACTTCCGCCCAACATATCGGTGATCGACACTTGTGCCTATAAAGAGCCTCAAGTGGTGCGGATTTAATGTTGGTGTTATAACTGTTGTTATAAGAAAACTCTATCAAAGGTAGATGAGTATCCAATGCGATTTTGAAGTCTATCACACAAGAGTGGATCATGTCTTCCAAAGCCTGAATGATCCTTTCAATTTGACCATCGGTTTGCGGATGGTAAGCCATGCTCATGTCAAGGCGTGTTCCCAAGGATTTCTACAATGATTGCTAAAATCGCAAGGTGAATCTGCTATCTTTATCAAAGGTGATAGTAATTGGCATCCCGTGTAATTTGATGATTTCCTTCAGATAGGTTCTGGTTAGCTTCTCCATCTTGTATGTTTATTTGATTGGAAGGAAGTGGGTGGACTTAGTTAATCTGTCAACGACTACCCAAATAGTGTCGTAACCACTAGATGTATTCGGTAGTTTTGTTATGAAGCCCATTGAAATGTGTTTCCACATCCACTTGGGTATTTATTGTTGTTGTAATAATCCTGAGGGTTTTTGGTATTCTTCTTTGACTCTGGAACAAGTCAAGCATTTTTCATAAGTGACAATTTCTGATTTCATGTTTTACCACCAATATAGTCTCTTCAGATCCAAATACAAATTTTTGGATCCAGGATGGACGGAATACCATGATCTATGAGCTTCATCCATGACTAAGCTTCTAAAGTCACCAAAATTTGGCATCTAAATTCGGTTCATGAAGTATCATGTTCCATCATCCCTAAGCTCGAATTGTTTATCCATTCCTTGCATTGACTCGTTTTCGATGTTTTCTCCATTTAGAGCCACAAGTTGAGCATCTTGGGTCTAAGTGGAGAGGTTTGAATGGATGATTATCGTTAATGATCGTACTCGACGGGGTTTTGTGGATTCCTTTCTACTCAAAGCATCTGCTACTACATTTTCCTTGTCATGATGATAAAGAATTTAATGTTCGTATTCATTTAGCATCTCAACCCATCTTCGTTGTCTCATGTTGGGTACTTTTTGGTCGAAGATGTGTTAAAGGCTCTTGTGATCTGTGAATATGGTACAATTCGTATCGTAAAGGTAGTGTCTCAAAATCTTCAAGGTGAAAACTATATCTCCCAGTTCTAGAACATGGTTAGTGTAGTTGTTCTCATGTACCTTGACATGTCGAGAAGCATAAGCAATGACCTTGTCTCCTTGCGTTAATATGCATCCTAATCCTTGATGTGACATATTACAATACACGACGAAGTCATCTGTTCCTTTCAGAAGGGATATGATCGGTGCATTACATAACATTTGTTTTAACTTCTAGAACACAGATTTTTGTTTGTCTTCCCAATCAAATTCTTATCTTTTTGTGTTAATGTTGTGAGGGGTTTGGCTATCTTAGAGAAGTTCTCATTGAACCTCTGCTAAAAGCCTGCAAGGCCTAAGAATTGATGCAATCCTGTCGGTGTCTTTGGTGCTTCTCAATTCTTGATTGCTTCTCTCTTGGAGGATCGACATGAACACATTTGTTGTTGATCACATGCCCTTGAAAGTGTACTTATTTAATCCAGAATTCACATTTAGAGAATTTGGCATATAACTTTTTTTTCGCAGCAGTTCTAGGATTAGTTGTAGGTGTTAACCGTGTTCCTCCTTGGTTTGTGAGTACATCAATTTTAATTTGTTGAATACAATCACAAATTTGTCCAAGTATGGTTTGCATACACGATTTATGAGGTCCAGGAAGGTTGCATGTTCATTAGTCAAAGCGACACAACTAGGAACCTATAATTATGATTTATCAGTAATTCCATGTTATAATACTGATTAGACAAAACTGCACAAATGGTCCCTGTGGTTTGCTCAAAATTGCCACTTTGGTCCAAAAAAGTTTGGACTAGTACCAGAGGTCCAAACTTTTCATTTTGTTGCGAGTTTGGTCCGATTTGCTTTAAACTTTTTTATAAAGAAGATTTTGCCCTTGCTTTTTGCTTTTTTTAGTTTTTTATTTATTTAAATATTTTTCTGATTAAAAGAAAAATTAAAAAAACCAAATCTCTCTCTCTCTCTCTCTCCTTTTGAAGAAAATATCTCATCTGGGTATCTTTCCAATCTCGTTTTCATTTGGGTTTTTCTAAATCATAACTCAATGGAAATCATTTGTGAGTTTTTTTTAAAGGGTAACTTAAGAATCAGATTCCTAAATTCGAATCAAAAACTAAAATCGTGTGTGTTCGTGTTTCTAGAAATCAATTTAAGAGTGTGTGTGCGTGTTCTAAATTTCTGGAAATCGATTATTGGGTGTTCATCCCTCATCTTCATATGGAAATCGATTCTGTGTAATTGGATTTATGCTTCGATGGTTGTTTACTGGAATAAAAAAGATGAAAGAAAGTTAGATGATTAGATATGAAGAGGAGGAGGGGTTTCAGATCGACAGATCTGAAGAAGGATTTCAGACTTCACTGGCTCAGATCTGTTCGTGTCTGAGGAGGAGATCGGAGACATGAGCTCACGACTGAAGAATATCGTCAGAGAGATGAGGTAGAGAAGCAGATTTCGATTTAGGGTTTTTTCCTCTGTCGTTTCGTCTTCAGATCATCGTATGTGTGTTCAGATGAAGAGCCCAAGAACCCACGAACTCGATCTGATTTCGTCTTCATGATTTCGTTTTCTTCTTTCTCCCTTATTCGATATGCCCTCTATTTCGTCTTCTGATACCGTGGTACTGGAGGAGTGGAGGGTGTGGTTGGGGTGGGTTTTTCGGTGACACTGAAAATCGAGCCACAGATGGTGAAGATGAACTGAGAAGGGTGTGGTGTTGATCCTGATAGTGATGAAGAACACAAATAGATATGAAAACAGATGGAGAAGACGAACATATCTGAAAACAAATGGAGAAGACTAACCTTAGATATGATTTCTCATTCTCTTTTCTCCATCTCCATTGAGAATTGACGTGTTCAACAATTTGTTCTAGGTGTTTTTTTTGTTCTTTTTTTTTGTTCATCTGGACAATTTTCAGGAAGAAGAAGATGGGTAATTGGAGAGAGAGAGAGAGAGAGAGAGAGAGAGAGATTTATTTTTATTTTTTATTTTTTTAAATCTGAAAATCAGAATCACAAAAAACAATTAAGAAAACAAAAAAGAAAATCATATTAACAGGGGCAAATCCGTCCTTTTGAATAAAATCAGAATATAATGGACTAAACAAGCAACAAAATGAAAATTTTGGACCTCTGGTGCTAGTCCAAACTTTTTTGGACCAAAGTGGCAATTTTGAGCAAACCACAGGGACCATTTGTGCAGTTTTGTCTACTGATTAATCTACTTCCGGGAGAGGTGTCTAGAATGGTCACGTTGGCTTGATTGTTGGATTTCATAAAATTTATATGCCGAAAAGATCCTGCCTCCCAACTGTCCTTCCTGGATGATCCTTACTTTATAGATCTATCAGTATTCATTGGGATTAGTGATAGGTCTATCCTACGCTACCAGATCGTCATAGAAATCAATAAGTTATAGTGTTATAGGTTAATAGTCATTAGGCGCATTACCCGTCGGTTGGATCACCAATCGGATCGCTCAGATCCTGGCAATCGACTAAGTAACTGTCCAGGTGAGTTCATATCATTATATTATGTATTCTAGTATATTACCATGTATGTTAGGATATATTAGCCAGTAGAGTAGAACACGTAGTATAGTTTCTATGTACCTGTAAAGCCGAATGTGTAGTATCTATATGCATAATTGTTGGTATGCTTAAAAGTTAGTGAGGGTTGATGGTGGAACGAATAAAGTATAGGAACCTATAGAACCGCGTCTGTGTCGTTAGGGTTGATGGAGGAACGAATAAGTACGGGAGCCTATAGACCCGCATAGATTTTTGGCAAGACGATTAAAGTATGGGAGCCATTATTTGTATGCATATATAAGTATTATGGTATATGGTATATTGGGGGAACTCACTAAACCTAACTCTTACCCAGTTGTTTATTAATGTTTTTCAGGAGCTTCATTGGTTTATAAGAAGGGAAAGGTTTGACTGTACATATGCGCATTTGCAATCATGTTTTTGCATAATGTAATAAATACTCTGATGTAAATGAATATTTTGAATAAATAAAAATGAAAATTTTGGTTTGAAAAATGGGACGTTACATATTATAACTCATAAGATTAACATTGATCCTTCTTTCAGACCAATACACCAAAAAAGAAGGAAATTTGCACCTAAGAGAAATCAGATCATCCAAGAAGAAGTAGAAAAACTTCTCAAAACAAGGATGATCAAGGAAGTAAAGTTGCCAAGGTGGCTGGCCAACGTGGTCATAATACAAAAGAAGAATAGAAAATGGCGAGTATGTGTGGATTACATGGATCTTAATAGGGCTTGTCCTAAGGATCATTTCCCCTACCACACATAGATTTCACGACAGATGCTACGGTTGGCCATGAACTGCTAATGTTCATGGATACATCAGCAGGGTTCCAACAAATTCAAATGGATCCATCTGACCAGGAGGATACAACATTCATAACCCCAACATGTATATATTGCTATACTGTTATGCCTTTTGGTCGTAAAAATGCAGGTGCAACGTACCAATGGCTAGTTAACCGGATGTTCGAAGATAAACTGTGGGACAACATGGAAGTATACATCGATGAAATGGTGGTCAAATTAAATAAAGATGAAGAACACCTCAAGGATCTTGAGGACGCCTTCAACATACTAGACGAATACAACATGAAGTTGAATCCTTCAAATTGCCATTTTGGAATGAGATCAGGAAAATTCCTCAGATACATGGTGACTAAAAGAGGAATAAAAGCAAGTCCATAGAAAATAAAGGCCATCATCAATTTAAGATCCCCATCCTCGACAAAGGATATTCAGAGTCTAACAGGAAGAGTAGCAGCACTAAATAGGTTCGGCTCAAGATCCTCGGAGAGGTGTAAACCTTTCTATGACATCTTGAAGAAGAATAAAAGGTTTGAGTGGATCAAAGAGCACGAAGATGCTTTTCAGGAACATTAAAATTATTTAATATTAGCACCCTTATTGGTGAAACCACTAGATGGGGAACCATTACTCCTATACCTCTCAGTATCCTGTAACGCTGTAAGTGATGTTTTAGCCAAGGATCTTAACGGAGACCAACATCTCATCTACTATGTAAGTAAAAGTCTCTTGGATCCTGAGACCAGGTACTCCCATATTGAAAAACTAATACTTGCATTAGTAACTGCTTTCAAAAAATTAAGACACTATTTTGAAACACATTCTATACATGTAAAGACTAACTATCCCATTAAGAATGTTATGCGAAAACCAGAGATGTCAAGTAGGATGGCAAAGTGGTCCGTGATGCTGAGCACATATGACATCAAATACGAACCAAGATCAGCAATAAAATTACAAGCACTAGCAAACTTTATTGTTGATTCAATGATGATCTACAACCTGAAGCAGAATTGGAAAGCAAGGAACTCAAAAAAGAAGAAAGCATGGGAAGATGGACACTCTTCAATAACGGATCTTCCAACTTCAGAGGAACAAGCCTAGGGATCATACTAAAATCGCCACAGGGGAACATCATACCCCAGGAAGTCAACTGTGAATTCGATGCAACCAACGAGGCTAAATACGAAGCATTAATCATGGGATTACAGCTGGCCAAGGATCTTCAAATCAAGGATCTTCAGGTATTTGTTGATTCCTTATTATTAACTAATCATTTTAATGGATCCTATGCAGTAAAAGGAAAAAGACTAGCACTATACCTCTAGATACTCAAAAAATTGGCCTCCGAATTTTAAGCTTTCAGCTTAAGCGAAGTTCCCAGAGAAGAAAATGTTGAGGCAGACGCACTGGCTAATCTATGATCTTCGTTTAGGATCCCACCAGAAGTCAGGATCCCTATTACCCATATATTGATCTCAACGATAGAAGATACCTCCAACAAACCAGGTAATCCCAATGACCATGATCAAAGAAACAACATAGCAATAATCGAGGATCTTGATCCTCAACCACTTCCTCAAGATCCTAATCATCAGGATCCCAACATTCAGGATCCTCCGCGACACTCAAAGTCCTGGATCCAGCCCATTGTGGAATATCTCCAGAATGGCATGATCCCAAGAGAAGAGAAAAGTGACAAAGCATTCAAAATGAGGGTCTCACGTTTTGTGATGATCCAAGGAAAAATATACAGAAAATCCATGGTAGGCCCATACCTTATATGCTTAGAAGATGTAACATCCTAATAATTCATATAAAATTTTTGTTTTTAAATTCATTCCAATCATACGATAATCACATCAAACAGTCAAAAGTATGTCATAATGAAATATTATCAGAGTATAATTCCCAAAATCACGTGATGCAGAAAGGAACACATAGGCAGATACAGAAAGGATTAGGTTGGGCCCTTCCTTTTCGAGCTGGAAGTATGGAACATAAATTGAAAACCGTAAGCACAAAGCTTAGTGGGTTACCCTAAAATACCCCATACCATATATATATATATATATATATATATATATATATATATATATATATATATATATATATATATAACCGTCAAAACATATTGGGTCTATTTCACCCCCTTCGGTATCTTTCAACCAGTATTGGGTCTATTTCACCCAATTCGGTATCTTTCAACCGGTATTGGGTCTATTTCACCCCTTTCGGTATATTTTAACCGGTAATGTGTCTATTTCACCCCCTTCGGTATCTTTCAACCGGTATTAGGTCTATTTCATCCCCTACCACTACACATATAATCATAACAATAAGAGTCACAGAGACATCAAGCATATACAGGCACAACAGGTAATTGTCACGAAGACAATCATCATACTACAAACATAATCTAATGGGTCGGCATTGGTGCCTTCGACCCACGACTACAATGATGGAAACTCACCTCAGACTGAAGATATCAAATCACACTCAAGTTGATGACTCACAAAATCCTCTCACTCTAAATCACAAGTAATAAAACCCTAATAAGAAATTAGGTCAATAACCCATCCTGAGAGTCCAAACCCTAAATCCTGAGTTTAACGGAAAAAGGCTACTTAATCCTTGCCTTATTGGGCTTAACCCACCAAGGCCCAAATACACTTAGTCCCAAATCCCAAATGATATACCATGACCAAGATGGGACAAATTCCAAATGCCAAACACATAAAAGCTTACGGCCCAACAAGGTACCAAAATCCCTAAGTCCTAAAAATTGCCTGAAATAAAGCCCAAGTCCCTTCTGATGAGTATGCTAAGCGTGCCATCAGTACGCCTGGCGTACTCGGAAGCTTTGCATCGTTGGGACCCCAAGCACGTACGCTTAGCATACATATGCGTACGCCCTACACACGCCCCAAATGGCCAATTCCCTTTTTTGAGGTATTAATCAGTTAAGACCTAACATCCAACTTCAAATCTAGGCTCCTTAAAACATATTAAGCCATAAAGTTGTAAACTCTATGCTTTTTCATGTCTTAAAACGGTCAAATCTTGGACTTTATTACACTAACTTCATGAAACCACCTTCAACTCGTGCATGGTTGAACTTAACCCATGAAGACTCCATTTTTATGCTCAAGGGACACTAAAAACCCCAGGATCTATCATTATAACCTTCCGGGGTAGCTCATACTCTCAAGAAACACATTAAGGACCATTTTATGAAGAAATAAGCCCTAAACTAGAACTAACACATGGAGTCATCAAGGTAGGAGCTTTTTACCTATAACAAGATTGAAATGGTGAATAACTTCTGGATTTACAAGCTTCCTCTTGACCAATGCTTCTCCACTAGTCTTCTTCTTCTTTACTAAGCACCACACACACCCAAAACATACATACAAGTTCAATCTCTTTGGAAAATGGATTAGGGTTTCGAGGTTAGTTCAAAAAGGAAATGGAGTTTGAGTAGGTGAAGAACTTAAGGGGCTTAATGAGCTTAAATAGGGTTAAAACACTCAAAAATTAGGGTTTTCCCTTGGCTTGCGTATGCATGAGTACGCCCAATATACGTAGGGGACACCCTGCTTCGCGCGTGCATAGGAGTACGTCGTGCGTACCTTGTGTATGCCTAGCGTACTCAAGTCCGTTCCATAGATAATCGAATAATTAGTGAAAGTTTTTACGTAGTGATTCGGGCGTTACAGAAGATCACGAGGTTGCAAAAGTTGTAAAATATATACATGTAGGAGATTGTGCCAACCACACCAGGGGCAGATGAATTAGTCTAAAAACATTGACATGGTGTTAGCTAGAGGATCCTTTTTTGGATCAATCTGATGAATTAGTCTAAAAACATTGACTTGGTGTTAGTTGAATTTGCCAATGTTTAAGATCTTCAAACTTTTGGATCTTCTCATCTTCTGCTCAAATTCAAAACCAAAAAATTACATTTAATTTTGAAAACAAAAAGATTGTGCCAGGAAAGAAAGGTTTTTCTTTATGAAACACAACTATATCCCCAACGATGATCTCCTGCCAATAAATTAGGTTAAAAAGGGTAGGATTTTATTTAATTATGGTATGGATCATGAAATTCACACTCCCTTACTTTGTTTGTTTTGACGCAGCTTTCAAGTTCGAGAAAGTTGTTCCATCTGCTGAAGATATTGAGGAGAAGATTGAAAGCTTTCTTGTTTTTCCTGAGGCTGAAAGATCTTGCAAGTTTGACCATTCCAACATCCATGAAGGTTCTTCCACCATTGCTTTGATGTCTACTAGTAAGAATCCTTCTTTTTTACTTGTTTCATTTTGGGGATCTCAAACCGATGAGGGCTCTTTTCAATTTTCAGGATCCAAAGCTACACATTGTACCGTTCGCTTCTCCCTCTCGGAAATTGATCAGGGCATGTCTAGCGGTCAGCTCGTGGCCAAGAAGGAGAAGACATCCTTCTGGAGCACGCCTTGGAGATCAAGGATGCGATTGTTGAGGTTAAGAGAAGTGTCGCCAAAGCCATCTGGGAGATGAAGATTAAGTTGGAAATGGATGTGGCGAACACAAGATCTTGGAATGTGGTTGTTTGGCATGAAGCTCTGGCCAAGTTGACTGGTAGACACGTTAATGCCATTCAGGATCCTACGGAGAAGAAAAAGTGAAGGGAGGAAGAGAATAAAAAGATAGATGATACCCTGACTTGGGGTGATCAAACCTTGAATTAGTTTTGATTAAATTTCAATACATTTTTAATTTTTTTGGTATGAAAAACAATATTTTCATTTGTTGGGTTGGAGGGCAACCCCTTTTAAATTTGATGCTTTTGTTTTTGTCTTTTCTTGGGTGGTTGCTTTGGTTGTAGAAAGTAAGATAATGAATTTTTCAAAAGTTTTTCGGGTAATTAAGATCCTAAGAATTTTAGAGTTTATATAAACTATTAGGATCTTAATAATCTGAAATAAATAACCATCTGATTGGGATTCTGTAATATCCGGGATCCTTAAATTTTATTTAAAAAAATCTTGAAAGTTGTTGCAGAACTCTTTCAAAGAAAAAAAAAACTATATATGACAATCTTAGGTGTAAGGATATATAGAACCTGATGTCAGCTTAAAATCCAATTGATCGTTTAGTCATCTCTCTAAACATTTCTTTGGATAGGTTTTATCATCTTGAAGAGAGTTCTTCTAAATAAGTTTTTGGGAGATGAACCCAACTTTAGAATTTACTGAGAAAAGTCCTAACTCAGGTAATATTGGGAAAGATCCCACATAGTAATTCACTGGGGAAGATCCAACTTAGAGTTTTACTGGGGAAAATCACAACTTAAGAAATACTGGGGAAGATCTCAACTTAAGAAATACTAGCGAAAATGTTGGGGAAGATCCCAACTTAGATTATACTGGGGAAGATCGCAACTTAGAATATAATAGGGAAGATCCTAACTTAGATTATACTGGGGAAGATCCCAAATCTTAAGATAACATGACAATGTTATAAACCATAGATTATACTGGGGAAGATCCCAAATCGTAAGATAACATGATAATGTTATAAACTGTAGTTCAAACATTAGGATCTTAACATATGTTCAGAAATAAGAGGGTTGCCAAGTCACTAAAGCGTAAAATGATCCCCTATTCACATCCCATAGTTAGATATCGTGCATCCAAGCGAGGTGTAGAAACCTAAACTCGTGAGAAAGAGGTCATTAACTATTTAAACCTTAGGATCTTAAAATATGTTAAGAAATAAGAGGGTTCCCAAGTCACTAAAGCATGAAATGATCCCCTTACTCACATCTCATAGTAAGATATCGTGCGTCCAAGCGAGGTGTGGAAACCCAAACGCAGATGAAAGAGGTTATTAACTCTTTAATCCTTAGAGGGGATTAAGTCCCCTTAATCGTAGGAGAGATGGTCAATATATATTCGTAGTGGCTAGGATCCTTGAGTTTCTGCATGTTGCAAATGTTAGCTTGGGGTGGGCGTTAGCTTGGATAACATCCCTCTGATGCTTAAGTCAGTAGTGTTCTTAGAATAAAAATAAACTAAGAAAATAAATAAGGGTAAGGAGTAAGTATGTACCTCAACTCGGTTGTGATGAATTGTGACTAAATTGACTTACATAAAGTATGCTTCAAGGTGAATAGCATTTCAGGATCTTGGCAAGATGCTTCCTTCTAGGGTAGCTAGCGAATATGCCTTTATTCCTGCTTTTGAATTAATGATATAGGCATCACACTTCTAAGCATGTAGGAAGGCAACTTTCTTCATGGTTGGCTAATAGTATCATGTTCTTAACACTTTAGAACACAAGGATCTGCCTCCAGTGTGGTTGCCACAAACCCCTTCATGTATGTCTTTTAGAACTTCCATGTCTTGAACTTAGATATGGACCTGTAAAGGGTTTCTTGTATAACACTCCATGGATTATCCAAAAGCATGAGATCCTCATCTTGAACACTTTATCGCTTTTTTCTTCTTTTGGGATTGTACCATTCTAGAGATACTCTATGATGGGTTGTATCTAGGATATCAAAATATATCTGAGGATCCTGATTGTTTGGATCGGGATCCTGAACATCTGGATCCTAGTCAGAGGATCAAGGAATTGGGTCTCCGATTATTGCTATGTTGGTTGTCTGATCATGATCGTCAGGGTCGTCTGGTCTCCTAGAGGGATTTTCTATCGCTGGGATCATTATGTGGGTTATTGGGATCCAGGTCTCTAACGGGATCCTAAGGGAATACTATAATTTGGCTAATGTGTCTTCCTCGGTGTTATCTTCTCTAGGAACTTGATTTAGACTAAAAGCTTCAAATTTGGAGGCTACTTTTTTTTAAGAATTTGAAGGTATAGTGCTAGTCTTCCGCCTTTAACTGCATAGAATACATTAAAGTTTTTAGTTATTAATAACGAATCAATATATACCTGAAGATCCTTGGCAGTTGTAGCCCCATGATCAGTGCTTCATACTTTGCTTCATTGTTAGTTCCATTGAATTCACAACTAACTGTCTGGGTAGGATGTCCCCCTATGGTGATTTTAGTATGATCCTAAGGCCTACTCCTCTAAAGTTAGATGCTCCATCTGTAAAGAGTATCCACTCCCTCATGTTTTCTTCTTTTTGAAGTGATTGGATTTCTAACTCTACTTCAAGTTGTAGATCATCACTAAAATCAACTACAAAATCTGCTAATGTTTGTGACTTTATTGAGGATCTTGGCTCATATTTGATGTCATATGTGATGAGATTCACTGACCACTTAGTCATTATGCCTGATGTTTCTGGTTTTCTTAGGATATTCTTAATAAGATAGTGAGTTTGACACGTATAGTATGCGCTTCAAAATAATGTATTAATTTGGTAGAAGTTGTAACTAGTGCAAGTATTAGTTTTTCAAGGAGAGAGTACCCGGTTTCAGGATCCAAGAGACTTTTACTTACATAGTAAATAGGATGTTATTCGCCGTCAAGATCCTTGGCCAGAACAACACTTACATCATCTGAAGATACTGAAAGATATAGGAGGATTAGTTCCTGATTCGAAGATCCTTGGCCAGGACTCGCTTTTATTTCCCTCTTGGTGTCCATGTAACCAAGGAACTTGCGTTCCTTCATTCCAAAGCGAAATTTAGATTGGTTCAGCTTCATGTTGTATTCATCTAATATATCGAAGACTTCTTCAAGATCCCTGAGGTGATCTTCAGCTCTTTTGGATTTGACCATCATGTCATCAATGTAGACTTTCATGGTTTCCCCCAGTTTGTTCATGGAGATTTGATTCACCAGTCTTTGGTACGTTGTCCTTACATTTTTAATACCAAAATGCATAGCAATACAGAAATATATACCTGTAGGGGTTATGAAGGTAGTATTCTCTTGATCGGATGGTTCCATTTATATTTGTTGGAATCCAGTCGAGGTGTCCATGAATGTTAGTAATCCATGGCATTCCGTGGAATCTCATGGAGTAGATGTGTGGCAAAGGAAAAGGATCCTTAGATTAAGCCTTATTAAGATCCGTGTAGTCCATGCATACTCACCATTTTCCGTTCTTCTTTTATACTACCACCATGTTGGCTAGCCATCTTGGGAACTTTTCTTCTTTAACCATTATTGTCTTAAGAAGTTTTTCAATTTCGTCTTGGATGATTTGGTCCCTTTGGGGTGCGAAATTTCTTCTCTTTTGATGTATAGAACTGAAAGAAGGATCTATATTATGTTTGTGAGTTATATTTTCTTTGTTTATACCTTTCATATCTTCATGTTTCCATGCGAATGTCTTTATTCTATCTTTTAGCAACTTTTATTAGGTCCTGCTCGATTTCCTCTAGTATTGAGGATCCTATGAGTACTTTAGCATCAGGATCGTCAAGGTTTAGGGGCACTTCTTTTCAGCTCTTGTTCTTCAGCTTTTAGTACGTCTTGTGTCATTTGCTTTAATTGCTATGATTTTCTTGGTACTGTGGAAGGCTTCATCGAGGTTTGGAATATGGTTTCGACTTATAGGATATTTGGGTCGAGGAATTGGCCTTCCTATTAGGATTGTCATATGAATTCGGGGAGCAGGTCCTCTTTTGGGTTTCCTTTTCTTCTTCCAGTCTAATGAACCTCAATGCTCTACTTCTGATTTCGTCCATTTTCCTGCATGGGGTCATTATGAGATCTTCATTGAAGGAAGGATCCTTCTTTAAACCCATCTTGAAGGCTTCCACGACAGTGGCCAAGTTGATATTAGGAATATTCAACGCTTCCTTGACAGACCTGCTTACAAAATCTCTAAGGGATTCCTTGGGATCCTTGACTACTCGATATAGATCACTAGTGATCCTTTCGAATGTCCTGCAATAAGAAAATTGGTTATTAAAAAGATTAACAAAATGAGAAAAACAAGTAATGGAATAAGGAGGAACGTTAAGAAGCCATTTCAAGGTTGATCCTGTGAGGGTTGAAACAAAACCCTTGCATAAACAAGCTTATTTAAGTGTAATGGGATGGGAATGAATTCCATTCTCTCCCTATATTTTGCTACGTGTTCCTCAGGATTCGTAGTTCCGTCGTAAGGCTTCATACTGGGAGTCTAGAAGTGTTTTGGAACTTCAATATCGGCTATTACCGGAGCAAATCTCAAGATCATGTGGCTTGCCAGGGGGTGCTTCTGGTATAGGTTGGACTTTTCCTGGTACACTTGAGATCATCTATCTCAGTTGTTGAAGTTCCCTAGCCATGATAGGACTTATACCTGCATCAAGATCCTCATAGTTAGTATTAAATGCATTATTATTTAGTAAGTTGCCAGTGTCTTGGTTTTTAAGGGTAGTGAAGGTTTCGTTAGGATCCTGCATCACATGGGTTTGATTATTTGCGATTTTTCCCCAAGTTAAAGTAGGAACAGGTGTCGAGGTTGTAGTATCTCGACAATTCCATAGGGATCCTGCGCTGTCTAAATCGGGATCCTAGGTTACAAAATCGAAGGTTTTGTTTCACGCTGTTTCTGGATATCTGCTCTTATTCTTTCAATTTCTTTGATCAATGTTCTATTGTCCTCTTGTTGTTGATTTAGTTGTTTCTTTACCATCTTCACCATGGAGAAGAGTTCACTATTAAAGATCGGAACATGAGGATCTTGGAATCCCAGGGATCCTGGATTCCCATGGCTGATGATCGGATAGGTGCTCTTTTTAGAGGTATCCAAAGTTTTCCCCTGACCGGAAGGTCCGTTTGGAGGTGGTGGAAGATTCTTTGAGGAAATGGAAGGAATATAAGAAGAAGATAAAGTTGGTTGTGTAGACATGATTTTCGAGAATTATGAACACCACGGCCCCACGGTGGGCGCCAAATTGTATTAGTCAAAAATCAATCAAAATGAATATTAACCAAATTGCATGAGAGGTTGTGGTGTTGTAGTTGAAGTGATTAACGAAATTAGAACATAATTGCACAAGTGGTTTACAAGGAAAGCCATTGATCCTTGATAGGATCTCCGGCATAAAACCTTGCATGACCTCATTGATTTGAACGTAAATTACAGATATGATGATAAAAATACGATTACATGTGTTTTCCTGGCTGTAGGTCTGTAAAGTGTCAAAAGATTGTGCTTGTTTTTGTGTTTTACAAGTGTATATATAGTCTAGGTTAAGTAACTAAAAGTCCTATATTTTCAGGATCCTTTTGAACTGGTATTTGCAACATGATTTGACTTGGTATTCCCGGGTTTTAAGGTTGGTTGAACTGATTATTCGTTGTGAATGAGTCTTATATTCACCATTTATGCACATATGAGAAATAAACAAGAAATATAGTCGTTAAACTTATTAGGAAATAATAATGGCGATGTTCAGGATCCTGATGTATGTTCGGGATCCTGAGACTCCTTTAAGATTCGGGATCCTGGATAGATTTAAGGATCCTTAGATATCTTTGTGATCCGGGATCCTAGATAGGATTGAGGATCTTGGCCCTAACAATATATATATATATATATATATATATATATATATATATATATATATATATATATATATATATATATATATATTTCAACCATAATTATTCATTAGCGCATCATTTAACACTCTATTTCATATCTCAACTGTATTTGCTAAAAATGTAATACTCTACTATGCATCTCAATTATACTCTTCTATTTACTCGAACTGTAATAAAATACTAAAATTTCTAATTACTTTATTTACTAACTCGTATAACATTAGACATCCTTCATTCTGAATTATCAAAAATATTCAACTCATACAACATTAATAAATAATAATTCAAATATTTTGCTCAACTCTGAGTATGCATAATAATTATCACATATGTAAATAACAATAATCTAGAGAAAGATAATGTTGCTCACTTGGTTAGTTAGTGAAGACTAACTATTATTCAGGCCTCCACCTTTACAATGCTTTCTAATTTATCACTTGTCCAACCCTATTTGGACATTTTATCAAGTTCATTAGAGTTTGTCTAATCTCATCACTATATCTACTACAATGATCAATTACATGATCACTAATCAGACTCGGTAACTATTTGTCACCGAAACCAGTCACGTTTTCAGATATAATTCATTAACAAATTTACCTCAAAAGCCGTCAATCCATTCGAAAAATCTCGGTAAATTAGGATATTTAACCCGAAATGACTAGATTAACATTTAACAATTCACCGAGTTCGTAATAGCACCATATCACGAAATCATGTAATGCATACTCAGGTCTTACAAATCTCTACGAAATATCACATAAACATATTTACATAAAAACGGGATAAAATATACCTCCCTAAATCCCGTAACTCAACCTCGTATCTCCCGTACAACAATATAACTTTTCTATTATAATTTCCCGAGAATGCTCCCCTACTGTGTGTTCTAAAACTCCTCAAATGACATGAAACACTCATATATATATATATATATATATATATATATATATATATATATCCTGTGTAATACCACGTCGTGGCAATAGGCATGACACGTCGTGGTGACAAAGATCACCTGATTCTGGCGCATATTGGCTCCTTATGCCATGTGTCCTACAACGTTTAACACGTGTCTCGATGACTCACTTCGTACCACAATGTTGTAAGCATACCACCACGTCGTGGTGACTCAAAAGTTGACCATTAACTTTGACTTATGTTTACTTTCTCGAAGTAGCAACACACTTTCATCTCAATTTCAAACGATCATAAATTTCTTATACGAACTCTGTATTCGACGATCTTTATATTCACGCGACCGTCTCGGAGTGAACTACAACTTTCCTTCACCACTCTTTTGCTCAAGAGTTGTAGATTTCCCTTTATAATGCAATATATAAAAAGGTGTATATACTACCTTGCCAAAATCACTATCGTTGCACTACTTGAGTTCACACATGGATGTATTTACGCCAAATACATAACACATAGTTTGAGATTTTTGGGTCATTATATGTCTCGTAATAGTTCATGTCATGAAAACAAGTGTCACACCACTATGATATTTTGTTCTAAAGATATCTCATTCAACATGTCAACTTCGAGAAGGACGTTGAAAAATTACAAACACGAGGTGACTTTGTTTTTGGAAGCGTATAATGAGTAACTAAATATCCAAAACACATTGATAATGGATAACAAAACTTTGCTTGAATCAGGTTAAATGGAAAAAAACCAGGAAAAAATTGGAGGCAATGAGCCATGCACCACCTTCTTAAGTCAGAAATTTGGCTATTATATTTTATGAAGAAAATTGTATAATATCTTATAAGTCCCTAGATGAGGTTTGGAAGAAGAAAGAAAGCATTTCGTGACTTTTGTTTATTTTTATAAGTCTAATATTTTCCTACCTTTGTAATGTTCTTCGATATTAGTATGTCTTTTATGAAATTATATTTCAGTTTGAATAATTTTTGTCTCACATTTTTAAAAATCTATTTGTAAGATAATCATCGGGTCCGTGTTTACAAAGCCATATCCCTAATTGGTAATATTTAAAGAACCAATTTCATTATTCTTAATTAGTTTAATTTTTTCTTTTTCGGTGAACGGTTTTTGATTTATTCTTTAATGTCTTCAACGAGAGTTAAACATCAACATATTACGGCAGAGAAATTCTCAACCCTTATGCTAGACCATCCCTTAATTAGTAATCTGATCATTCCGATGCAAGTCGCAAGGAGAGGTACGGGTATAACGGTATGGCTAAACGTGCTGTGACGACAACTTTTTCATATTTTCTAATTAAATTGCATGTTTGGACGGAACATTGTATAATTTATTATTAGACATAAAATATTGATTGATTTAAAAAAATGAAACGTGCACGTCCCTTTCCATATCTAATATGCTTTAAGTATTTAATATGTTATCTAATCTAAGGGCATATAAACCTTGCTTTAGAGGGCCCTTATGATGAAAGCGTACTACTTTAACTCAATAACCCCGATCACAATTCACAAGTGAAAACAAAGTGACGGGGGAATCAATTAGATCCTATTCTAGGGGCCAAAACGTCTTTTTTTACTTCAATTTTATAAAATGTGAAAGTGTTTGAAAATATTTTATAATTCTGTAACCTATTCTTTCAAGAATATCACTTGAATGAATTTCGTAATGTTTTTTTTTTATTTGTAAGAAACCTACATGCCAAGTTGATACGGTGGATGATTGAGACGATTTTGGTCTAATTCGAGTAAGGGGCTTTATGATACTTGCTGATTGAGTAAGATCTGACTGAGTCAGGACCTTGACTGAGTCTGAAGCTCTGATTAAATCTACCTCTGACTGAAACTATGTTGTTTGATTACAGATCCATGGGTGGATGCAACACTAAGGGAATGGAGGGAGGAGTGCACCCAATGTTTTGAAATTTCTTACATTGGAGCACCGCACCCCACAGCTACTGGAGACCTTCGGCCTTCTTTTCGCTGGATTCGTGTTTTTTCAATTTCCCATCTGAAATCTGTTCTTAACTACAAGGTCGCTGCGAATTATCTCAGTGCGACCTTGTTTTCTCAAGTGCTATTTCACAATTTAGGAGGCTGCGATTGAAAAGAAAAGAAAGGAGACACAAGAAGGTGTTCGATCTCTACTTTGCTGGGTACAGGGATACACACGCAGAAAATACAGACTGGTCCAAGAGACTTCTGGAACTTGCTGCTTCCTTCTCCTAGAGGTCACAAATTTTAACATAGCAGTTAGATCTAAGCTTCAAATCAGTCGATTAAATCAGCTTAGGAGTTGCAACATGTTTAATTGGTTAAACTGTGAGAATTTAGAACGATCTAATTTTGATTTTGATTAACTGTGAGAATTGAACACCTACAAATGGGTTTATTGTTTATGGTTAGCAAATGACGGGTTTCAAGCATGCCTCCTACAAGTTAAAATCAAATGCCAACTTCACTACCCACCATGTGTTCGATAAAATGCCAAAGTGAAATTTTCAAATACTACAACCACATTTTTAACCCTATTCAAGCTGTTTTATTTTACATCTCATGGAAAACCATGGTTTTTATTGTACAAAGTTCTTTAAGGCTATTTATCCATCGGAATTGGAATCAAGATTGATTGTGAGCCCATCGCCTTTGCTTTCAAGGAAATGTAGCGTTTTCTTCCTGATGATTTCTTCATTTGGTGCATGCCAACTTTTGTTTGCGGTGGTTCCATAATAGGGTTTCGGCGTTTTCTTTAGGGCTTCAGCTCGAGGCTTAATTTGCTTATCTTTTATTTTCATGGCTTCTTCTTCTACTTCTTCGATCGGTACTTGGCCATGTCCTTTTCGGGGGTTTCATTGTTGCCCGAATGGTCAGGTGGGGTCTAAGGGGATTTCTCATTTGATATCTCGTATTAAGAGGGTACACCTTGCTTCCGATGAACGTAAAGATGTGTTGTGGGAGGCTATTTCTGGGGACCATGGATTGTATATGGATGTTGAAGAAACATTAAAGGCGTTTGGTCAATGGATATGTGCTAATTGTATGAATATTCATGCATTGAGTCGCTATTGCCACCACCCTGATGGTCGTGTACAATTTACTGGTGGGGTCAAAGGAATAAGTGGACACATTATTGGCATTTCAAAGACAGCTTCCATAGGGCATGAAAACGTAGCACTTGGAGGGATGACTTTGGATGCTGAGCTACTTGATCGTGTTTTCAAGGCACCTATCACGACCGTCAAAAGTATCCCTCATAGTTGTTGTATGGATTTCTCTCAAGTGTTGAAAACAACTCTTAATAAGGTAGCCGCTCACCCCGAGTCTGTGGAATCATGGGTTAGGCTATTTCTTCTTCCCTGATGTACTTTGTAGGTGTTCAGGCCTAAGAACAGACAAGAATGTAGGTCTGGGAACAGGAAATCGTTACAAAATCGTTGCATATTGAATTCTTTAGCTATATGGGGGAAAGAGGGCGGTATTGTCACATTAGTTGAAAATATGTTTGACAATGTAGGTCTTGGCTCATCGGGCCAAAGAGCTGATCACTTTTGGGATGGCAGAACTAAGGGCAGCACCAACGTCAGACAATGTCTCCGTAAGGTTGCTGATGGGCATTTTACAGCCGCAGTGAAAGTGTTGTGCTCCTCGGGTGTTGCTTCACATGACAGTGACACTATCAAAGCTTTAGAGGCTAAGCATCCATACAAGCCACCCCCATCCAT
This sequence comes from Lactuca virosa, assembly GCF_052849685.1. Taxonomy (NCBI): domain Eukaryota; kingdom Viridiplantae; phylum Streptophyta; class Magnoliopsida; order Asterales; family Asteraceae; genus Lactuca; species Lactuca virosa. Next base: position 378,036,469 of record NC_136430.1, on the reverse strand, counting down.
GATGAGCACCATTTATACTTAGCTCCCCCTTATAGTAGACATTGACAATGTCCTTGGTTGTATTAAATCGTTTCCTAAAGGAACTTCGTGTGGGAGAGACGGCTTGAGATCTCAACACATTTTGGATGCTCTATGTGGGGAAGGGTCTGCTATAGCTACAGATCTCTTACATGTCATCACCGCAGTGGTTAATCTGTGGCTAGGGGAAGATGTTCGTCATGTTTGGCAGAATTTGTAGTATTTGCACCTCTTACTCCGCTCCTAAAACATGACAATGGAATCCGCCCTATTGTTGTAGGCACTATATGGAGGCGTTTAGTCTCAAAGGTTACTATGAAAGGAGTTGGTAAAGAAATGGCACAATACCTTAATGAATTTCAATTTGGAGTAGGTGTGTTGGGTGGCGCTGAAGCTGTACTTCATAGTGTCAATAGGATGTTGAGTGCACGTCATGATGATGGATCTACTGCAATGCTTACTGTGGATTTCTCGAATGCCTTCAATTTAGTGGATAGATCTGCTTTACTTCACGAGGTCAGGATGAGGTGCCCTTCCATTTCCTTATGGGTCGAATTCTTATATGGACATGCAGCAAGGTTGTATTTGGGAGATAAGCATATTTGGTCCACTATTGGGGTCCAACAAGGCGGCCCTTTGGGACCACTTCTTTTTTCTCTTGTACTGCACCCACTTATACATCAAATTAGAGACAATTACAAGCTTCTTCTTCATGCTTGGTACCTCGATGATGGGACCGTCATTGGAGATTCAGAGGACGTGGCCAGGGTATTGGACATCATTAGGGTGGTAGGCCCAGGATTGGGGCTTGAGCTGAATATCAAGAAAACTGAGTTATTTTGGCTTTCATGCGAAGGTAGGAAGCTTCATACAGGTTTATTCCCTACTGATATTGGGCGACCGTCAGTGGGGGTGAAGCTTCTTGGTGGAGCTGCTAGTAAAGATGTGGATTTTGTTAGTGAGTTAGCCATGAAGAGGGCTGCCAAGGCTGATGATTTGATGTACCTTCTACCACAGTTACATGACCCCCAGAGTGAACTCCTTTTGCTTCGATCTTGTCTGAGCATCGCCAAACTTTTCTTTGGCCTGAGAACATGCCAACCCGTTCACATGGAAGAGGCTGCTTTGTGTTTTGATAAAGGGTTACGTGGGTCGATTGAGGACATTGTGGTTTGTGGGGGTCCGTTCTTTGGGGACCTTCAATGGCGAATGGCTTCGTTACCAATTAGGCTCGGTGGTTTGGGGTTGTACTCAGCAGTAGAGGCTTCCTCCTATGCTTTTGTGGCCTCACGAGCTCAATCGTGGGCGTTACAAGACCACATCTTACGAAAAGTGGCATATGTGGTATGGATTCAGATTATATTTGTGTGTTGGCATGTCTTCGTGATAAGATTTCGGGCTTTGATTTCAGCGGTTTCACTAATAAGGACACCGCCCCTCCAAAAGCCCAACATTCATTGGTGAGTGCCCATTTTAGTAAAATTGTCCAAGACATGGAAGTTCACTTCGACATGACGATTAGGCAGAAAGCAATTTTTGAGTGTCTAAGGGCCCCACATGCTAAGGATTTCCTTATGACTATTCCTATTGACGGTGTCGTCAGTGGAGTATCGTGCTATCCTCAAGTATCACCTTATGATCCCTTTATTTCCATCTGACAAGACTTGCCCTGTTTGTCGTAAGGAATGCTTGGACTCCTTTGGGGAGCATGCAGTTCATTGTAAAGAGCTCCCGGGTTTCAAGTACCGACATAATCTGGTTAGCGATGTTCTTTTCGACATATTTAGGCGCTGGGGTTTCCGCCAAGAAAGAGGCACATGTGAATTTTTTGACTGACCCATTGGAAGGAAGATTAACACTTAGACCAGCTGATGTTTTAGTATTTGGATGGGTTGGAGGAAAACATGCATGTGTGGATCTAACAGGGGTTTCCCCTCTTGTGGGCCTGGGGAGTGGGGTTTTCACTGTGGGGAAAGCTGCATCAAGCAAAGTGGCAAAACATGAGAAAGCGTGCATGGAAAATCAACACACGTTTATACCCTTTGCATTTGATACTTTTGGTTTCCTTGCGTCAGAAGCTGTGGAGCTACTCAATAGAGTCCAACGGGTCATGCATAGTAATGTTATGACCCCAAGATCCATAGATGTTGTTTTCAAAAGAATTAGTTTTGCCATCCAAAAAGGGGTTGCGGCACATCTTGTTGCTCGTTTACCCGCTACGTCTATGTAAAACTTTCTTCTTATGTTCTATATATAAAAAAAAGCTATTACCCATTAATTTAATTAGTCTCTTTTGATCACAAAATTAATTCCAAATTAATTCTTGATCAATACTAATTAAATCATATGATTTCATATTAATATAATAGAACTTATAATATATTAATAAATCATAAATAACCTCTTATCAAAATTCCATCCTAACAAATTGTCCTGGTGATATGCAACCCGAAATGGACCATGCTGCTCTCGGTTCAAGTACATACCAATTATAGTTATGGGGTTAGACACCTAATCCAACAGTCTCCCACTTGGATAAGTCTAATAACTATTATTGCAAGTACGACTCCACAACCCGACTAGCAATCGTAGCTCTTAAAAGCCGATGTCGAACTCTGACCTAGTCAATGACGCGTCCATTAGATAAGGGATCATATATTCCTCCATTCTACAAGATATCATATGGACTGAGACATGGATTATAATCATTCTCTCTGTCCATCTGTTGTTTCCCGATTTCCGATTTATGACAACTAACTAATTGAACAAATCAAATCAGTCCAGGCTTGGCCAAGCGATGATGGTGTCATCACTAAATCATCGAGGGGCCCACAGATATCGCTTTTATCCCTCTAAGGGTAAAAGGAACGGATAAACTTTGAATCATATGCTTGCTCTATTTAGTCATCAAATCACACACATTGATACGTTTTATAACACTGAGTTACCGGTGCGTTTACATATCATCAATGTGAAACCGACTTGTAAACTGCAACTATATGTATCCGTTTCAAGAATATAAGATATTATCGTCTCACAAGCACTCGTGATGAAATCCATGAAGTGATTCAGATGAGCGTGGGTTTAATCCAATACTCAAATCTTATTACAGGAGTACTCATGAACACTACAACAAACTTGTGCTATGTCTAAAACACCTAGACAATCTACAGTCAGATTCATGACAGTCTTGTCTCAATACCTACTTCCAAAGTATGATCGGCTGTGGATAGTTTGAATAATCTTATTATTCTGGAAGTCAAAACATGCAAAGTGAAACACAAGAATAACCGAATCCAATATGGTCTCAGAACTTATGAATATAAATAAAACACCTTTTATTTAATCACCATATTGATTACACATTATTCATTGTATAATGTTTCGATTAATCAACTTAATACTTGAATTAAAACAATAGGTATGCCATGCTCCAAGCATGCACACTACGTTTGCCTATGGTCTTCTCTTTGTGAAATAGATCAATGGACAACATTTCAATGATGCTCATTTCACAATGCCAAATCCTTATCGTAAATGTGAGAATACCAAATTCTTGCCATTTGCTAAAATTTGTTAGATTCTAAACTTATATGCAATGATCCTCTTGTAATGACTATGCACAAAAGTCATAGATACTTGGCAACGGACATTACAAAGTATTCCAATGGAGAGTAATTCCATGGAAATGAAGTCTCATATTCAAAGTACATTCCTTTGAACATCCTTCTTGCATTAAGTTTTCTAATCTTACATAGATTTTATTATTAACTTCCACTTATGGTAACATTTCCATATTCCCGTTTTGACTATCACTTCTGAACAAGAGTTACCTATTCTCAGAGTATGTCAATATGGTCCTTCCAAAATTCACACTTTACTTCCAACTGTCCATGAGCAATCAATCTTTGGTAAACCTCAAATTGTCCTCGACAATTGCTTAACCATTTTAGTCATATCTCGTTCTAGTCCCTTGTCCCTCTTAATGCCCTAGGCATATGGAAAATTAGAACCGGTTAATATTATAGCTTATGTAATCGATCCTATATCCGAAGCATATGGAATATGATTCATAATGTCTCACATAAAGACATGATACTTTACCAGTCTTTCGCTATAATATTTCCACACATCAAATTTCCTTATGTTGAATCATTTCAACATAACATTCACATATGTCCATGACTAAGCTTTTAGATTCGAAATGAAGTATGAATTCCTCTCCCTTAATTATAGCAAAACAACTTTTCAACCTCTGCAACTTTGCAAATCGAAACTTTTGTTTTCTATAATTAACATTGCTAACTTGCAACAGTTACCATAATGATTATGCTCCCACTAGCATAACAATTATTTCTTTAATAGCATAACACTTATGCTCCCACTAGCTTTGCCATGTACTCAGAAATCAGTTGCACTTCTAGAAATCAATACTTGTTGACTTTCTTACCAAAGTTCAGATTTCTGATACAAAATGCTTCGATAAGACTTTATCTAGGCTTCTCAAACTCATACACCTTTCCTTAGATAGCTCACATGTGTGTCTAAACAATTTTAGAACTTACAATAATAAGTCTCAACTGTTTAGACCTTTTGCCATTTCTCACAATTCGAACTATGAAGAGGGATTCCGTAATCATAATCGAATTTGAGAATGCAAATATCACAATTGCTATCTCCTTAAAATCTACTTAGTGAAAATGTTTCCTCACAATCATTTTCATGAAGCGGAGAGAAACCTTTGTCACTTAGATTAATGGTGTATGTGTTCCTATCAATGTGAATTTGTCATTACCATAATCACAAGACAAGGTTAGTGACAAATCCAAACTCATATGGACTGAACTTGTTCAATCTTAATTTCTTGCCACCTGGCAGCACAAGGGCCTACCATTGTTTCCAGGTTGTTATGCAAACAATTGAGAACTCATAGAACTCACATGCATAGTCAACTTAACTGCAATGGGCACAGAAACAGGAATATGTCAACACGATAGGTTACAAACCTCAAGTCGTGTGCTAGTGATTAACAATAGGTTTATTCTTGATTAGTTCTTGAAGCTTTTCAAGATCTTTAAGACTCCTACTGACCTCTTGACATATAAGATTCTCTTTGTCAAGAAACATTACTTGACAACAAATATGCAAGAGTTAGTGCGGTTTCTTATCAAGACAAACACTTTACACAACTGGTCTTATTTGGTCTTTGTCTTATCCAAAACATCACAACTTACCAATTTCAAATGTACACGAGTAAGAAACATTTTACTCTACATTTGATGAGTGTTATAAACCTATTTAAGATATGTCACTCAAGTTAAAATCTTGGAGTATGACTCTAAGACTTGATTTTGAAGTGAAGTATGATTTATCTTCTTGATTTAACCATTTCAACAATTCACGATTCCTCTTCTTAGCCATACAAATGCACTAAGATGTCCTTAGAGGATCAATTGTGATATGGTTTCATAATCACTAAGATGATCATAAAACACGATACTAAAGTACTCTCCCTTCTTCTCAGATTGGAGAAACTTTTATCTTTCTGCCTAATTTGATTCTTCCTATTCGTTCTGTCATACATTGAAACTTTTCCAATGATTCAGAATTACACTTAATCTTGTAAGCATAACCACATTTACTAAACTTTAGTAAATCATAACGAATAGTCTTATCGTTCTTTGTGGTGGACCTGATCAGCGCACAACCAAGTGTACCTGATCCCCCAGTCCTTCACTTGACTCACATATACATGTGAACAAGGAATTAGTCCTAATTTCCCAAAGATGAAGGTTCTCATTCATCACACAATAAAAGTTGCATGATTCCAAGCTTCTATCCAACTGAAACTTAGGTGAAGAGAATCTTTCCTTATTTGATAAATATTGCTACTACCACAAACGAAAGAATCAAATCCATTTTCCAATATTGCTATCAATGGAAATATATAAACAACAATTTTCACGAATGCCATTTTAAGGAAATTTAAATAAAATAAATTTCAAAAATTTTCTTTATTTATAAAAATTGCGGAAAACTTTTCCTTACAATGCAAATACATATGAAAACTATGTTGTTATTTATTCCTAAACAATCTATCATAACTCTAAAGCAGCAACTCAAAATTCTGATCATCGAACCATGTGATGGAAATCCATCTCTTCACGATCAGAATCAGCCTACTCTTCCTTTAAGTTTCCTTTCATTCTGTTGATCCTACAAAACATCAAAATGTAATTACATTACATCATGTATTAAGAATCTCTAAATAGGAACTTAATAGATTTAGATAGTGGACTTTCCTGAAGCAGAGTCAAACTTTTTAACTTTACCATCCTTGTGATCTTTCAGGTAAATATGGCAGCTTTGCAACCAATGTCCCTTCTTTTGGCAACAGAAACATATGGACTCTTTGGGAATGGTACATGGGACTATCTCAGACTTATCCTTTCTCTTTACCATTTGGTCAAATGACTTGACCATGGTCGATCCCTTTCCATTGGGAAGAGAAAGCTTTTCTGGACTTCTAATGTTACCATTGTCAATGTCCATGGAAGTTTGGGAAATAGATCTTCCAATCAAATTTGCATTACCAGTGTGCCAAATCATTGATGATTCAGCGACAACAAGCAAATATGTTAGATCAATAAGGGTGATGTCGTGATCTCCCATATAGTAGTCCTTAAAGAACCCGCTATATGACTTAGGGGGTGACTGAAAAACCAAGTCAACAGCCAACTTCCTTGAGACATCGACTCCTAACATTCCCAACCTGTCAATGTGTGACTTCATCTCCAAGACATGTACACACACAGACCTTCCATCTTGGTGTTCGCTAGCCAATAGGGCTTGAGCTTGAGTGACCTTGAACTTTTCAAGTCTTTGAACATGTGGGTTAGGGAGAATTATTGGAGGAGGTGGAGGAAGTGAAGTTCCACTACAGCACGAAGAAGGAATTAATCTTTCACCTTGATCGTCTTGTGGAATATCATCTTTATGAAGAAATCTTTTTCCAAAAGCATGAAGAAGACCATAGTTGTCAGAACTAGACATCTATAAGGGAGAAAGTCAAGTTGGTTGATTTAAGTCCTTAATATAACACCCAAATGAAATATTAAGGCTAGGACCCAACACAATATTTTACAATTCGGAAGAGGGATTCCGTAATCCAATTGCAAAATATTTGAAGGTAGGTAAATGACGATTTACCAATTTCCACCATGAAAAACGAAAATGAATTTTAGGTTTTAAATGAATTGAAATTCCTAGATCTTTTGAGATTCATTGAACTTTTCAATGGCATGTTTAAATCTCGATTGTGCCCTTCAAGTTTGTGACTTGGATACCGAGGATCACAAACAAGGTGTAAATAACCATGCAAATTAGCTTGGTACTCTCGATGTCATTTATCACCTAATCAATGTGCCGGTTAACCACACACGCTCCATTGATCTATGACAAACATCGAGCTACCCTCTGCCACCCTTGTTAGTCCAAGTTAGTGTGTCGGTTAACCACACACGCTCCACTAACGACTTGGCAAGGTGCAAAGTGCAATTTCATGGGTTAGCACCGAATTCACATTTTTCCTAAGTAACTAAGATTGGGAATTTGTAAGTGTTTAGTTACTTGGTATTTTCATTATACTTTTAATGAGAATTAATGTCCTATCCTACCCGTTCGGCTAACGACCCTCCACCAGTCAAGGGAGCGGTGGGTGAGAGTGGACACCCATTAAACTGTCATTTTTATAGGCAGTAACCTTATACCCCCCTTATAGATCGGCTTCGTGAATGAGACCTACTAACGGTAAGACTGACTTATCTTATACATATATATAATTATTAACTTATAATTTTATATAGTATAAGGGTGTATTTTAAACTTTTAAAATACTTGGTGGTTTAATCTTTTAATTAAACTATACTCTTAATTTAGTTAATCTTAAACCATGTTATTATGGATTTATTAAACTTCTCTTTTAATTAAACACTTAAATTAATTTAATAAAGTCCATAAAGTGCAATTTGAATTATTCAAATACTTCAAGGTTCTAAATATAAAAAAACAAAGAATTCAAAATTAAAAAACTATTTAATTAATTTTTTAATTTATGAAACCAAGAGTTACACCTTTTAATTACAAGAGTTTCATAATTTGAGACTTTTCAAATACCAAAACTTGAGGGCAAGTTTTGTAACCCTTGAAAACTTTTGGTTTTCCATAACTTATGAGTTTAATATGGTTTTTTATGAAAAACTTTTGATGTTCCATAACTTGAGGACAAGTTATGGAGGACTTTAAAGAACATTTAGATCATTATTTTTAACAAATAAAAAATTAATTTATCTATGATCTAGTTAAACTCATAAGTCAAGATAATTCATATCAACAATTTGCAAGAAATTAGCTTAATCATATAAACTAATGCAAATCTTGAAAATTTTGACAATTATCTCTTAATTGGATAAGCATGATCACTACCATATCAACAAAATCAAATTTTATGAACTAAAACATTTTGTGGTAATGATCCTAGTCCAATTCTGGCCAAAACTCGAAAATCTGCAACCTGGAAGCACCTACTCGACGAGTACATAAACTGGACTCGTCGAGTTGCACTTTTACTGAGTGGACTCGGCAAGTTCATCAGTGAGAGGCCAGAAATTCGATTTTTTCAGCTTTGAAAATTAACCAAGCATCAAATATAATATAAAACAACCCTTGGCACTCGGATACCACTGTTGGGTTTAGTATACTACAACATCCTATGGTGCACATACAACCCTAAATGCTTTGGATCTATGTTTTCTCTAATTATACATCCAATATTGTTTCCAAAGCATAAAGCCTACAACTAGCATACAATTGACAAAAACAACATAAAAGTGAGTTATAGAATTACCTCTTGTTGTAGCTTGTAGTTTTGGCCTTTAAGAACTTAGCATCCTAAGTGTGATGCCTCAAACGGTTCACAACACACCTAGGACAAAGGAGAACTTGAGAGAAAGGTTGCTAGCTTCAAAATCGGCTCCTATGAACTCCAAGAACATGTCTCGCCGATTTTAGGGTATGAGAAACATATATATAGTGTAGGATTCCAAAGGTCATGGGTAAACCCTAATCCATACACATGGGTTATGATCCATGGTTCATGTGGGCTAACTCTTTATGGATCCATACATAAACTTAGTCCAACATGGATCAATAGCCCAATCCATATGTTTCACTAATTACCATAATTAGTCCCCATTAATTTAATAAGTCTTTTTTTATCACAAAATTAATTCCAAATTAATTCTTGATCAATACTAATTAAATCATATGATTTCATATTAATATATTAGAACATATAATATATTAATAAATCATAAATAACCTCTTCTCAAAAGTCCATCCTAACAAATTGTCCTAGTGATATGCAACCCGAAATGGACCATGCTACTCTCGGTTCAAGTACATACCAATTATAGTTATGGGCTTAGACACCTAATCCAACACTAATAGCCAAGATAGAAACTTGATTACCAGAAAATGTAGCAAATGGAGTGTAGTTTCTGGATCTACTCTTTCCCTCTTGAGCCCTCTATTTTCTTCTTCTTCCACAAGCTTCAAAAGCACACAAATATCACTCAAAATGACTCACACTCTCAAACAAAGCTCTAGAGTTTCGTGGATTAGGGTTTGGGACATGGAGGCTGGAAATGAGGCCAATGGTGGGGGTTAAGGAGCTTAAATAGGGTGCAAAACCCCGAAATTAGGGTTTCACTCTGGCCGATCTACTCGCCGGGTCGGGGCTCTTGACTCGTCGAGTAGATAGCTCAAACCCCGCGCATAAACTGACCTCTACTCGACGAGTTAGGGCCACCAACTCGTCGAGTTACTCTTTCAAAATAAATAAATTATGAGTTAAATGCATACCAGGAACCAGACGTTACAATTTTCCCCCACTTGTCTTAGACTTCGTCCTCGAAGTCTGCAGAATCTGAAAACAACTCCGGGTAGTGCTCCCTCATCTCCTCCTCGGACACCCACGTCCACTATGAACCCTTGCGGTACTGCCACTGCACCTTCACTAACTGAAAAACCTTGTTCCTCAAGGTTTTCGTATTGCGATCCAGAATCGCCACTGGCCTCTCAATGTAGTTCAGGCGGTCGTTAACCTGAATATCCTCCAAGGGAACAATCGCTGAATCATCCACTAAGCACTTCCACAACTGGGAAACATGGAAAGTGTCGTGGATCTGACTGAGCTCTGCTGGTAGATGATGGGTTTTGAGCATTCTAACACTTCCTAAGTGTACATGCAACCCTAATAACCTTGGATCTATGTTTGTCTAATTATCATGCAAAGTTGAATTCCAAGGTTATATTCCTATCTAGCATACATGGGGAACATTTTTAACTTGAATGAAAGATAGAATAACTTACCTTGTTGTTGATTATGATCCTTGAAACCTTGTGAGCCTAGCACCCCAAGTGTGATGCCTCAAATGCTTCACACAACACCAAATGCAAAGGAGTAAACTTTGAAAGAATCTTACACTTGCAAAATCGGCTCTAGCCCTCTTGTTTCTTAGTGTCGCCGATTTTGGGGAGAACACATTTGTTTATATAGTGTGTTGCATTAGGTAAACCCTAATGTAACATGACTCTTCATTTCATGATCCATGGGTTAACTCCATGGAGCATCCATGGAGCATCCTATGGGTGGAACCCAACTTGATAATCCATGGAGCCTCTTAGCCCACTATATAAGATATGGAAGATTTACATAATCTACCCATATATTTAATTAGTTATCTTTTGATCACTTAATTAATTCTTGATCAAACTAATTAAATAATATTATTAATATATTAGAACTTATAATATATTAATAAACCATAAGTGTTATTTCTCTCATTTTAGTTTATCCAATTGCATGGTGCCATGCAACCCAAATGGACCATGCCGGGTCGGGTCAAGTACATACCAGAAATAGTTATGGACTTAGACACCTTATCCAACAGTAGATCCAACCGATACGCCACATTGCCCACCCGGGCTATAATCCTGTAAGGACCAATCTATCTGGGGCCAAGCTTGCCCCGCTTTCGGAACCGGATGACACCTTTCCAAGGTGACACCTTCAGGAGGACCATGTCGCCCACCTGAAACTCCAAGTCTGAACGCCGCTTGTCGGCGTAGCTCTTCTGCCGACTCTGAGCAGTCTGGAGCCTGCTCCGGACCTGCTGGATCCGCTCTTTAGTCTTGAGTACTAACTCGGTAATCCCCATGACTCTCTGACCAACCTCGCCCCCAACAAATTGGGGTCCTACACTTCCTCCCATAGAGCATCTCGAAGGGAGGTCGGTCTATGCTAGCGTGGTAACTGTTGTTATACGAAAATTCCACTAACAGAAGATACGTATCCCAACTGCCACCGAAATCCAAAACACATGCGCGCAACATGTCCTCGAGAGTCTGTATCGTCCTCTCGTTCTGTCTGTCTGTTTGAGGGTGGAAGGCGGTGCTGAAGTGGAGACGAGTACCCATCTCCTCGTGAAACCGCTTCCAAAACCTGGAAGTGAAACGAACATCTCGGTCTGACACCACCGAGACAGGCACTCCATGTCGTGCCACTATCTCACGCACGTATATCTCGGCCAGCTTCTCGGCCGATATGCTCTCCTGGATCGGGCTAAAATGAGAACTCTTGGTCAACCGATCCACGATGACCCATATCGAATCTACTCCATGTGCGGTCTTGGGAAGCTTGGTAATGAAATCCATAGTGATATCCTCCCATTTCCACACAGGAATGTCCAACGGCTGCATCTTGTCGTGGGGTCGCTGATGCTCGGCCTTGACCTTCCTGCAGGTCAAGCACCTCTCCATATACCACGCTACGTCCTGCTTCATGTAGGGCCACCAGTAATCATGGCGAAGATCCCAGTACATCTTCTTCGCCCAGGGATGGATGGAGAACCTCGACTTGTGGGCCTCATCCATCAGAACCTGTCGTACTCCGCCCCAGTACGGAACCCAGACCCTCCCATGCATGATCAGCAACCCTCGCACTTCTGGCGCTCCTCCTTTAGGCCCTCAACCTACGCCTCCCTGATCTGCTCCAACAATGGAGTAATCACTGTCATCCTTAGACAAATGTCTCGAATCGGGGCCGCTACCTTCTTACGGCTCAGGGCATCGGCCACCACATTGGCCTTGCCCGGGTGGTAAAGGATCTCACAATCGTAGTCCTTCACCACATCTAACCACCGACGCTGCCTCATGTTCAGATTCGGCTGATCCATGAGGTACCTCAAACTCTTGTGGTCTGTGTAAATGGTACAACGGACCCCATAGAGGTAATGCCGCCAAATCTTGAGGGCGAACACCACATCCCCCAGCTCTAAATCATGTGTCGGGTAGTTAGCCTCATGAGGCTTCAGCTGCCTCGAAGCGTATGCTATAACATGACCCCGCTGCATCAGCACTGCACCCATACCTGTGATCGACGCGTCACAGTAGACTATGAAATCATCGACTCCCTCGGGCAGAGTCAAAATCGGTGCCTCGCATAACTGCTGTCTGAGAGTCTCGAAAGCTGCCTGCTGCTCAGGTCCCCAGTGGAATGTCACCGACTTCTTGGTCAATCGGGTCAAAGGAACAGCGATATTGGAGAAATCCTGGATGACTCTCGTGTAATCACCTGCTAGACCAAGAAAATCCGAATCTGAGTTGGAGACCTCGGAACCTCCCACTGCATCACGGCCTCTATCTTGGCCGGATCGATCAAAATACCCTTCTGGTTGATGAGATGCCCAAGAAAATGCACCTCGCGCAACCAGATTTCACACTTGGAGAACTTTGCAAAAAGTCTCTCCCTCCTCAGTGTCTCCAGCACCTCCCTCAGGTGCTCCTCATGTTGCTCCTGAGTCTTGGAATAAACCAAGATATCATCAATGAAAACGATCACAGACCGATCCAGCATTGGTCTGCACACTCGGTTCATGAGATCCATGAATGCGGCTGGAGCATTGGTGAGCCCAAACAGCATCACCACAAACTCATAGTGACCATAGTGAGTCCTAAAAGCCGTCTTCTGCACATCCTCCTCTCTGACTCGCATCTGGTGATAACCCGATAGCAGATCAATCTTGGAAAACCAAGATGCACCCTGTAGCTCGTCAAACAAATCATCAATCCTCGGGAGGGGATAACGTTTCTTTACCGTTACCTTATTCACCTCCCAGTAGTCTATGCACATCCGATGTGACCCATCCTTCTTCTTCACAAATAGGATCGGGGCTCCCCATGGCGAGCTACTCGGCCTGATAAATCCCTTGTGTAGAAGCTCTTGAAGCTGTGTAGACAACTCCTGCATCTCAGGAGGAGCCAACCGATATAGTGCCTTGGCTATCAGAGCCGCACCAAGGACTAGGTCAATCCTGAATTCAACCTGTCTCTCTGGAGGTATCCCGGGAAAATCCTCTGGGAATACATCCGGATACTCTCTCACGACCGGTACAACATCCACCGTCGTCTTACCCTTATCTCGGGTATCCATAACATAAGCGACATAACCTGCACAACCCTGTTGAAGGTAACGCCTCGCCCTCGCTGCTGAACATAAAACCGGTCCGCGCTGTGGCCTCTCTCCCTGGATCACTAACCCTCCCCCACTAGGAGTCTGAAACCTCACTGGCTGCTGCTTGCAGTCGATCATTGCCCCAATGGGGCTCAACCAATCCATACCCACTATAACCTTATTCCCTCGCAGGGGAATAGGAACCAGATCCACTAAAAATTGCTCATCGTATACCTGTAGTGTACTACCTCTATGAACCCATGCAACCCTAACGGTCCTGTCATATGCTATCTCCTCATCCAATGGGCAATCCAGCTCCCCCGGCACTCCTACGACTCGCTTGCTGAGCGCGAGCGACACAAAAGATCGGGTGGCACCCGAAGCAAACAGTACCAAATTTGATATATCGTTCACTAGGAACGATCCTATAACAAACACATAAACATAAGCAATAATCATAACAAATAAAGAGATAAGGAGGGAATATATACCCGTTACAACATCGGGAGCCGCATGTACCTCCTCTGCAGTAAGCTGGAAAGCCCTGATCCTCGCCGTAGGCGCCTCTGCCCGGCCCTGACGACCATCTGTAATCCTCAACGTGGCAGGAGCGGGTACCGCCACCTGTCCTGCTGCTTCTAGACTCGGATACTAGGCCTTCTTGTGGCCCCTCTGATTGCATTGAAAGCAAATCAGATCTGAAACTGTTGTGGTGGTGGTGGTAGTTGTACAATCCCTGCTCATGTGACCAGTTCGCCCGCACTTGAAGCAGCCCGAACTCCCCGCCCTGCACGCCCCCTCGTGCATCTTGCCGCACTTGCCACACCGGCTGCAACCCTGTTGGCTCCTCGATCTGTGATCTAATACATTGGGCTTCTTGCCCGAACTACCTGTCTGAACCCCATCTAGTTTCCTCTTCCTCTCCATCTCTAAATCCAACTCTCTCTCTCTCTCTCTCTCTCTCTCTCTCGCCTTAGCAATCATGTCCTCCAACGTCTTGCAGCTGGAGCGGCTCACAAACTGGCGGATATCCCTCCGCAACATCTCATAATATCGGTCCTTCTTCATCTCCTCGTCCGCCATGTAATGCGGAACGAGAAGAGCCCTCTCCCTAAACTTGGCGGTGATCTCCGCCACTCTCTCTGTCATCTGCTCAAGATCCTGGAACTCCCTCGCTAGCTGTTGCACCTTAATCACGGATGCAAACTCGGCCCTGAACCTGGCCGAAAAATCACTCCAGGTCATAGCATCTAGAACTGTATCATCCCCAATGGCTCATCTGACCTCCTTCCATCAATCACGTGCCTTGTCCTTCTGAAGGCAGGATGCAAGTCAGACCTTGTCCCCCTCAGGACATCTGCTTGTACGGAACGCGTTGGCGACATCAGCCAACCATCTGCTGCTAGCAATGGGGTCCCGATCCCCATGTTAGTCGGGAGCTCCACAAGCCCTGAACTCCCTAAAATTCAGTGTGCGCGACCCCATCATGGCCGCCACCTCGATGCGGAAAGCGCTCAACTTCTCATCTAGAAGCTCCAAGATACCTTCCTTGAATGAACCAAAGATCACATGATTCTGGTCTAGAATGTTGTGTGTGATATCAAACAATATGAACTCCCTCGTCTGCTCATCCAACTACCCGACTCCAGAGCCCAAGCCTGATCCCTCACCAGTGCCTGAAGTGCCAACTGGCCTAGTGCGTAGCGTCACCATACTGAAAATACACCATAACAAACATCAGTATACTCATCATAACTCGAGGAATCTCACATTCTACAAGTTTCTTGGGTTCATCTCAGCCTTCCTTGATTCGAGTACGGATCATATGATTTCATTAGTACGGGCCCATACTGCCTTCCACATATATCCGTACTTTCTTCAAGAACTGGTTCGACTCCACCAAGTCCCTTCTACTACTACTACTGATTTCCTGCTAAACTCATCCTAGCCTTGCCCTAGGGTAATCACCAACCCACTATCCGCTATCAGGTGCATAAGAAGTCCATGTTATCTCCCCCTAACTAGCTCGTGAATACTATTACATATCACTAAGACTAGATAATTCTTCGAATGAGAGATCCTACTCTACAATGGTTGGACTCAAACAAAAGCTGCGGAATAGAGCTAAACCTAACCTTCTGAAATTATTTAATCCTCGCAATATGTAACTTAACATATTCATTTACTAGTTAGTAAAAGATAACTAGAACTCCTAAAAGCACAAAGCAAGCAGCAGTCGAGCATCGAGTTACCATAATCAAGCATATCCTAATCAGGCCATCATATCACTGACTAATCAGTACTAGCATGCAGTTCATAAAGCTCATACACATATAACAGGCACATAAGGCATCCTTCCTAGATCCTTAGTCCTAATCTCGCATGCAGTCCTCCTAATCATATCATAAATTAAAATTGTATGGGTAATTTGGGAGTACTTACTTGAGCTCGGCTGATTGCATGCACCACACCCTTTTCTCTTTTCAAAGTTCTTTTTCTCTTTTCAAAATTCTTTTTTATAAAAATGATTTTCTTTTGAAAATTTTTATACCAAGTCCTCAGTTTGAGTTCAGACACACTCGAGAGTGTGCCCGAATCCCTCAAACCAAGGCTCTGATACCAACTTGAAACATCCCAAAAATACAGTCTAAAAATTTCGTTTTAATTCAGTAAATAAAACCATCAATATCATCCATCACATAAAATTCATAATCATGTATCTCAAAAATATCATCATATCTGTTAATGTATCAAAATCATATATCATAAATCAGAGTAAATCCTCCCAGGCTAAAAACAGTGGTGTGTGCCATGCAGTCATTCCGAGCTCTTCCCCTTACTAGCGGAAGTACCTGAAACCAAAACTGAAATCTGTAAGCACGAAGCTTAGTGAGTCTCCCCAACTACCACATACCATACAGATATCACATAAACATATCTTGGGCCCCGCCCCTGCTACATCGGGTCATAGCCCGACATCGGCTTTCCCGGCATCAGGCCCCGCCCGGCATCGATCCCTATTCGGCATCGGGCCCCGCCCGACATCAGACCGTAATCCGGTAACATACTAACATTCCTCGGGACCGCCCCGGCATCGGACCGAAATCCGGAAACATACAAGTACAAACACATGCAAGAATCACAAAGACATCAAGCATACAAGCATTCCTCGGGACCGCCCCGGCATCGGATCAGAATCTGGAAAACATATAAACCTACATCGGGCCCCGCCCAACATCGAACCGTAGTCCGAAACTACTACTAACTAAACGGACCGGCCTTGGTGACTTAGACCCGTTCCTAATGGAGGAAACTCACCTCGTAGCCGCCTCAACTCGTCCAGTTACCTCCTAACTCGACGAGTTCCTATACTACTCAGACTCGTGGTCAACCGAGTCAACTCGTCGAGTCCCTTCACAGACTCGTCGAGTTCTACCTGGCATAGAATCGGGACAACCCGACTTCAACTCGTCGGGTCCCTTTCTGGACTCGCCGAGTTCCCTTGTCTGTTTGGGCTATCTTAATGGATTAGGCCCCTACACTTCAGATCCAAGCTTCATACTTCACATAAACCCTAAAAATGTCCTTATAAGGGTAAAGTTTATGACTTTACCCATTAATACCACTTCTTAAAGGGTTTAGCTCAAACCCTAATTCATTGGGACCTAGAACTTGGTCCTTAAACCATCCATACACCAAACTATAGCTTACAACCTCAGATCTAAACCCCTAACACTACTTGGACACATAAAGTTCCCACCTTTTCCCACATGCATGGCCTTTTGGGGCTAAAAAGGCCGATATGACACTCTATGGCTTGCATGGGGGCTCCAATGGCATAAAGTTTGCACCTTTATGTCATAGCATCCCATCTAGATTCTAGATCTGGAAGAATACCCACCTGGGTCGATCATTCTCCAAAAGCTATCATTCTTGGACCAAAAACCCACATAAAGAGGGCATAAAGAGATCTAATGAACTAATAGCCAAGATAGAAACTTGATTACCAGAAAATGTAGCAAATGGAGTGTTGTTTCTGGATCTACTCTTTCCCTCTTGAGCCCTCTATCTTCTTCTTCTTCCACAAGCTTCAAAAGCACACAAAGATCACTCAAAATGACTCACGCTCTCAAAGAAACCTCTAGCGTTTCGTGGATTAGGGTTTGGGACATGAAGGCTGGAAATGAGGCCAAGGGGTGGGGGTTAAGGAGCTTAAATAGGGTGCAAAACCCCGACATTAGGGTTTCACTCTGGCCGATCTACTCGTCGAGTTGAGGGCTCTTGACTCGTCGAGTAGATAGCTCAAACCCCACGCATAAACTGCCCTCTACTCGACGAGTTAGGGCCACCAACTCATCGAGTTACTCTTTCAAAATAAATAAATTATGAGTTAAATGCATACCAGGAACCAGGCGTTACAAGTCTCCTTCAATTACTCTTTCATATTCATAACCCCTTTAAGGGTCAATCTTGGATAACGGTCAAAGTCCAAGTCAAGGTCAACACCCTGGTCAAAGTCAACATCCTGGTTGACTCAACTCGCCGAGTTGGTCCATCAACTCGTCGAGTTCCATAATTCAGAGAATCTCGAATTCGCGATCTGACTCGTCGAGTTACCCTCTAACTCTCCGAGTTTCTCCTTATGACAGAATCGGGACTTTCCATTTGAACTCGTCGAGTCCTTCCTTGGACTCGTCGAGTTCTCCTTCATACAGGTCGGGACATTTGCTCATTGACTCGCCGAGTTCATCCTTGGACTTGTCGAGTTCTTGACCTTTAAGTCCAAAATACGACTAACTGGTTGGGTCATCTTCTAGACTCAACAAGTTTGCTAAGTAACTGAGAAGGTTGGGGAACCACGACCCAACTCGCCGAGTCCTAAGAACGACTCGTCGAGTCCCCCCTGATCCAAATCTATCCATTCGATTTCAGTCGGGCTTAATGCATCCAAAACATAGATTTTGCCTCCTAGGGTCGATATAACACTTAAAGTTACAAACTTTACGTTCATGCATGGGCCATTTAGCTCAAAAAGCCTCAAAAAGTGGTTCATAGGATGCATGGGACTCCCATGGCCATAAAGTTGGAACCTTTATGCCATGGAGTCCCTCAAAGACTCTGGATCTGAAGTTTTTACGCCTAATAAAGCTTGCATCCATAAATGGTTCCAAAATTGCTCCTTAAAGCCCTAAACTACTCCAAAAAGAGATCTAATAGATGAATGGACAAGGTATAAACTTTATACCTCAAATGAGCTGGAAATGGAACACAACCTCTGGATCTACTTGCTTCTTCTTGAACTCCCAAGCTTCCTCTTCCTTCTCAAGCTTCAAAACCACCAAAAATACACAACAATGGCTCAAGAACACTCAAAATGGGCTAGGGTTTCGAATTAGGGTTTTCTGGACTAAGGGAGGTGATGAGGGAGGCCACAATGGGGTGTTAAGTCCTTTAAATAGGGTGCAAACCTTAAAAATTAGGGTTTCGCTCTGTCATACCTACTTGTCGAGTCGAGGCTCCTCGACTCTTCGAGTAGACTTCAAGTCCCGTGTCCAACATATCCAATTCCTACTCGACGAGTTTGGGGCCTCCAACTCGTTGAGTCCCTTTGCAAATATGAATAATTCTTATTAAAATTACGTACCAGGGACCGGGCGTTACAAAAATACTCCTTAAACTAGATCTAACACCTACAGTCATCAAGATAGAAACTTTATACCTCCAAAAGGTAGATTAAGATGCAACAATCCTGGATCCAAAAGCTTCAAGCAATTCCACACTTCTCCAAGAAGCTACTTCTTCTTCAATGGGCCCAATATGCATGAAATCACACCAAAAGCCTCAAAAATGCTCAAATAGAAGCTAGGGTTTCAAATCTAGGGTTTTATGGGATTGTGGCTGAAGATAATAGGGTTTGGTGTTTAGTTAAGGAGTTTAAATAGGGTCCAAGACCTTAAATTAGGGTTTGGGTTTGACTGGAGTACGTCCTGCGTACTTCTGGTACGTCCAGCGTACTCCCTTAAGCATATGCGATCATTCTACCTAGTACACCCAGCGTACTATTATGTACGCCCAACGTACTATTATGTACGCCCCGCGTACTAGGTTTAACCCTAATACCACTAAACTTCCGAAGACCATAACTTCCTCGTTCTATGTCCGGTTTCGGGGATCTTTATATTCACGAAAAGGTAATGAGAAGCTTTACGCTTCTATCAACTCATCCTTGCCTTAAAATGTCCCGAACAAAAATCCAATATTCGTAAAACCCAAACTGACACTTTACCGAAATACCCCTTGGCTCCAAAACACAAACCGAACACCCAGATCATCTAAAATACATTACCCACACTCAAATTCGTCTAAATCTCTCTTTCCCAAAGGCCCTAAGCCTTATAATAACCGATCTTCGGGCCACAGCCCCGAATTCGGAAACAATTCAGAACAGAGCGTTACAATGGTGTGGCCTGATTAGAGGAAGGAGTGGCATGGATGAGTTCTCGTTTAACGATTGAGGAAGAAGACTAGTGTGAAAGCGACGAGGGCACAAAGTGGATTATCGTCTCTCTGCTTCGGTCAACCATATTTTTTATGTGGACCGAATAAGGAGTTGGGTCAGTTATTGCCTACCGAGTGAGTCACTTTCGGGCTTTATCAAAAGGGTTGACCCGAACTGAGTTAACTCATTATGAAACGGACCCTAAAATGTTGATTTGAAAGACCATTGTCACATGCAGACCTCTCTTACTAACCAACCCTATCAATATCTATATTCCATAGAATTTAAGGGGTTTATTAAAAAAGAGTGTTGTTTTGCATACCCTTGAATTGACATAAATCAAAATCATCATCAAATCCCTCATGATTTAACTTAAATAACCCATTTTGATTTGTTGTTATTGTTGTTGTTGTTGTTGTTGTTGTTGTTGTTGTTGTTGTTGTTGTTGTTTTTGTGATATCCTACATATTGTTCAATAAAAAAACTATTATAACTATTGTGTATCGTTCCTACTATCATTGTGTTATTTTTTTTCTTCGGACTATCCATATGTTATTTTTTTTTATTAAGACTATCGCTATGTTTTTTTCCCTCCAAACAAATGATGCGATATTTTTTTGTTCATACTATTATTGGGTCATTTTTTTCGTTCGGACTATCATTGTGTTTTTTTTTGTCGGATTATCCCTATGCTATTTTTTTCGGATTATTTATGTGTTATTTTCTTGTCCCGTCTATCCATGCATTATGTTTTTCGTTCGACTATCTATGTGTTATTTTTTCGTTTGGACTAACCATGCATTTTTTTTTCTTTTAGACTAACCATGTGTTATTTTTTTGCTTTTGTTTAAAAAAAATACGAACATTTATATATATGTTTGAGTGTGAGTTTTATCTAACGACTACGAAAATCACAACAAAATAATAACACCAGATAGTTTGAACTAAAATGTAAAACAATGATAGTCTGAACAAAAAAAATAACATATAGATAGTCTGAATGAAAAAACTAACACAATGATACTCCAAACGAAAAAAATAACACAGGATAGTCGGAAAAAAAAACACAGAGATAGTCGGAATGAAAAAAATAATGCGGGAATAATCCGAACGAAAAAAAAACAACGCAATGATAGTCAGGACAAAAAATAACACAACAATAGTCGGAACAAAAAAAAAATAACACAGGATAGTCAGAATGATATATATATATATATATATATATATATATATATATATATATATATATATATATATATAACACGGAAAAATAACACGGAGATAATCGGAATGGAAAAATAACACAAGAATAATTGGAACGAAAAATATAACATAATGATAATTTAAACGAAAGAATAATACATAAATAGTCTGAACAAAAAAATAACAGATTAATAGAATGAAAAAAATAACACATTGATAGAATGAAAAAAATAATACAAAAACAATCCAAACAAAAAAAATGTAATTTTAATGTTAATAATAATAATAATATGAATTTTTAAAAAAATATTAAAAACAAAAAATAACAAAAAAAAACGACAACTAAATAAGAAAACATCATTTGAGGTAGGGGTGAGCATAATAACCGGGTACCCGCTTTCGGAACCGGAACCGCCACGGAACTGCCGGTTCCGGAACCGAAACCGCCTTATGCGGTTCCAGTTCCGGTTCTTAAAGTTTAGGAACCGCCTTAAGCGGTTCCGGTTCCGGTTCCGGTTCTTATTTTTTTGGAACCGTTACCCGCTGGGTATCCGTCGGAACCGGTTTGTGTGTGTGTATATATGTATATATAATTCAAGTACTCAATAACAGTTTATATGTTGACCTATGCATGAATCATATTTTAGGTTGTTTTATATTTAACAAAGGATTGTATTTATTTTTTGTTAATACCTTCATTTGTGAACATAATTTAGTGAAAAAATATAACACTAGCCTTTCTCGTAACATTTCTTTATCATTTTTGTGATACCTACTTTGAATGATAATGACGCTCACATTTTTTTAAACTTAGATATGAAGTTGTTTTACTTTTAATTCTTTATAGTGGAAATGGAAGAATGCAATAGAAATCAAGAATAAGACTTGAAAATATGAGATAACACAAATATAGGAAAGTAAAAGGGGTAGTTGAGAACTGAAAGTGTAGGGTATAATATCCCATATCGATTGACGCAACAATGCTTGAATATTGTTTAACTTATAAAAGGAGAAGGCGCCTTATTTATTTCCCACTACAACAATAAGGGTTGAACTGAAAACTTTACATGGGTTGGAGTATTTAAGCCTGTTGTTAACATAAACGAGTTTTAAAATTTTCAAAACAATGAGTGGGAGGTCTCAAAATAAGGTCATAAGTTAAGAATCTCACAGCCTTTAGCTTAAAATAGTTTAAAAGTTTTTAGCAAGCGGGTACCTGGAACTGGAACCGGAACCGGTTCCGACGGTTCTGGGAGCGGTTCTAAAATTTTAGGAACCGATGTAACCGGTTCCGGTTTCGTTCCAACATCTAAGGAACCGGCGGTTCCAGTTCCAATAAATTTGTCAGGGTACCCGCCTATGCTCACCCCTAATTTGAGGGATGGAGAAAGGGGGTAAACCAAATAATTTGGGGGTATACCAAGAAAACATTTAAAAAAAAGGGTTTTTAACATAAAGTCTTTAAGTTTTTTAATTTTGTTTGGTTAAGTTCCTATGACAATTTTAAGTTCATTTATGTATAACATTTTCAAACTTTTTTCCATTTATGCCATTTAACCCGTTTCCCTCTCCATAGCCGGTCATTTTTGCTTAGGTGGCGGTCGCATCGATTTTTCGTTGATGTGGCGCTGGCGCAACTAAAACTCAAACCAATTAACTTACCACCAAACTAGAGCATTCCTAATGTATATTACTCCATACTCAATCTATAAAACATCTAATATACCGGAAGATATTATTATTATTATTATTATTATTATTTATATAATATTTTTATGCATATAAATAATGTTTTTATACATATTTAAATGTAAAATAACTTTTTATATGTTAAAATGCATATTCAGATGATAATATACATAAATAAGACGTATTTAAATGTATAAAAATATTTTTATACGGATACAAATGTTATTTATAAGCAAAAGTACATTTTATATATTACGTATTCATATGAATATGTATAAAAAGTATACTTATATATATAAATTATGCATAATTGTTTTAAATATATTTATATATACACGTATTTTTTATTTTAAATACGTATTTTTTTTTATTTTTTATACATAAAAAGAACATTTTTATACGTATGACGTTTTTATTGTAATATATATATATATATATATATATATATATATATATATATATATATATATAAATAAGAATACAAAATTCAAAACGTTAAAATGTATTGTTATTTTATACGTTAAAGAATGTGTTTTTTATATGTTTAAATATTAATAAATATATTTTATATAAAAATAAAAATAAGAATAGTAATAATACTAATTATAATTATTTTTATTATCATTATAATTATATTATTATTATTATTATTCAAGCAGTGTATTTGTATTATTATTATTATTATTATTATTCAAGTAGTGTATTTGTATGTATATACACAATTTATAATAGGGTTAAACTCAAACATCACGTCTTTCATTTTTATAACTTTTATTATTAGTATTAGTTTTATTTATATGTTATTGTTATTATTTTTTGTTCTAATATTCTTTACATTTTATTAGTTTATAATTTTTTTTGACGTTTTGTTTGTATTTTTTTTAACGTTTTGTTTGAATACATTTTATAATGTTTTATGATATTTTTTTTGTTTATATTTGTTATTGATTTCATGGTTATTATGATCATACTTAGTAACTTAATAAAATTTTGCAACTTAAAATAATGTGTTTTTTTTATAGATAAAATTATATAATTATCTTTTTTAAGTTAAAATATTTAACTATATAACACAGTTAAGGATATTTTTTGATAAGTTTTATAAATATTGATACAAAGCGTTTTTTATAAAAAAGTAAAATGGTTTGTTAAATGTGATTAGAACTAATATAATTATTTATAAAATTATTTATTTTAATAGGGTTAAAATATAAACTAATCGAAATACGAAACATGAGTCTAGTTACACATAGACAATCAGAATCAGTATAACTCGAAAACGAACAAGATGTCTAAAAAAACTCAAAAACAGGATTTCAACACTCTTTTCTTATTGAATCCAATCAAAATATATTTTGTCCATTAATTCGTTAGAAACAGATTTTTCGATTTATTTGGGTTTAAATCAAATGTATATTTAATTTTATTTTTATCTCTTTTTCATTGATATTTTTTTCGTTTGTTTTTTTTTTAACTTTTGAACGTTTTGTTTGTTTAATTATTTAGTCATAACTTTTTAAGATTTTGTTCTTTTATTCGAAATCGAATTGTAAAAAATGGGAACATGCAAATCTATAACTAGTTTTACAACTTAGGAATTTTTCTGTAAGTTTTTTAATATTCATAAATGTTTTTAAACTTTTGATATTTTATTCGTTTTGTAAAAAAAAAAAATCATTCAACCAAAACAAATTTTTAAAACTAGATTATCTAAATCTGTAACTATTCATTACAACTTAGAAATGTTTTTTTGTAAAACTTTTACGACTTAGGAATATGTTGAAATTTTTGGCGTTTTGTAAGAAAATAACGCAAAAAACAGGTTTAATGTGAAAAAAACATAAGTAAAAAATTAAAACGTTATACAAACTTTAAAATAAACATGAAAAAAAGTAAGTAAAAAGTATATATATGAATAATATTTTCTTATAGAATCAACAACAAAATAAAAAATTATTATATAACTTATATAAAAGTTAAAAATAAAGCTAATACTAAATAAATTATAATATAAATACTAGGCAATTAAATAATTAAAAATAAAACTAATACTATTGATATGAATTATTAAAAATGAAATATATATATATATATATATATATATATATATATATATATATATATATATATATATATATATATATATATATATATATATATATATATTCAACGAACGTATTAAACATTTCCTGTTGATCATGACTGGTCACCCGCAAGTGATGGATTAACTTACCCAAACACAGAAATACGCACACAACTATCACATCGGAAAAACAATAGCACCTTACAATCTTGCTAATCTAAATCAATAACAATTGTAGGGTTTTCGCTCAAGACTTATTGATTATTACTTTAAAATGATTTCTCAAATTTAAATGCAAATGATTAACTTACTAAAACATAATAGGGTAACAGATAAACCTAATGTATCAAGATTTTGAAACCCCACCTAAATCTTCTTCAAAGGTAGTGCATATGTTTATGTAACTACATAATTAGTGGTCAAATTAAAACTTAAAAAATAAATAAAGTTAAAGCAAAGAGTTGATATCCATTAAAAAATATAATGGGTGTAGATTTTTAGTTTAAAAGTCTGCAATTGATGATTTTTATTATTTTATATTAATAATACTTATCATAATTTATTAGACAAATTACATAAAAGACATTAAATTTACATTATGATATTTTGTTTTTTTTTCTCAATTTAGTCATTAAATTTACTATTTTTTGCATATTTAACTAATCGATTAACAGGTATTTCATGTTTCTCACTCGCTGAATAGGCAAAAAGCTAATGTGGTTTTCCCATATGATCCTAATTGAAAAACTTTTAAGTTAAATTGAACCGTTCCGTAGATAAGTAGTCACTTTTTCTAATTTCTTCTTCTTTTCTTCTCTCAAAGAATTACAACTTTGTGCAATGGTTTTCCAAAGTTGTTCAAGTGGTTCATAATCTCAAAGCTCAAAGTTGCGTAAGCAAGACAAGGAAAGTTGTTCATAGTAACATCTCCTAAAAGAAATTGTCATTGTGTTGCTTGCGTCCAGATGAACCACTTGAACAACCTTGAAAAATCATTGCACAAAATGATGATGCTTTGAAAGAAAAAAAAAGGAAAAATGAATAAAAATCTATATAAATGTCCCATTTTACTCAAATATTTGTTAAATATGATCATACGTGGAAGCCATGTTAGTTTTTTTTATCTAATCCACAAATGAGAAACATGAAACACTTAACAAACCACCCAATTAATTAATTTTGCATAAAATTGAACGAGTTCAAGAGATGAGGATCCCGGTAGTGAAGTCACCCTCGGGGGAAGAATCATTTCATTCACTTGTGAAACTGCTAAGAAGAATAGCTTTTCTCTAAATAATGAAAGCATTCCATTACTACCGACCCAAAGAAATACAACCTCTATGAGATATATGGTTTATGCTCCTAAATCAATAGGGCCATAAAGACTAGTCCTACTTGCCGGTCCCATTGACCTACTTATATTGATTGTAGACCAGCTACAGAGCTAACCCTTGTTCATCCCTAGGATTGCCCCGTCTATCTACTCAGGGCCTCCTCCGATTGCTACATTGAATGAAATAATTGAAAAGAAAAATACAATAAAAAATAAAATCTTATATAAACTTAATATCTCTTATGCAATTTGCTTTAATTTATTTGATTATATTTATTTAAATGAATGTCTCAAAATAAGTTGTCATCCTCTTGTACGTGGCATTAGAGATGGCAACGGGCGCGGGGAATACAGGGGACCCCAATCCCCATCCCCATCCCCGAATAATCATACCAATCCTCATCCTCATCCTCATCCCCATCAGGGAATATAAATAAACCCTCATCCCCACCCCCAATGGGGAATCGGGGATTTTTTTCCTCTTTTAATATCAAAACTTTTCGTAAAGAAAAACTCTAAATTTTCATTTTTCTAACATAAGTTTAAAGATTTTCCAAAATATAAAAATATCCTTAGATTGCATAAAAAATATAAACAAATTTTCTACCAAATTTAAATAAACACATGAAAATCAAGTAGAAAAATTTATCAGAGTGATATTTGAGGTAAAATAGATAAACTAAATAGAAAAGAAAAATTATACACGAATTTAAGTTAGATAAAAGAAAAAGAAAAAGTATAATTTCAACCAAGTAATTGCTAATGAGTTAGGTTACTTGGATCAAATTTTATGTATTTTAATTTTTACTATAAATATATTTGCTGTATTATTTTTATATATTAATATATATCGGGGGCGGGTCCAGGGTCGGGGATTAGGGGTATCCCCATCCCTACTTTTTTTATTCGGGGATTCTTCATCCCCGTCCCCATCCCCAGTCAACTTGGGGATTCCCCAATAAAAACGGGTGCGGGTTTCGGGTTCTCCATTACGTATGAGGCTTTTTGCCATCCCTACGTGGCATTACCCTGATCGTTGATATGTCCATAAAAAACTAATTTGATATAGACCACACGTAACTCTCTTACATATTTTAATGGATATTAAATAAATTAGCAAATGAGATATAAATGGGTAGTGTTGAGGTTGTACCAAAACATGATTTAAATACTAAAAGACATGGATATGTGTGAAGTGATAGTAGTTTAGAAAATTAGATCAAATAAAGAATGATTAGATTAGCAATAATTATATAAGATTAAGGTGAAGCATCATTATCGAAGCTAATCAAAGCCAAATAGTCCAAATCTCGAGTCCCTCCTAAATTGACTAAAATATATAACCCCACCTCTTTTTTTGGTGACCAACCAATCTTGAGCTATATTTATATTTTTTATTCCATGACATATTATTACTATGTTAAATAGCAACTAGATGTAAGACTCATGTATTATATGAGTTGATTAAAAAAATAATTAAATAACAAAGTGTAAACAATAAGTATTTTTTAAAACAAAATAAGAAATAAGAAATAAAGAAAGTTATTAATTGCAATTTACTATCACATTTATTACATTTAATAGTTACATATGTAAGTATAAATATTATGTGACTTTTTAATTTTAAAATTGAAAAATATCAGAAATTGACATGTAGATATTATTTATTTTAAAAATATTATAAAATGACAAGTATCAAAACTCATGAGAAATTGACAGGTGGCAAATTGGGTCATTTATTATAGTAGATAATATCGAATCTTGGTTTTGAATATTATGAATTGAAACACAAAATATTCTGATGTAACCATTTAAGATACATGTGGTCCTTGCACCCTACGATGGAAGTTTAGTAGCTAAGGCGTGACATTTCAAACAGTAGTTCTAGGGTTCAATCTTTTGCACGTCAAAAATATCACTAGTGTTTTGCTATTTACCTTTGATATGTGCATATCTATACATATAATTGTACATCATATCTTAATATTTTAATTACTTTTATAATATTTATAGAACAAAAGGTACTTAATTTGTATATATTGTGTTGTAGGGGTAAAAGATGTGCTTAGAGCAAAAAGGAAGCTGTTGAGAGAAAAACTTGGGAAAAACACTTGAACAAATGTTAGTACAAGATAATAGTTACGGAATTAGTTAATCTCAAAGGATCATGTAAGTTAGATTGTTAGATAGTTAGTTGCGGAAATATAAAGTGTTGAAATGTAAAGGAAATGTAAATGACAACAAATTATACCAAGTATACACCAAACTGATTCATAACGAGGTTCGCATTCAAACACAAATTAGTATGTGTGATCAGTTTAAGGTGAAGAGGATCTCGAATATTAGATAAGATAGAGATATGATCTTTGTATTTCAGAGTGAAAGTTCTGAAAGATCGTTAAGAAGTGGTAAGAAGTGGTAAGATTACATGAAGACGAAGACTCTATTTATAGAGTCTCATAAAGTTACATCTGGAATAAACAATAATAAACTACTGACTTAAGTGACCATCCAAGGTTCACTGGACAAAGTAAAGCTAACACGCTAAGTCAGTTGACGTAACAAAAAGGTCTTCACTGCGGTAAAGGTAGTTACGGTTCACTCCAGTTATCAAAACAACATTTTCAATTACGGTAGACAAACATCCATTGCGGTAGCAAAGTTGGTTGCGGTAGCCTAAGGAGATAACGTAGTAAAACAGGACTGCGGATCGTTAAGTTTAAGAGGGTCACTTTTTGCTTTAACAATTTCCCCCAAAGCGACCTCTTCAACTTTTCTTCTTCACTTGTTGAGCTTCAAGAATTTGATAATGATCCACCAGAATTTCCTCACTTCACCTAGCCACTGAATTCTTCTTGTTATCTCAAACTTGACTTCATCTGTTGTGTTCTTGGATCTTTGAACTGAAGCCAGAGTCACTTCCAGTTGCTTCCGGGTCAATCTATGCATTGCGGTAACAGGAATGAAGTATTTGAGATCACTGTTGGCTTTCTTAAACACAACTCCTATGTCACACCCCCAAACCAAGGATGGCGGAAACGTCCGGGGGTGGAGGACTTCATGTATAGTATCATAACAGCAATTGTAATAGTAATTCAAGCAAACACAACCAACATATATATATAATTGAAAAAAAATTACATCATTGTATGAATTACATGTTTACGAATCAATCACAATATGTTGATAAAATATGAAATAGTAGACGCCTTAGCGTCCCATCCTCAAATGCACTTGATTACCTGTTTAATGATTTCCTGAGAATACAAGTTGTTTGAAAAAGTGTCAACACAAAGGTTGGTGAGTTCATAAGCTTCTGTTTGGTATTATTAAAAGCCTTTCGTTTGTAAAAGTAGTATTTGTGTTAGAAAAATCCAATATTTTCCTTAATGTGTAAATGTAGTCTTAAAACCCAAAGACCGAAATGTACAAGTAATTTGTCATATTTATAGTAAAACAATGCAAGTTTAAATCGACATAAACTCGTTAAATTTTTAATGAAGTTCCCGTAAATTCCAATGTTTGTTAATACTTTATGTGAGTTTATTATAACCATACTATGACCAAGGTTGCCTAAAACGACGTTCTTCAAGCGTCGGAAATGTTATGACATTTGTCACCCCAGACCTATCGGTCTAACTGTTGCATGCAGTTTAGGTGTGGGTTTGTCAAACCCAATATAGATCTATACACAAGTATCACGCTCTCCCTTAAGGAGACTCTGGTTACAATACAGGACTTAATGGTAATTTGAAGTAAATGTCTCACAAACTCATTAACGGAATTACGTGTTATGAAAACTTGGTACCGTATGGTCGTACCTTGCTTAATGAAAATATCCTTTGTATAAATGTACCCTTTTTAAATGTATGTGTTATGTAATGTATCATAAACTATACCTATTATAGTTTATCAACCAAGGGTAGTACGTGGTAATGTATGCAAACTATATTCAAAATAGTTTATTTTATGTTTGAATGTATCGATTGTACTTTGATTATAATCACTTGTTATTCTTTATATTTTATATGACCAAATCCAGTTGTAAACTGATGTGTGTCTAAATATTAAGATAAAATGTCATATATTGCAGTAACATATAGTCACATAAAGATATACACCTTGCTCAACATGTTACAAGGTGAAATGAAATTAACAGCAACTTTTCGTTAAAAACAGTTTCTGTTACCGTTCTTAGAAAATTTATAGAAAAATCATCACAGCTCTAAATCCAAATCCGCAAATTTTGAGAGTTTGGAATATGAGTCTAGTTTGTTCGTAAATTTTATCATGATTTTTAGTGATCTCTAACAGAGGTGAAAATGTTCATAATCACAGACTGGTCCGGGTTTGCCTCTGAAATGACAGGCAGTTTTGTAAAAATCACCATTAATTGTAGAAAAATCATTTGGAGATGTGCAAGTAGTAATTTTAAAGCTAAGAGTTTGAACTACTTGCACCTGAAACAGCTTTGAAAACTAAAATATTTAAGTTGACCAAAATAGTCCGTGATTAACGTCCATCTTTTCTGATGCAATCTGTTAGAAAAAGTTTAATTGTGTTCTTGATGATTTTACTTGTATTCCCTCCTTAAAACTTAAGAAAAACATGTAAATGTATGGGTATGAACTCACCTTATGTGGTTTCAGTAGATGAAAGTGAGAGAAAGGAAGTGTTCAACTCAAGAACACTAAGAAGATGTCTTGATGATTCGAAAATCTAACACCGAATAAGATGGAACTTGTGTAAGATATCAATAATTTGAGTAGAATGGAGTTTAATAATTATGTGAATGATGAAGATACTTACTAATTGAAGAAAGAAATCCCTGGAGAAAGCCTTGAAGTTCTTGAAGTTAAGAGAAAAGATGAGAGAATTTTGGAGAGTGTTCTTGGTTGCTAAGTGTAGAATGAAAGAGTTTTTATGGAGAATGAGGAGAGAGGATCAATCAACCAGCTCTTAGAACGTGGGAAGAGCTGGAGATTGGCTGTAAAGGTCCACTAAGGAGACAAGGGGTAGTGGGAAAGAGTGGCTGATCATAGAGTGAGGTGGTAGTGGGTTGCTTTTGCCATAAATTAAGGAAAAGCAAATATTCCCTCAATAATTAGATCAATCACCAATTCTTTTAATATATTTTATAAAAACCCTGGAGATTTATATATTTTGGGGCCTTATTTTATAAAATAAAGTTTTGGGTGAAAATCCCACGTTAAAATAA
Source organism: Lactuca virosa (assembly GCF_052849685.1). Lineage (NCBI taxonomy): Eukaryota > Viridiplantae > Streptophyta > Magnoliopsida > Asterales > Asteraceae > Lactuca > Lactuca virosa. The sequence continues at coordinate 378,004,853 of NC_136430.1, read as the reverse complement.
TGAAAAACGGAGTTAAAACGAAGTCGTAGTCGAAAAACCGGTAAAAAGGGCCTGTCTGCGAGGCTTCGCTTCGGACCTTCGGACTTCGGACACGGCTTCGGACTTCGGACACGACTTCGGACACGGCTTTGGACGGACGGGACTTCGGACACTGTTCCTTCGGACCTCGGACCTCGGACTTCGGACCTCGGACCTCGGACACAGCTTCGGACCAGAAGCTTTGGTTTCGGATCCTTAAAGCTATTTTACTCGTTTTTATCCCGTTTCAAGCGATTTTGGACCCGGTTAAGGGTCGAGATGACCCAAATGATTACAAAAAGTTAAAGTAACTTTTGAGAGAGATTTTGGAGAGATTTCAATTAGAAAGAGATAGAGTGAAAACGATTTAGAGAGGTTTCGTTTGTGATTAATTTGAGTGTCCGGCTTCACAACGCAAGGTTCGTAAACCCCATTAAACCGTGTTTTAGTGTCGTACACAATCCCGATGATTGTGCAATAGTGTTTTATCGCTTTGGTTCGTTGTTTAGCACTGTTAAGGCTAAGGAAAATCAAACACATGAACTTTCCAAATGATGATTTCTCATTAAAATAGCGAATTGTATAGTGATTACATAACGTAAACCCTAGCATACAAGGGTTATTGGAGTTGACCGGTTTGACTTGTTGACTTTGAATTTACCGAAATTTGACGGTTGTCACATCATCCCCCCGTTAGAAGGAATTTCGTCCCGAAATTTTCATTTTGACTGGGATTTCAAGAGTTTGGAAAGAGATGTGGATACTTTTGTTTCATCTGATCCTCGCGTTCCCAGGTGAATTCGGGTCCTCGTTTAGCGTTCCAACGTACCTTCACGATGGGAATACGACTTTGTTTCGTTCGTTTGATTTCCCGATCCATGATTTCGACTGGTTCCTCCACGAAGTGGAGATTTTCGTTAACTTTGATTTCGTCGAGTGGTATTACGAGTGTCTCATCAGACAAACACGTCTTTAGGTTAGACACGTGAAACGTGGGATGTACTTTGTCAAGTTCCTGAGGTAATCGAAGCTTGTATGCTACTGGCCCAATCCTAGCAAGGATTTCAAATGGCCCGATGTACCTTGGATTTAGTTTCCCGCGTTTGCCGAATCGTATCATTCCTTTCCAAGGGGAAACTTTTAGTAGTACTCGATCACCCACCTGGAATTCCAAGGGTTTGCGTCGTTTGTCTGCGTAACTCTTTTGCCGATCGCGAGACGCTTTCAGTCTCTCTCGAATTTGAACGATCTTTTCTGTGGTTTCCCTTATGATTTCAGGGCCAGTGAGGGTGCTATTAGAGACTTGCCCTCTAGCTAGCTGTGTATCCCCCACCTCAGCCCAACACAGGGGTGATCTGCATTTGCGACCGTAAAGAGCTTCGAATGGAGCGACTTTGATGCTAGTATGATAGCTGTTATTGTAGGAGAATTCAATAAGCGGTAGATGGGTATCCCATGCTTTACCGAAGTCTATCACACAAGCTCTTAACATGTCTTCCAACGTTTGAATGGTTCGCTCGCTCTGTCCGTTGGTTTGTGGGTGGTAGGCCGTACTCATGTCAAGCCTAGTTCCCAATGATTTTTGTAGAGACTGCCAAAACCGTGAGGTAAATCTACTATCTCTATCGGAGATAATGGATATCGGCACACCATGGAGTTGTACAATCTCTCTGATGTACGTTCTAGTCAGCTTCTCCATCTTGTCGGTTTCTTTTATTGGTAGAAAGTGTGCTGATTTGGTCAATCTGTCTACAATTACCCATATTGTGTCAAGACCGCCCGATGTCTTAGGCAGCTTGGTTATGAAGTCCATTGTTATTCGTTCCCACTTCCACTCAGGTATATCCGGCTGTTGTAATAGCCCGGATGGTTTCTGGTATTCGGTTTTGACCTTAGCGCAAGTCAGGCACTTGCTCACATAGGTAGCAATCTCAGCTTTCATGTTCGGCCACCAGTATAATTTCTTGAGGTCCAGATACATCTTACCCGACCCGGGATGGATGGAGTATCGAGTCTTGTGTGCTTCATTCATGACGACATCTCGGAGTCCACCGAACTTCGGTGTCCAAATCCGGTTCATGATATAACGTGCTCCATCATCCTTGACTTCTAAGTTTTTATCCATTCCCCTTAATGTCTCTCCTGCCACCTTTTCTGGTTTCAAAGCTTCCAGTTGAGCTTCCTTGATTTGTATGGTCAGGTGGGAATGGATTGTCATTGTTAAGGATTTTACTCGGCGGCCCGAGTACTCCTTCCTGCTTAGAGCATCGGCCACTACATTGGCCTTGCCCGGATGATAACGAATTTCGCACTCGTAGTCATTCAGCAACTCCACCCATCTCCTCTGTCGCATGTTGAGCTCTTTCTGATTGAGGATATGCTGAAGACTTTTGTGATCAGTGAAGATAGTGCATTTCGTGCCGTAGAGGTAGTGTCTCCAGATCTTCAAAACGAATACCACTGCTCCTAATTCCAGGTCGTGCGTAGTATAATTAACCTCGTGCGTCTTAAGCTGTCTTGATGCATACGCGATAACCTTCCCTCTCTGCATGAGCACACATCCGAGGCCTTGATTCGAAGCATCACAGTACACTATGAAGTCCTCGGTTCCCTCTGGGAGAGACAAGATCGGTGCGATGCATAGGGCTTGTTTTAACGTTTGGAAAGCAGTTTCTTGTTTATTTTCCCACTTGAATATCACACCTTTCTGCGTCAAGGTGGTGAGTGGTTTCGCAATCTTGGAGAAGTTTTGTATAAATCTTCGGTAGTAGCCAGCAAGCCCAAGGAATTGTCGAATTTCGGTTGGCGTCTTGGGTGCTGACCAATTCTCGATTGCCTTGATCTTGGAGGGGTCCACATGTATGCCTTTCTCACTTACCACATGTCCAAGGAAATCCACTTCTCTAATCCAGAATTCACACTTAGAGAACTTAGCATAAAGCTTCTCCGCTCTTAGCGTCTCTAGCACTTGGCGTAGATGTAGGCGATGCTCTTCTTCGCTTCGCGAGTAGATCAAGATATCGTCGATGAATACGATTACAAACTTGTCTAGGTAGGGTCGACACACTCTATTCATTAGGTCCATGAATACCGCAGGTGCGTTTGTTAAACCGAAGGACATCACCACAAACTCGTAGTGCCCATAGCGAGTTCTGAATGCAGTTTTGGGAATATCTTCTTCTTGAACTCGTAGCTGATGGTAGCCTGACCTTAGGTCGATCTTTGAGAAGAAATTTGCTCCTTGGAGTTGGTCGAAAAGGTCGTCGATTCGGGGCAGAGGATATCGGTTTTTGATGGTGAGCTTGTTTAGTTCCCGATAGTCGATGCACATGCGAAAGGATCCGTCCTTCTTCTTTACAAAAAGGACTGGTGCTCCCCAAGGTGAGAAGCTTGGTCTGATGAACCCTTTGTTCAAAAGCTCGGTCAACTGACTGGACAACTCCTGCATTTCTGATGGTGCGAGGCGGTATGGAGCTCTGGCTACGGGGGTAGCTCCGGGTATTAAGTCAATTCTGAAATCGACTTGTCGTGCGAGTGGTACACCAGGAAGATCTTCTGGGAACACATCCGGGAAGTTACACACTTCGGGGATGTCCTTGATGTCTTTCACGTCTTGTTTCTTGTCTACTACATGGGCTAAGAAGGCGTGGTACTCCTTCCGGAGATACTTTTGGGCTTTGATGCATAAGATGATTTGTAAATTCGCACTAGGTTTGTCACCATAGATAAGAAGGGTTTCGTCATTTGGTAGATTGAGGCGAACGGCCCTTTCGTAACATAGAATGTCGGCACGGTGAGGAACTAACCAATCCATCCCGATGATTACGTCGAAACTTTTTATGGTGACTGGCATCAGGTCAATTTTAAATGTATGGTTGTCTAGAGTGAGAGTACATTCTGAGTATATATCGCTAGTGCGTTCTACTTTCCCATTTGCCATTTCTACTACATAAGTATCCTTTAGTGATTGGGGATTTTGTTCAAGTAAATGTTTATATTGGTGGCTCACGAAACTCCTCTCCGCTCCACTATCGAATAGTACGCATGCATAAGAGTTATTGAGGAGAAACGTACCGGTAACCACCGTGGGATCCTCGACTGCTTCCCCATGTCCTATTGCCAGGACTCTTCCTACTCCACCAGCATTAGGGGCTTGTGCTTTGGGGCAGTCTCTTTTGAAGTGACCTGCGTCTCCACAGTTGTAGCAGGTCCGGGTTGCCCCCGTACTGGCGACTTGGTTGATTGGTTGAGCCGGCGCTTTACAGAAACGAGCAGTGTGCCCCTTCCTGTCGCAGTTGTTACAGTGCATCTCCCTACAAGCACCATTGTGGTGAAAGTTGCACTTGTTGCACTTAGGTAGTTTTCCCGCATATGGCTTCGGTGGTGCTGGAGTGGTAGCAGTAGTGGCAGCATTAGTGGCAGCATGGACAGCAACAATTTGTTGCTTCTTAGCAGGGTCCTGTGCTGGTTGGCTCTTCTTTTCGTTCCAGAACTTCCTTTTGTTGTTTCCCCCTTTTGATTTATGAGTGGTGGTGGTTGTAGTATTATGACCGGCTCGGTGGTCAACAAGTTGTTGTGCCAGCTCCCTGGCACTGTCAAAAGTAGTTGGCCTTGAAGCCAGGACACTACTTTGCACGTGGAGAGACAGTCCCCAAAGGTATCGCTCCACCTTTTTCTCCTCCGGAGTAACCATTGTTGGGCAGAGGAGAGCCAATTCATTGAATCGGGTGGTGTAGGTTTCAAGGTCAGAGCCCGTCATCCTGAGGTTCCAGAGTTCTTGTTCCAGCTTTTGAATTTCACCTCTCGGGCAGTACTCCTTCATCATCAACGTTTTTAGTTCTGCCCAGGTTATGGAGCTAGCCACTTCGAGAGTAAGTGACTTAACCCGGCAGTTCCACCAAGTAAGGGCCCGGCCGGTGAAGGTTAAGGTTGCGAACTTAACTTTGCTCGCTTCGGGGCAGGAGCACACCTGAAAGACTACTTCGGTCTTTTCAAACCATTGCATCAACGTGATGACTCCCCCGCTTCCATTGAAGTTGTCGGGTTTGCCATTTGTGAAGTCTTTGTATGAACACTCTTTTGCACGCCACGTACTGTCTCCGTGGTTAGAGTGTGTAGCTCCCGATCCCGAACCACCAGCTCCGTTGGTCCCTATCTGCGACATTGCGGCCGCTACGGCTGCTGTTACTGCAGCCTGGAACATCGCGGGATCAAACTGTGGAGGCGGCGGCGGAGGAGGTGTTGCTGTGTTGCTGGAAGGTCTTGGTCTTCTTCTTGGCGGCATGGTTCTGTCATAAGTCGTAAACCAATGTACTTTTAGTAAAAGTGTATTTATAGGGAGAGAAATCTTTTATACATAAAGTATATTATTACGTTGTTTTCCGGTATGTTTACGATACATACGATTTTATACTTTTTATTGACCCAATACATTGGGTTATGAGGTAAAATGAAAGTATAAAATATTTTTATTATAGTAACACAAAATACTCCTATAGTATTTGTAAATGTTTAGTTTTGAGTTCTTAAAGCATTTAGTTACTTTATAATATTCATCATACTTTTAATGAGAATTTATAAGTCCTTGTCTTACCCGTTCGGCTAACGAACCTCCACCGATCAAGGAAGCGGTGGGTGAGAGTGGACACCCATTAAGTTGCCATTTTATAGGCAACAACCTTATACCCCCCTTATAGACCGGCTTCGTGAATGAGGCGTACTAGCGGTAAGACGATTTTGTTAGATTTGTTGTCCATCCTGACCATCCCCCAGTATATGCAAGTCAATTCCCGGACAGATATAGTTGATCAGGCTATATCCTTCCCAGACTTGATTTACATATACCAAGGCATACCCATAATGTACAACTCCTCTTCTTTTATTTTATGTTCTTCTAGTTATGACACTATGTGAGCATGTATGCATGTATTTATACTTTTTAATAAAAAGAATCATTTATTTTCTAAAAGTATATTTATTTGAAAAATGCACAAATCAGAGACTATTAGTCCCAATTGTGTTTATAGTTTGTATATCTTATGTGGTTTGATATACTTAATTCACTATAAACTGCGCTCTGATACCAATCTGTCACACCCCCAAACCAAGGATGGCGGAAACGTCCGGGGGTGGAGGACTTCATGTATAGTATCATAACAGCAATTGTAATAGTAATTCAAGCAAACACAACCAACATATATATATAATTGAAAAAAAATTACATCATTGTATGAATTACATGTTTACGAATCAATCACAATATGTTGATAAAATATGAAATAGTAGACGCCTTAGCGTCCCATCCTCAAATGCACTTGATTACCTGTTTAATGATTTCCTGAGAATACAAGTTGTTTGAAAAAGTGTCAACACAAAGGTTGGTGAGTTCATAAGCTTCTGTTTGGTATTATTAAAAGCCTTTCGTTTGTAAAAGTAGTATTTGTGTTAGAAAAATCCAATATTTTCCTTAATGTGTAAATGTAGTCTTAAAACCCAAAGACCGAAATGTACAAGTAATTTGTCATATTTATAGTAAAACAATGCAAGTTTAAATCGACATAAACTCGTTAAATTTTTAATGAAGTTCCCGTAAATTCCAATGTTTGTTAATACTTTATGTGAGTTTATTATAACCATACTATGACCAAGGTTGCCTAAAACGACGTTCTTCAAGCGTCGGGAATGTTATGACATTTGTCACCCCAGACCTATCGGTCTAACTGTTGCATGCAGTTTAGGTGTGGGTTTGTCAAACCCAATATAGATCTATACACAAGTATCACGCTCTCCCTTAAGGAGACTCTGGTTACAATACAGGACTTAATGGTAATTTGAAGTAAATGTCTCACAAACTCATTAACGGAATTACGTGTTATGAAAACTTGGTACCGTATGGTCGTACCTTGCTTAATGAAAATATCCTTTGTATAAATGTACCCTTTTTAAATGTATGTGTTATGTAATGTATCATAAACTATACCTATTATAGTTTATCAACCAAGGGTAGTACGTGGTAATGTATGCAAACTATATTCAAAATAGTTTATTTTATGTTTGAATGTATCGATTGTACTTTGATTATAATCACTTGTTATTCTTTATATTTTATATGACCAAATCCAGTTGTAAACTGATGTGTGTCTAAATATTAAGATAAAATGTCATATATTGCAGTAACATATAGTCACATAAAGATATACACCTTGCTCAACATGTTACAAGGTGAAATGAAATTAACAGCAACTTTTCGTTAAAAACAGTTTCTGTTACCGTTCTTAGAAAATTTATAGAAAAATCATCACAGCTCTAAATCCAAATCCGCAAATTTTGAGAGTTTGGAATATGAGTCTAGTTTGTTCGTAAATTTTATCATGATTTTTAGTGATCTCTAACAGAGGTGAAAATGTTCATAATCACAGACTGGTCCGGGTTTGCCTCTGAAATGACAGACAGTTTTGTAAAAATCACCATTAATTGTAGAAAAATCATTTGGAGATGTGCAAGTAGTAATTTTAAAGCTAAGAGTTTGAACTACTTGCACCTGAAACAGCTTTGAAAACTAAAATATTTAAGTTGACCAAAATAGTCCGTGATTAACGTCCATCTTTTCTGATGCAATCTGTTAGAAAAAGTTTAATTGTGTTCTTGATGATTTTACTTGTATTCCCTCCTTAAAACTTAAGAAAAACATGTAAATGTATGGGTATGAACTCACCTTATGTGGTTTCAGTAGATGAAAGTGAGAGAAAGGAAGTGTTCAACTCAAGAACACTAAGAAGATGTCTTGATGATTCGAAAATCTAACACCGAATAAGATGGAACTTGTGTAAGATATCAATAATTTGAGTAGAATGGAGTTTAATAATTATGTGAATGATGAAGATACTTACTAATTGAAGAAAGAAATCCCTGGAGAAAGCCTTGAAGTTCTTGAAGTTAAGAGAAAAGATGAGAGAATTTTGGAGAGTGTTCTTGGTTGCTAAGTGTAGAATGAAAGAGTTTTTATGGAGAATGAGGAGAGAGGATCAATCAACCAGCTCTTAGAACGTGGGAAGAGCTGGAGATTGGCTGTAAAGGTCCACTAAGGAGACAAGGGGTAGTGGGAAAGAGTGGCTGATCATAGAGTGAGGTGGTAGTGGGTTGCTTTTGCCATAAATTAAGGAAAAGCAAATATTCCCTCAATAATTAGATCAATCACCAATTCTTTTAATATATTTTATAAAAACCCTGGAGATTTATATATTTTGGGGCCTTATTTTATAAAATAAAGTTTTGGGTGAAAATCCCACGTTAAAATAATGAAAAACGGAGTTAAAACGAAGTCGTAGTCGAAAAACCGGTAAAAAGGGCCTGTCTGCGAGGCTTCGCTTCGGACCTTCGGACTTCGGACACGGCTTCGGACTTCGGACACGGCTTCGGACGGACGGGACTTCGGACACTGTTCCTTCGGACCTCGGACCTCGGACTTCGGACCTCGGACCTCGGACACAGCTTCAGACCAGAAGCTTTGGTTTCGGATCCTTAAAGCTATTTTACTCGTTTTTATCCCGTTTCAAGCGATTTTGGACCCGGTTAAGGGTCGAGATGACCCAAATGATTACAAAAAGTTAAAGTAACTTTTGAGAGAGATTTGGGAGAGATTTCAATTAGAAAGAGATAGAGTGAAAACGATTTAGAGAGGTTTCGTTTGTGATTAATTTGAGTGTCCGGCTTCACAACGCAAGGTTCGTAAACCCCATTAAACCGTGTTTTAGTGTCGTACACAATCCCGATGATTGTGCAATAGTGTTTTATCGCTTTGGTTCGTTGTTTAGCACTGTTAAGGCTAAGGAAAATCAAACACATGAACTTTCCAAATGATGATTTCTCATTAAAATAGCGAATTGTATAGTGATTACATAACGTAAACCCTAGCATACAAGGGTTATTGGAGTTGACCGGTTTGACTTGTTGACTTTGAATTTACCGAAATTTGACGGTTGTCACATCCTAACTCAGGGAAGTTGGTTGCACCGAGAGACATTTCTTGGTAGCCTTCAGTGAAGCTTGGTGCGGATTCAAGAAGCTGGAAGCTTTAACAAAAGCTGGAAGCTGGAAGCTAAGGGAATTGATTAAAGATTATTAAATGAAGAAAATTATACCCAACACGTCGTGGTGACAGCACCACGACGTGATATTTTGACTTTTCCCGATTGACTTCGAAGACTTGCTGGATACGGGATAATCACGAAGACCACGACGTAGTGGCCTTACCACGACGTGGTGGTCTGTTTTTCGGGAAACTATAAATAGAATCCATTCTCTCCGAATTAGGAACCTTTTGCTGAGAGCTTTGGACGATTTTTGAAGACCAAAGATATGTATTGAAGCTTGGGAGAGAAGAAATTGATTAAAGCTTTGGAATTTAGAGTAACAAGGCAAATACTTCTTAATTACGATTTTATATACTAGATTTATCATGACTTTGCATATAGAATTCGTTTTTATGACTTTATCTGCTGAAATCATGGGCTAAAACCCCATGACTTTCGTTTGGCATAGATTTACTTGATTATATGTGATTTATTGTCAGATTAAGTTCTATTTGGTTATTTGTTTAATTAGCTTATTAAAGAACCTCTTGTGATTATGATAACTGTTTTTATCTATTTATTGCTAAGTTCAATTTAGTTTGCATGAATATCTTACTTAATTGAGCTTGAATCTTATGATCTTCGTGGATTGCAAAAATTGTAGGACTAGAGTTTTGGCTAAAACCTAGGGTTAGATAGAAAAAGCGGGTAAATAATTGTGGGGGCTAATATATGATGACCTATCATGCATTGAATTGAATCAATAAACTAATTTGATCAATCTTGTAACATCCCAAAATCTAAGACCAAAAATTTCATTTTTGAATAAGTTGTTATAAAAACCAATAGTATAAAAACATTCATAATATCATCCCATGTCAAAACTAGTATGTCAATAATCAAAGCATGTCATTATAAAACAATATCAGAGTATAATCCTAAATATCTCATGTGCGGAAAACATAGTGTGATGCGCTGCGATCATGTCGGCTCCTTTCCTTTTGCAAAAGAAGTACCTGAAACCAAAACTGAAAATTATAAGCACGAAGTTTAGTGAGTTCCTCCATCATACCACATACTATACAATACACATACTTCCTAGAATATCCGGGTGCTGGCCTATCCCTTCGGTCTCTTTCAACCGGTAACCGCCTAGCATATCAGGGTGTTGGCCTACCCCTTCGATCTCTTTCAACCGGTAACCGCCTAGCATATCAGGGTGCTGGCCTACCCCTTCGGCCCTTTCGGCCGGTATCGGGGACTATTTCACCCCCTACTACTACCATATATCATGCTAATACATAAACACATAAATCACATACTGCCTAGCATATCAGGGTGATGGCCTACCCTTTCGGCCCTTTCAACCGATAACGGGGTCTGTCCTACCCCTCCTACCACTATCACATAATATCATAGCATACTAGCACATAAAGCATAACAGATAGTGGCATACCAGACAATTATCACAAAGACAATCATCTCCACTATATCTCCTACTAGTGGGCCGACATTAGTGCCTTAGACCCACTTCTACTGGAAGGTAACTCACCTCACACTACTGAAGTCTCGCGGATAAAACCCTAGCTGCTGGATGACAGCTTCCAGAACAGTCAACATCAAAACAACACCCAATTAATAATTGGGTTCCAACACATAACCATAAGTCCATGCTTGGGTTAAAATACTACTTTACCCCCATCTTAGCTTGATTCAAGCTCAAGGCCCAATCCAAAGGCCCAAAAGTCAAACTATGAACAAAAGCCCAACATATGGAAAATTGGGCCCAAACCTTTACATGGTCTTACCCAAAGGCCCAACCATTTATTCTAGTCCAAACATTTGGCATTCTAATGGTCCAACATCTCATAATCATCAAGTCCTAGTTATGTGTGACATCCCCAAATTCACGGCCAGAAATGACCGATTTGTTTATGCTTTATTTGAAAATCAGAGTATATTTTTAAAGAAATATATTGCGGAATTTGTTCCCAGAAAACATGATAAATATATTATCAAAGCATTTCCAAAGAAATGTATTTTTTTTATATTAAAACTTTGGGATGTCATCGTCAATACAAAAACATAAGCATAAACATACCTTATTTACACTAGTGATTTACATCTCCTTTAATCTCTCAGTGTAATATAGCTTCGTATCGATACATGTGATACAAATATATTGAGTGGTCAGGTTTGGAAACCTGGTGAGTACATAGGGTTTTCAACCCACAATAATATAATTATTATATTTAATCATCAGACAATCAACCCAATTACACATCCCCATTATCTTCTTTATTCTTAAGGATCTACCCTAAGAATCATCTATCATTTACGTTTTCATTCCTAAGGATTCTCGTAAGGAATAGGCACGAAGTCCATCGTTGCCTATGGCACAGCTACCAATATTATCTATTAGGCGCAGCTGCCAGAATTATGATATTCTCTATTAGGCGCACCTGCCGATATTATCATTTAGGCGCAACTGCCAAGATTATGTTGTTTCTATTAGGCACAACTGCCAGGATATTTAGATTACAACTGGTGAACACGTAAATCAAAAACACCTAAGGGTTATGGCGCAGCTGCCAATATTCATCTATATCATATTTCTTCCCTCATTATTTATCTACCCATGTTCCACCCAACATATTCGTAGATATAAAATACATATACAGTTTAAATCATTTAAAACATGTATAAAATGTTCATCCAGCATAGATATCAGGAACACAAATAATATGCACACATAGCATGTAATTTATATTAAATACTTCATATCTATGTGTAAGATGAAAGTAACTATGCACTCACATTATTGGCGTGAGTTGATAGAATCTAACTAAAAACGGTCAGCGGTTCGTGATCGTTGGGCTCGGGATGCGAAACGCGTTCAGCAAACGAGAGAGAAAGAGAGAGAGAGAGAGAGAGAGAGAGAGAGAGAGAGAGAGAGAGAGAAAAGAAATGGTGTAAGGAATGAAAGGGCTGAACTTGCTATTTATAGGTTGTTCTGGGCCCATTCACGTGTAACACCCAAAAATTTAAGCCGATTTAAATTTTTTTAAAACATTTCGAACCATTAAAAATCATTACAACTTTGTTTTCAAAATGTATAATATCAGAGTTTTCCCAGAAACATAAACAAAACATGAGGAGCTGTACGATCACGCCTTCGCCTTGCCGCGATCCCCTGATGTACCTGAAACAATAAACTGAAACAGTAAGCCCGAGAGCTTAGTGAGTTCCCCCAAAATACCGATACACATACAATCCACATAATCATGTCAGCAATAACATATCATAACATACCGAACAACATGTAATGGGTCCACAGCCTTACAGACTGGATTACCCCTGGGCCCACAGTGTGAGTCTGGATTGCCTTACGGGCCCACAGCTCACATCTGGCTTGCCATCGAGCCCACAGTACGAGTCTCCCTTAGACCGTAACTAGAATGCTCCTGAGCCCATAGTACGAGTCTCCCTTAGCCCGTAACTGGAATATTCCTAGGGTTTGTCGGCTACCGCACGGAGCAGTACAACCTCAACCCATCCCACATAACATATAACATACAACATAACCACTGAGCATGCAATAATCATATAACATCACAGGTAGTCCTACTGGTCTACCTAACTGGCATAACCACTATCATGCAACACTAACTCATACTCAACATCTAACACTGCTAGGATAACATATCCAATGGGCCGGCCTTGGTGCCTTAGACCCCTTAGTATAGTGAGGATAACTCACCTCGCAACTGTCGTCTGAAACTAGAAAGCTCAACTCCCGGATCACCAACACGAACTCCACCACCTATAGTTACCATAAGACCCCTTTTTCATAAATTTCCAAATTACCAGAATACCCTCAGAAGTCAACTGGTCAACTCTTGGTCAAAGTCAAAGTCCACAGTCAAAGTCAACAGTCCATGTTGACTCGACTCGTCGAGTGCAGTTCACCGACTCGTCGAGTCCTTCCTGAACTCGAGAAGTCGTGAAATCCTTGGTTGGCTCGTCGAGTTTTCCTTTAACTCGCCGAGTTCATACGTGTCCAAAGACTGAGAAAACCCTAGCCGACTCGCCGAGTCATTCGACTGACTCGCCGAACCCAAGGCAATCTTCATCGGACTCGTCGAGTTGTTCATCAACTCGTCGAGTTCATGACCATCTTCATACGGCTCACCGAGTCGACCTTGCGACTCGCCGAGTCTCTTCAATCCATCATTCATACAGACGCTTTTTAAGCCATGCCAAGGCTCCATATTGTAGATCCAGCTTCCCAAGGCATGTTTATCACGTAAAGTTGCAAACTTTACGTGCATGCAAGGCTCTAATGAGTCATAATGCCCATTCTAAACTTGAAATGGGGTTTAACTCAAAAGGGAGGGTTCATACTTGCTAAAACTGTAAGCTTTATGGATCTAAAGACCAAGGAGAGTTCAGATCTGAAGTTGCAACTTCAGATCCTAGATCATACCCAAGAATTGCTTCATAACATGATGAAAAGCCCTAAACTTCAACCCAAAGGAGATCTAGAAGGAAAGAAGGTCAAGGTAACGACTTGATACCTTCAAATGGTGCTATCTGAGGTAGATTTCAGGTCCACACAAACTCCTTGTTGCTAGCTACTTGATCTTCAAGCTCCCTTTTCCAAGAATCTTCTTCCCAAGGCTTGAAACACACAATGGAGCACACACACACGTATTAGGGTTTGAGAGGGACAATAAACAATGAAGGGGAGGCTGGAGGAGGCCAATGATCCTTTAAATAGGGTGCAATACCCCGAGATTTAGGGTTTCATCCTCCAGCTCCTACTCGTCGAGTCCCTTATTGGACTCGGCGAGTAGGTCACTAAAACGCGCGACCCAACCCGTTGTTACTCGACGAGTAGGGCAACCAACTCGTCGAGTAGACCTTGAAAATAAGAAAATTCTTATATAAAATCGATACCTGAGAAATCGGGGCGTTACAATTCTCCCCCACTTGAACTAGACTTCGTCCTCGAAGTCTGCTGCGGCGAACAATTCCGGATAATGCTCCCGCATCTCTGCCTCAGGCTCCCACGTCTACTCGGACCCTCTCCGATGCTCCCACTGTACCTTCACCAAAGGTATCTCCTTGTTCCTCAAAATCTTCATCTTTCTCTCCAGTATGGCCACGGGCCTCTCCACGTAATTCAGGCGCTCATCGACCTGAATATCATCCAGCGACACCACCGCCTCCTGATCCATGATGCACTTTCGCAGCTGCGAAACGTGGAAAGTGCTGTGGATCCGACTAAGCTCCTTCGGCAGCTCTAGTCTGTAAGCCACTTTGCCAACCCTAGAAATGATCCTGAACGGCCCAATATATCGGGGACCCAATTTTCCCCTCTTCCTGAAGCGGATCACACCATTCCAGGGCGAGACCTTCAGGATTACCATGTCACCGACCTGAAACTCTAGCTCGGATCGGCGCCGGTCGGCGTAATTCTTCTGCCGACTCTGAGCGGTCTGCAGCCACTGCCTAATCTGCTGAATCTTCTCGGTAGTCTGCAAGACCACTTCCGTCCTACCCATCACCCTGTGACCAACCTCACCCCAACAAACCGGGGTGCGACATCTCTGCAAGCGGTCGGTGGGAATCCCAGCTCCCACTGAAATCAATGACACACACCCTCAACATATCCTCGAGGGTCTGAATGGTCCGCTCGCTCTGACCGTCAGTCTGCGGATGGAATGCTGTGCTGAAGTGCAACCGCGTGCCCAGCTCCTCGCGGAATTTCTGCCAGAAACGGGAGGTAAACCTGACATCCCGATCAGAGACAATGGATACGGGAACCCCATGGCGAGACACGATCTCGCGAATGTACACGTCGGCCAACTTCTCGGCCGACGAACTCTCCCGAATCGCCAAGAAATGGGCGCTCTTGGTCAATCGCTCCACGATGACCCATATAGCATCAAATCCCTTCCCCGTCCTCGGCAGCTTGGTAATAAAATCCATCGTGATATGTTCCCATTTCCACATGGGAATCTCTAGAGGCTGCAGCTTTCCATGCGGCCTCTGATACTCGGCCTTGACCATCCTACAGGTCAAGCACCTCTCGACGTACCAAGCGGTATCTCGCTTCATGCACGGCCACCAATAGCTCAAACTCAAATCCCGGTACATCTTGGTGGCCCCCGGGTGAATAGAGAAATGAGACTTATGAGCCTCCTCCATAACCGTCTGCCTAACCCCACCAGACATCGGAACCCAAACCCGACCGCATCGGGTCAATAGTCCCCGACTATCCTGCACGAACCGGGTATTCTCACCCTTGATCCTCTCCAACTTCCAATTCTCCGGTCGCATGCCCTCTACCTGGGCATCTCTGATCAAACTCACAAGCGGAGAATCCACCGCTATCCTCATACATACTGCGGGGGTGGAAGACCCAGCTGACTTGCGGCTCAAAGCATCCACAACCACATTCGCTTTACGAGGGTGGTAAAGGATCTCGCAATCGTAGTCCTTGACTACATCCAGCCACCTGCGCTGCCTCATGTTCAGGTTCGGCTGATCCATGATATGTCTCAAGCTCTTGTGATCCATGTAAATGGTACAGCGGACCCCATAAAGGTAATGTCTCCATATCTTGAGGGCGAACACCACCGCCCCCAGCTCCAAGTCATGCGTAGGGTATCTCGTCTCATGCGGCTTCAACTGCCGCGGCGCATAAGCTATCACTCGCCCTCTCTGCATTAGGACCGCCCCTAAACCTATGATGGATGCATCACAGAACACTACAAAATCCTCTACTCCCTCCGGGAGTGTCAAGACTGGGGCCTCGCACAACCGTTGTCGGAGGGTCTCAAACGCCCTCTGCTGCTTAGGGCCCCACCAGAAATCCACCCCCTTCCTCGTCAGACGAGTGAGGGGTACCGCAATCTTGGAGAAGTCGTGTATGAATCTCCGGTAGTACCCTGCCAATCCCAAAAAGCTTCTGATGTCTGAGGGAGATTTCGGAACCTCCCACTGCATAACCGCCTCGATTTTGGCCGGATCGACCAAAATTCCCTCCTGACTAACGAGGAGTCCGAGGAACTGGACCTCTCATAGCCAAAAATCACACTTCGAGAACTTGGCGTACAGCCGTTCTCGTCTCAGAACTCCCAATAACTCCCGTAGATGCTCCTCATGCTGCTCTCGGGTCTTGGAACACACCAAGATATCGTCTATAAACACTATAACCGAGCGATCGAGCATCGGTCTGCAGACCCGATTCATCAGGTCCATGAACACTGTTGGCGCGTTGGTGAGGCCAAACGACATCACCACGAACTCGTAATGTCTATAACGAGTTCTAAACGCGATCTTCTCCACGTCCTCCTCTCTGACCCTGACCTGATGATACCCAGACCTCAAGTCTATCTTGGAAAACCAAGATGCGCCTTGCAACTGATCGAAGAGATCGTCTATCCTCGGGAGTGGGTAACGGTTCTTCACCGTTAACTTATTCAACTCCCGATAATCAATGCACATCCGGTGCGAACCGTCCTTCTTCCGGACAAAAAAAATCAGTGCTCCCCATGGAGAACTGCTTGCCCAGCAGTTCCTGTAGCTGTGACGACAGCTCCTGCATCTCTGGCGGTGCCAATCGGTACGGCGCCTTAGCGATAGGAGCCGCACCTGGCACCAGGTCGATCCTGAACTCGACCTGCCTCTCCGGAGGTATCCCTGGCAACTCCTCCGGAAACACATATGCAAACTCCCTGACCACCGGAACATCGGAAACTGAAATCTGATCCCTGGCTCGCGTATCCAATACATACGCTAGATAACCCGCACCCCCGTGCTGAATATACTGTCGAGCCCTAGCGGCTGAACAAAATCCTGATCCCACTCTGGTGCCCTCGCCATATACAATCAACTCTCCCCCACTTGGGGTTCGAACCACTACCCGCTGACCCTCACAGTCAATCATGGCACCGAAACGACTGAGCCATTCTATTCCCACAATCACGCACACATCCCCCATGGGGATCGGAATCAAGTCAATCGGAAAAGGTACCCCGAATATCTCCATCTCGCACTCTCGGTAGATCGAAGAAGCAGAAACCCCGTGTTCGTTGGCGATAGAAACTCGCAACGGACATTCTAGCTCGCCCACTGGCACTCTGAACTCCCTACTAAATGTCTGAGATACAAAAGACCGACTCGCCCCCGAATCAAATAAAACCAGTGCAGGTAAGGAGTTCACTAGGAACGTACCTAATCACAAGTATACGGATAAGCATACAACATATATAACCAATGGGAGTAAGGATAAAAACATACCAGCAACCACATCCGGTGCTGCCTTGGCCCCCTCTGCTGTAAGCTGGAAAGCACGACCCTAAGCCTTCGGAGGCTTTGCCCTGACTGGTCTCCCATCCGTGATCCTCAAAGTAGTCGGCGCTGGAACCTGCGCCGGCTTGGCGGCTAGCAACGGACAGTTGGCCTTAACGTGGCCAACCTGATCGTAGTGATAACATAACCTCATACCCTGAATTGGGACTACCTGGCGACAGTCCTTCGCGTAATGCCCCTCCTTGCCACACCTGTGGCACCCACTACCAGCTCGACACATACCAGAATGACCCTTGCCACACTTCCCACAAGTGCGGCTCTGCTGACCCTCGGTCCTAGTATCAGCGGTCTTAGACTGCTTCGGCGCCGGCTGAGACTGTGTCGGGGCCTGCCGCTGCTCTATCAACTGCAACTCAATCTCCAACTCACGCCGCCTGGCGGCCTCCTGCAACTCTAGAAGAGTATCACATCGCTGGGTAGACACAAATTGACGGATATCCGTCTTGAGCATGCTCAGATAACGGGTCATCTGAGCCTGCTCTGAAGCAAACTCCGGGCAAAACATCGCCCTCTCAGTGAACATACGGGTGATCTCCATCACCGACTCCCCATCATGTCTCAAACTCAGAAATTCCTGTGTCAAACGTTCCCGCTCGACCCGCGGAATGTAACGGGCGCGGAACATGTCCCTGAACTGCTCCCAAGTAACAGCAGCTCTCTGATCATCAGTGTATGACCCAGTCACAAGTCTCCACCAGTCCTTGGCCCCGGACCTAAGCAGGTTCAGAGCACACCTGACCTTCTGGTCAATAGGACACGAGCAGGTGAAGAAACACCCCTCCGCATATGAAATCCATCTCATAGCCTTGATGGGATCCTGCGTCCCATCAAAAGTAGGGGGCTTCGTGTTATCGAAGTCCCTGTACTGAAAACCCCTACCAACTCCTCCCCCTGCCGTTGATACAACTGTTGCAGCTGCTGCGGCAGCTGTCTCTGCAAGGGCTGCATAGCGCTCATCAAAATACTCCACCATGGCGGTCTTAATCGACCTGAACATCTCCGGTAACTGAGCCCGGAATGCAGCCGCAACCTCATCATGCAGGATCGCTCGAATCCTGGCATCCAACTCCTCTGTACCCATCTGCACCACCGGCTCAGGTGCTGTCGGCCCCTCCTGGCCTCTATCCCCTGATCCTGATCCCGAACTGGATCCAGCCACAAAGCGCCTCGTCATCACCATTCTGAAACATACCACAAGATATCAGATAATCCATATAAATAACTGGGAGCCAACTCCCTACTAACCCTAGGGATTGTGACTTACTTGACACGCGTATGGATCCTGTGCTTTCGGTAGCACGGGCCCATACTACCTTCCACACCTACCCATATTTATCTCAAGCATCATCACAATGCCCTAACTGAATACACAACATGGCGAGCGCTCAATCCTAACTCCTAGAGGAATGCTAAATATCTCATAACTGGCCTCCTGGCCTCACTCATCCCACCCATCCATGAAACTTCCATCAACCCTGCAGCGCTAGTGTATGCTAGCCATACATAACGCTGGACCCGATAGACTTTCGAATATCCAATCCTACCCTAAGCTCCCAATCAAACAAGAACAGAACATAAGGCCAAATCAAACATTCTCAGGCTATAAGATCTTAATTATGTATAACCGTGATGCATACACTAAGCAACTACAGTAATGATGTCAATCTCATATAAAGGAAACCCTAGGCTAACAGGCATCATGTAATCAGGCAATTCTATCATGCAATTTTTGAAGATCCCTAGCCTAGTACTAGCATGTTGTTCTAACATATCACGTAATCAAATAACTGTATGGTATTTTGGGGTCTGCTTACTGGCTTCGGCGGATCGTACACCCTGCATCCTCCTTTACTTATTTTGAAAACTTTTTTTGAAAAAAATCATTTTGAAAATCCTTTCCTCGATTTGAGACTGGAGTTACACGAGTGTCCCTCCAATTCGCTCAAACCAAGGCTCTGATACCAACTTGTAACACCCAACAAATTAAGCCGATTTAAATTTTTTTAAAACATTTCGAACCATTAAAAATCATTACAACTTTGTTTTCAAAATGTATAATATCAGAGTTTTCCCAGAAACATAAACAAAACATGAGGAGTTGTACGATCACGCCTTCGCCTTACCGCGATCCCCTGATGTACCTGAAACAATAAACTGAAACTGTAAGCCCGAGAGCTTAGTGAGTTCCCCCAAAATACCGATACACATACAATCCACATAATCATGTCAGCAATAACATATCATAACATACCGAACAACATGTAATGGGTCCACAGCCTTACAGACTGGATTACCCCTGGGCCCACAGTGTGAGTCTGGATTGCCTTACGGGCCCACAACTCACATCTGGCTTGCCATCGAGCCCACAGTACGAGTCTCCCTTAGCCCGTAACTAGAATGCTCCTGAGCCCATAGTACGAGTCTCCCTTAGCCCGTAACTGGAATATTCCTAGGGTTTGTCGGCTACCGCACGGAGCAGTACAACCTCAACCCATCCCACATAACATATAACATACAACATAACCACTGAGCATGCAATAATCATATAACATCACAGGTAGTCCTACAGGTCTACCTAACTGGCATAACCACTATCATGCAACACTAACTCATACTCAACATCTAACACTGCTAGGATAACATATCCAATGGGCCGACCTTGGTGCCTTAGACCCCTTAGTATAGTGAGGATAACTCACCTCGCAACTGTCGTCTGAAACTAGAAAGCTCAACTCCCGGATCACCAACACGAACTCCACCACCTATAGTTACCATAAGACCCCTTTTTCATAAATTTCCAAATTACCAGAATACCCTCAGAAGTCAACTGGTCAACTCTTGGTCAAAGTCAAAGTCCACAGTCAAAGTCAACAGTCCATGTTGACTCGACTCGTCGAGTGCAGTTCACCGACTCGTCGAGTCCTTCCTGAACTCGAGAAGTCGTGAAATCCTTGGTTGGCTCGTCGAGTTTTCCTTTTCCTTTAACTCGCCGAGTTCATACGTGTCCAAAGACTGAGAAAACCCTAGCCGACTCGCCGAGCCTAAGGCAATCTTCATCGGACTCGCCGAGTTGTTCATCAACTCGTCGAGTTCATGACCAACTTCATACGGCTCGCCGAGTCGACCTTGCGACTCACCGAGTCTCTTCAATCCATCATTCATACAGATGCTTTTTAAGCCATGCCAAGGCTCCATATTGTAGATCCAGCTTCCCAAGGCATGTTTATCACGTAAATTTGCATACTTTACGTGCATGCAAGGCTCTAATGACTCATAATGCCCATTCTAAACTTGAAATGGGGTTTAACTCAAAAGGGAGGGTTCATACTTGCTAAAACTGTAAGCTTTATGGATCTAAAGACCAAGGAGAGTTCAGATCTGAAGTTGCAACTTCAGATCCAAGATCATACCCAAGAATAGCTTCATAACATGATGAAAAGCCCTAAACTTCAACCCAAAAGAGATCTTGAAGGAAAGAAGGTCAAGGTAACGACTTGATACCTTCAAATGGTGCTATCTGAGGTAGATTTCAGGTCCACACAAGCTCCTTGTTGCTAGCTACTTGATCTTCAAGCTTCCTTTTCCAAGAATCTTCTTCCCAAGGCTTGAAACACACAATGGAGCACACACACACGTATTAGGGTTTGAGAGGGACAAGAAACCGTGAAGGGGAGGCTGGGGGAGGCCAACGATCCTTTAAATAGGGTGCAATACCCCGAGATTTAGGGTTTCATCCTCCAGCTCCTACTCGTCGAGTCCCTTGTTGGACTCGGCGAGTAGGTCACTAAAACGCGTGACCCAACCCGCTGCTACTCGAGGAGTAGGGCAACCAACTTGTCGAGTAGACCTTGAAAACAAGAAAATTCTTATATAAAATCGATACCTGAGAAATCGGGGCGTTACATCACGTCGTGAACATGATAGGTTCACGTCGTGAACTTTCATGAGTCATCCCGTAGCTTTAACACGTGTTTTCTAGCCCCGATTAGTGTCCTTAACACATTTCACATCGTGAACTTCATGTTCATGTCGTGACTTTTGCATACGAACTCCGTGTCATGCCACGTGTCATGCCCTTAGACAGTTGCATCTTCGGAAGGCCATAACTTTTGCATACGAACTCCGTTTTTGACATTCTTTATATCCACGCGTAGGCGGAGACGTACTCTACAACTTTCTTTTAGATCACTAAAGCTAAAAAGTAATTTATCATAAAATCACTTTTTATGATTCCCGGTGTCGTGCCGGTTTTGTCGCGAAACTTCGCCAGGTCTTAACTTCTTCGTTATAACTCGGATTTCAGCGTTCTTTATGTATACGGAAACCTTGTGACATATACTAAAACTTAATTAAGATTATTTATTCTAAATAATACTATATCAAAAAGTCATTTTTGACTCTAATCGTCTCTAAATTGACTAGCCCGAATCTGCGGACTGCGGGCGTGACATTATGGCCCATCTATGGCCCAATTTTCCAAATTGGGCCCAAAACCCCTCACATAGGCCTTACCCTAAAGCCCATCTAATTATTCTATTCTATATGCTTGTTCTTCGATGGCCCATCATTAGCCCAATCACCAAAACCCAATAGTAAGGCCCAACTTAAGGCCCAAGCAAAATTAGGGTTTTCACATAAAATGACGATTAGGGTTAAGTGTTTCTTACTTAATCATTAAGGACTTAATCCACTAAGTCCATCACTCTACTAGATAAATCATACGAGGTGATCGGGTATAATTCATAATTCAATTCCAATGGCCCAAAATACGGGTCCCGATAAGTCCAAACCTACAAATCCAAAATTAGGGTTTTCTAAACCCTAATTAGGGTTTTCTAAACCCTAATTAGGGTTTCCAACCCAATCGTGTGCCCATTAGTCAAATGATTAGGTTTTTAGGTCAATTAATGTTTCATTAGATCAACTAGAGTTTCCTTAGGTCAATTAAGGCTTCATTAGGTCGAGCACCACCCACTGCCACATCGGGCGGTGGTGGTCGACGGCAGCACCCGGCGGCAGCCACCACCTCACGGTGGTGGTGGTTGTGGTTCTAGTCCAATCATGTCCAAGCATCCCAAAAGAAATTTAAACACAAGCAAGAGCACACCGCCACCCAACACGGCGGCTGGTGGCGACAGAAGGCAGCAGCCACCACCTCACGGTGGTGGTTATGAATTTCTTGATTATTCTGATCACCAATTACAATATACAACACCATCCAAATGAACACACACACACGAAATATCACACACACCCACACTCAGCCACCCTTGTGGTGGCCGACGGTGGTAGAGAGTGACTGCCACCACCTCACGGTGGTGGTGGTGTGTAACTTCCCGATTCTCAGGTATTGCTTAAATAAGAATTTAATTGGTTTCGAGGCCTACTCGACGAGTTGGTTGCCCTACTCGTCGAGTAGCAGCGGGCTTGGTTCGCGTATTTAATGGCCTACTCGCCGAGTCCATGAAGGGACTCGACGACTAGGAGCTGGCAGATGAAACCCTAAATCCCGGGGTTTTGCACCCTATTTAAGGAAGCATAAGCCTCCTTTGGCCTCTTTGCAGTCCTTTGAGAGCTCAGAAAACCCTAATTCGTGTGGTGTTTCATTCTTGTGTGTCTAAAGCTTTGGAGAGGAGATCTTATGAGAAGAAGAGCTTGGAGAACAAAAGGCTAGGAGCAAGGAAGTGTGGGAAATCAGAAATCTACCTTAGATAGCATCATTTTGAGGTATCAAGTCGTTAACTTTTCTTCTTTTCCTTCTAGACCTCTTTTGGTTGAGATCTAGGGCTTTTATGGTTTGATTGAGAAGATGAAGTGGGATATGGGCTAGATCTGAAGTTGTAACTTCAGATCTGGACCCTTCTGGGGTTCTATAGTCATAATGCCCTGAATTTGGTCATGTATGAAGCCTCTTTGAGTATGAAACCCCCATTGTGAGCTTGGATTTGACATTAATAGACTTTGTAGCTATGCATGCACGTAAAGTTTGCAACTTGACGTGAAAAGCATGCCTTAGAAGCTTGGATCTATAGTTTGGAGTCGTTGCATGGCTCAAATGAGTATGTATGGCAAAAAGGACTGAAGGGACTCGGCGAGTCGCATGGTCGACTCGGCGAGTCATATGAAGATAGGCATGGACTCGGCGAGTTGGAAGAACAACTCGGCGAGTCCGATGAAGATTGCCGTAGACTCGACGAGTGGATGAACAACTCGGCGAGTCGGTTGAGGTTGCCCCAATTTATGTATGCGCGGGTAACTGTCGAGTTGCAAGAAGGAAGCTCGACGAGTGGCCTTAGGGTCTCGATCGTAAACCAAAGGAACTCGACGAGTCACTCAGGTGACTCGGCGAGTGAGTTAGTACTTCAAGGAACTCGGCGAGTAGCCGAGGGTACTCGGCGAGTCAAGGTCAACATGGACTGCTGACCTTGACTGATAACTTTGACTTTAATCAGGGTTTGATTAGTTTGCTTATGGGTATGTTTATACTATGGTAATAGGTGGTGGAGTTTGTGGCAGTGATCCGAGGGTTGAAGTTTATCTACCGAGAGGACATCTGCAAGGTGAGTTATCCTCACTATATCGATAGGGTCTAAGGCACCAAGGCCGGCCCTTTAGTTGTTATCGTTATGGTATGTTACATGTGGATATGATCTGTTAGATCGGAATCAGGATAGACAGTATGTTATGCTCTTATGATCCGTAGGGATTAATATGTTAGTGACCTGCTAGGTCAGTGCTCTAGTTATGAGAGATTGCTATGTTTGGTGATCAGTGGGATAGATATGTTTGATGGTTGTATATGCCAGTATATGTTAGTTATGCGCACATGGTTAATTGCTTGTTGCTTGGGTTGAGGCGGTCCTGCTTTGTGTTGAAGGCCAACACACCCTATGAGCGGTCCGGGGAGACTGTAGGCCCACGTGGCGGTCCAGTCATGCCGAAGGCTCGGTATAGATTCGATTAGACTGTAGGCCCTGTAGGGCGGTCCAGTCAGGTCGATGGCCCAGTATGCATGTTGATTGATTGATTATTACGGATATGGTATTATCAGTGTGGTATTGGTATTTTGGGGGTAGCTCACTAAGCCCTCGGGCTTACAATTTTTCAGTTTATTGTTTCAGGTACTTCATGAGATCATGGAAAGGTGAAGGCATGACCGTACTGCTCCTCATTCTTATGATCTGGCTTTTAGGACACTCTGATCGAATAAAGATTTGAAAACATTTTTGTAAACAATACTATTGAGTTTTATTTATGATTGAAAAGTTTAAATTTGGCGTAAATTTTATGGGTGTTACATGGTGGATTCTCTTGTTTCCCAACCGAGCAAACACACGCACACACTCATAAACACGAGCTGAACACATACACGACTCAACTTCCTTGCAGCAGTAGGAGGTGACGGATGATGACCGGAGCAACAGAAAGGTTGTTTGGTGGTGGCAGCAACCACTAGCGGCGGCCTGAACGGAAACGAAGAAAAAGGATGGTGGCGTAGCAGCAATGAACCGGAGAAGAGGGAGGTTTCGCGACTACAGCAGCTACGTTCCAGCTTTTCTGGCTTCTCCCAACGGCCACAACGTTCCTACCCGTCGGTCCTTGTTCTTCACCGGCAGCGTATGCAACAGTGGCGGTGATCGTGGCTGAGGCGCAGCAAGCGAAGGACAGAGATAGGAGGCGGCGACGCGTGTTATAGCAGCAGCAACAGATGAAGGGATGTCCGTCGGCGGTCCTTGTTGTCGTCGGCAAGGAGCAGCAGCAGAAACACGACAGCTAGCCACCACAAAGAAGGTGGTATTCATTTCTCCGGGTGTCTCGCTCTCTTCCTAACGTAGAAGGGGTTGGCTCCGGCGGTTTCCGGCCTAAATGGTAGCTATGAGGTGGCGGAGGAAGGATGGGGGTATAAGGTGGCGGCGCCGGAGTTGGTTGAGTGAGGGTGGCGGCTGAAAGGGCTCCTAGGGTTAGGGTTATGTATATATATATGGTGGTTACATGAGGGTGGCGGGTTTAACACGTGTTCCTTCAAACTTCTGTCCATTTTACCAAGATCGGTCCCTCCCCACCAGATCTTTTCAATTTAAACCCAAAACTTACCCTTTACCCCCTGCCTCCATAAAATATTTTCAACTTTAATCCAATATTTACCATTCAGCCCCTCTCTTCAATATATTTTTCAATTTAAACCCAGAAATTACCTTTTTAACCCCAAAATCTCAATTATGACATATTCAGCCCTTCCTTCTCTTTTTCTTTCAAATTACATCCAAATTTACCCAAATAGTCCCTCCTCTACGAAATATTTTCAATATAAGTTCACAAACTACAAAACGAGCCCAATTGATTATCCTTTAGCCATATGTTCAAATATTCTTTCCACTACGAATCCCAAAAGCACTCTTTAGACCTCCAAAACAAATTATAATGCCAATTACACACTTTTTCAATAAACTCTTTATTTAAATATATACATATATCGGAATAAAATAATACTTAAAACACATCTTCATATTTTAGGTTTTGTCTTGAAAACGGGGTGTTACAAATCTATTATAAGTCTAATTGAACTCGAACCGAACACTAGTAAGCTTGTTAGTTTATCCGTCTGATCACCGTATGAATGAACTAGTTTGCTAAAGGATTAATTTAGTGAATACTAACTTGGTCATCTTGGGAATCAGTAACCAATTGAACAATAATTCATTGCACTTCCATAAATCAACCATAAAAGCAAGTAAATTGAAACTAAACGAAAGTCTCTTAAATACCTTTGTTTAAATCATCTCTTTTTGTTTCTTGCTTTAGTTTGATAATTGCTTTAGTTAATTGTTAGCTTAGCTTAGTTAATTAAGTTTCTAGTCTTGCAAAACTAGAGAAAAAACCATTTTTCTAATTTCCTTAGTAATTTAATTAGTAGTAGGTAAAAATTAGCTAATAATACTGTTCCCTGTGTTCGATACCTGTCTTTTGAGCTATACTATTTACAACAAGATACATTGCCTTAAGGAGAAAGTAGTTACATTGGTAGGATAAACTATTGCGTAATTATTTTTCACATCAACCTTCCACGTAAACATTATGACGGTTTGATGTGGGCCACTCAAATTGTGTTTGTGTTGTAATTTTTGCTATTGAAAAAAAATTGAAAATTTCGTAAGTAATTGTGTAATATGAAAAGATTAGGTTCAGAACTTTAGATAATTAACTTAATTAAGTGTAGCCAGTCAGTCAGAGATGTTATATAAATACTAATTAGATGTCTTTTTGTTTTTGAAATTGTAATAATCATGTAATCGGTTGTTTGAGGTTGAAAAATCCTAATTATTTAAGTTGAAATTCATTAGATAAAAATACAATATTATTTATATACTGTTTATTGTTATATATATTTGAAAATTCCAATAATCATTTTCTTCTTGACATAATATCAATATATTAGATTCTTTTTAGAAAAAAAAGCATGTAAAGGTTTATAATGATGGGTAACATAATAAATTTAGTTTTCTTTGCATATTCACTTTTGTTTATAATCAAAATCATCAAAAAATAGTTTTCTAACAAAGATAAATTGCATATAAAATAAGGTATTTATAGTCAACTTTTTATTATGGAAAACATATTTTTAAAATCGATCCTTATGTTTATATATTATAAATTAGGTTATAACTCGTGTACTATACGATTGATAAAATGAAATAACACAAAAATTATAAATAACATAATCTTAAATTTAAAATTTCTAAAAAATTATTTTATACATTTTCTTTAACTGAAGATTAATGATAAAATCATCATGCTGTAAATAAAATATACAATTTAATTGACCGAAAAAAACCAACAATCATACATGATAATACTATTTTTTTTAATGGCAGAATTATATAAACAAAAGCTCTAAGAAAGAGCAAAAAAAAAATCAAGAGAGCTACATGACAAGAATTATCTAACTAACGATCCCAAAACAAAGTTCTAGACTTCTTTGCAATATCCAAAAGTAAGTACGAAACAATATCATAAAAGATTACATCTCATTTAGGCTTCAAAGTTCCAAAAATAAACTCGTTATGATACTTCCAAAGGATCCAAAAGATAATGCAAACCACCACATCAAAATGCTTTCTCGAAGCAGCAGGACTTGAGTGAGATCAAACCACTGAATAAGTGACGTCTTAAGAGGTAACCTTATTTGAAAATTTATCAAAATCCTGAAATAAACACAATAATACATAACCACATAAGTAGATTGTCATTTCATGAAAGTAGACTTCCATATTGCCATTTCATGAATATTTTGAAATAAACATATTATTAGAAAAAATCGCATCAGACCTGACCTGATACTATTGGACATCAAAAATAAAAAATAAAACAATTTTTTAAAGTGGGTTGCTATTAAAACTAACATTTCAGAAAGCCTGTTGCTATAAATAAACATCATGAATAAAAAAAACATTTTTTTAAAGTATGTTGTTATAAAAACTGTCATTTTAGAAAGTATGTTGCTGTTAATAGACATCAAAAATTAAAAAAAAATGAGAGTATGTTATTATTAAAACTGCCATTTCAAAAAGTACGTTGCTATTTTTGAAACATTTTTTTGACATTGAATCATACTTGACCTCACATCAGAGATCAAACCTGGTATTTTTTTTACATCGGAAACAGATCTAAAATTCTTTTTTTTACCTCGCATCAAACATTTAGACTTGTTATTCTTTTTTTGCCACCATTGAAACCTGCATTAGTGATCAGACTCATACAAAAGTAATGATATTAGTGATCAGACTCATACCGGATTACATCATTTCAAAGTAAAATAGTAGATTGCAGGCAATAGACATCAAAATTAAAAACAAAACATTTTTTCTATAAAATGTTTCTATAAAAGATTCCATTTCAGAAAGTATGTTACTATAAATAGACAATTTTTTTAAAAGTATGTTGTTATTAAAATTGCTATATCAGAAAGTAGGTTGTTATTTTTTGAAACTTTTTTCGACATCACATAAGATGACATGACATAAGATACGACATATTATGCCGTTTGGGAGCAAAAAAAAACGAAAATAAAAAAGAAATAAAAACGTCTTGTTACATAAATGAAAATATTTTATTTGCTATTTTTTTAAGAATGCAAGTGAAGGATATACACATAAATGCAACAACCTACTACATTTAACAAATAAATTATTTTATTATACCATGCTAAACTCTTCTTAGTGTTTCTCTTAGGCAATACTCCTACATATTGTCATGTTGATCACTGCAAGCATAACAATGTTGGGTAAGTCATGCTCCTGTTAGTTTCTTCATGGCATATTTAGTAACATTATAAAATTCATAAACAAATGTCATTTAAAAACAAATGAAAAGGAAATTTCAAATGAGTGAAAAATGATTGTATTTCCTGTAAATTTCTCAACATAAAAATGATTAAAACTACTCATTTCGATTATCATCTGGATATTAAAATAACATGCTATTTTCATGATAGAAAACAACAATAATACCTACAAAACGGTTTACTATAAAAATTCTTCATCAAAATGTAAGAATCGATGTACTTCCTTTTTTATCTTATTAAGCGTTGCACTTTGAAAAATCTACCTAATTATATTTATAGCACTAAACATTCATTGTATTAGGCACTGCCTACATCTTTTGAGAGTTTAATAATGTGATGACGATCAAAGATATCATTCATTTCATTTTAATAAAAAAAAAGGAAAAAATGCAAAATATCACAACTTACATCATTTTAATAACCTGGTAATATATATATATATATATATATATATATATATATATATATATATATATATAAAAGTGAAAGTACAATCTTGTAATAGTATAAATTAGAGTAAGCAAACAAAGAGAAATAAATTTATACTTCTAACATTTAACCCGAAACAATTCAACTACAAAAATAGTACCATACTTTCATTTAGTAGTTCTCTATAATCATCTTAAGAAACCTGGAACTCCTTTTGGAGTTATGTTATTAATCCTTCTTTCTCCTAAGGGTATTTAAGTAATTCCGCACATGAAAAATTAATTCCAGGACATATAAAGAACTCCTCATTTTTCTCATGCCCTCTATTGTCAAGTGGTAATGAGTCGAAACAGCAAAAATGTTCAATTAGATATAGCAATGTTCATTTTAATCAAATCACTAAATAGAAAAGATGCATGTTTAGTACAATGGTGTAACGAAAATGATGAAAGTATGATGTTTCACCTTGTTTGCTTCCATGTCACTGATTTAGACTTGCATATTGTGATTTAGTCTTGCATATTGTTGTCCTCTTTCTTCATTTAGTTATGTTTTTCATAACTATTAAAAAAGAAGTCATAATTCATCAATAGTGAGGACAAAAGACATGGGATAATTATGATTGAATCCAATACGTCAAACAAAGTGTATATATTACCATGGTCCTTATAAAATTACAAAAAAAAGGAACAACAACAATAACGTTGAACTGGTTTCTGATTTTTAGCTATTCAAATAAATAATAAGGTAAACTTCAAAATTGAAATTTACTTAACATTACTAATTAAGTGGTTGATATTTAGGATTGAACATGGAAAGTTATATCTGATACAATTTCATTTACATTTTTTGTAATAAAGACGGGATCGGCAAAACTTTTTTTTAGGGTAACCGGGAATTGAAAAATGAGATGTATATAAAAATTACACGTGGCATAAACGTGGTGTAGAAAGATGTCATGTGGGCTAAATAATTATATTAGAAGAGGTAGATTTCTAATTAAATAAGGGGTTGGTTATCTTGAAAAAAAAAATTAATTACTTATAGCTGCATTTTTATTTAATTATGCATTTATGCAATCAGTTTCGTTTTCATAAAATATGCTTTAATAAATAGAAATTGACTGAATATTTTCATTTTTTTGTCCTTCCTTCTTGCAATAATTATTTAGTATCTTATATGAAAACAAATGCAATATCAAATATGCAATAAAAACGAAAAAGTGGAAACTCATTAAATTTATTTTCGAAAGTATTAGAAAAAAAAAACTGAAAAACATTATTAGTTGGACCATATGGGCTATGATATGAGTCCATGACAAAGAGAAATGTAGTTTAAAACTTTAACTACCGGTAGAATGGGCTGAAACCCATTAAGTTGGCTGATATTTCATAGAATGGGCTGAAGCTCGTATGTCATTGGCAAAAAGAAATAAAATTAAAATAAATTATTGAAAATGTCCGTAATCGAATTAATCGATATAATCGAACTATTACTAAAAACGACGTTGTGTTTTTTCACTACCTCTATCTAAACACAAAGTCTCGTTTTGGCCGTAGCTTCTTGCTAATCTTATATATATATATATATATATATATATATATATATATATATATATATATATATATATATATATATATATATATATATATATATATAGGCTTAGGTTATTTTGTTTTTACTAACTATTGTGTGCCAAAATGACAAATCTGGACTATCGGATGGAATAGAATCAAAGGTTATGATCTGAGGGTCTATGGTATTAGAATAGGATAACATGTACCATATAATCACACTAATTTCAGCATAAGGGCATTTTAGTCAATTAACCTATATTAAAATAGGAAATTTTCGGATTTTTAGGAATAGTTAACTCTTTTATTTTTAAAAATCAGAATATTTTAAATTAATTCAAATTTAAAAATCCGATTTTATTCTGTCAGAATGATAGAATGTCAACCATAAACTAGTAAATATATTTTCGATATTATTCTGTCAGAATAAAAGAATGTCAACCATGAACTAGTAAATATATTTTCGATTTTATTCTGTCAGAATGACAGAATGTCAATCATAAACTACTAAATACATTCTGAAAGAATACACAAAATCGATTCTTGAATTAATAATATATCAAATAATTACATTGTATAATTGTGATTCATTGAATAATAACAACATTCTGAAAGAATAACAAGTGTAATTCCTAAAAAATAACAACATTCTTAATTACATTGTATGAGTGTGGTCATTCTTTAATTCATTCTTCAAGCCTTTCCCATCAGGTCTTCAAGCCATTCTTCAAGCCATTTCTATCACAAATTCATTGCCAAATATTTAGTAGTGATACACTTGTAACAACTGCACATTAAACATATAAATAATTAACTACAATTCTATCAAAATACAACAATAAATATTCTTACAGAATAAACTATTCTTGCAGAATGGTTTTGAATATTCTTACTTTTACTATTGTAATATTTTGTTTGCCCCAATTAAAAGTATCAACAAGTACTACCAAAATCGAAAAAAAAATATTCTACTATAAGACACTCTTGTTCTCCATATTTTCTTTCTTTTCCACATGAATGACAACTTATTTAAAACCTAAAAAGAAAAAAAAAACCATTAAAATCTAACAAAAACACTAACCCATTCTAAAATAATATTATTGATAAGATTTCTTTTATAAATTTTGGCAGAATACATAAAATACATTCTGCTAGAATACAAACATTCTGAAAGAATGAATTTATATAAATAAATTCTGACAGAATACACACAAATCCATTCACACCTCATACTCAACTTTCACATCATAATAGACTAATTTCTTCTAAAAACAATACCAATTTGGTTTTTTTTTTATATATTGCAAGAGATAAATCTACCAAGGATGGCAGTTTAGCGGTGATTGCATATGATTATGAGGTGGTGATAGGGGTGGTTGACATTTATTGCAAAAATATATTAAAATTAAATACCTACAGTCACATGCAAATGCATGGTTCATTTCTTGATCTTATGTATGGTTGTGTGGTTTGTTGATCTTGAGCGTCACTGCAAAAATATATTAAAATTAAATACCTACAATCACATAAAATAATTATTACAAAGAATGAAATTTAGTTACAACTTCCAAGTAATGGAATACGCATGCATTTTCTTATTTTACATGGCTACAAAAAAAGTAACAACAGAAGATACTGATTACAAAAGTAATGGAAGAAACAATTAAAATCAAGCTAACATAAATGTTCTTTTCTTATTTTAAACAACATTAAACCACAATAATGGATCGATTAAAATGATATGAGTTGTTAGCAAAGAGCAACCAATAAAATCAAAGTTTTAATATCCAACTGTTTTCTTAGATTATAAAACAGTAAACAAATAACTTTTTAGATTATAGTAAATCGATTATTGCAATGAACGAATTTAGTTATGAAAATAAAATCAATAATTGCATAGAGCAAGTGCATAAAATCGATCACAGAAAACATACTTAGAAAAAAAGATTATTCAAAATCGGTTCAAACAATTTGCAAATATGATTGCAGAAAATCGATTACATGAAATCGATTAATGGTCATGCCCTCTCGTGATGGTATGGAGAAGGAGAAATGGAAAAGTGGACTAGAGTGTGAAATCGAAATGCATTGAAATTAACAGATTATACGCAAATGTGATTTTATTTGGATGAAATTTCATGAACATAAACAATTGAAATTAACAGATTTAAAAAAAAAATCAAAATTTAGGATTTTTACGTACCATTAAAAGAACTTGGGGAAGAAGCGGATGAAATTGAAAATCAACTATATGGTCGGAAGCAAAAGATTCAACGGCGGCAGTCGTACGACAATGTCGATTAGACAATGCAATTGCGGAGAGTCAATCGTCGAAGGTTGATGGAAAAGTCTAGGAACACTACATCAGATGCATACACACACAACCACCAACTGGTGGCCGGCGGTGGTAAGAATGCACACCGGCAGCAAGAGGCTGCCGGTAGTTTGTGGTTATGCTACATCCAGCAGAAAAGAAAGAGGTAGAAGACAGAATAAGAAACATGGACATACTAGACTTACCAAACGAGTAATCTGCCTTAGAGCTTCCAGCCTTTCTTCTCTCCAGTTGTCTTTTAGAACTCCGACAGGTAGCTCCGGCGAGATTCCCGATCTCACCCTCTCTTCTCGCTGGTTGCTAAAGAATGCCGCAAAAAAGAAAGAGACGTGTTAGGGTTGGAACGGAACAACACGCCTATAAACGAGAACACAAATGACTAGGTCAAATATATTTACTTTATTTCCTTAATCGCAAGATTTAAATTAAATGTTTTCCTTAATTAAAAATACAAAATGTCCAAAATACCCTTTAATGATTTATTTAATGATTTATTATTTCTTGAATTCTCATTGGTGCATTTAGGCACACACTACTTGCTAGAAACATTTGAACCTATATATATATATATATATATATATATATGTATATATATATATGTATATATATATATATATATATGTATATATATATATATATATATATATATATATATATATATATATATATATATATATATATATATATATATATATATATATGGAGTGGTTCAGATGAGACCCATAAAATATTAAGAACCCCAAGAACCCCAATTAATTACTAAATATTTACACGATACTCTTATTAAACATGTTAAAATCCTAATTTTTTTGTGTTTTTGGTATGAAAATAGCAAACTTATAATTTTTACGTCTAATATTTTCATCCATATATGCTCTCATATTTTAGCACAAAACTTATATAAAATACAGATTTACACAGTCCATTTATAGTTTAATGTAAAAAATTCACAATTTAATACAAATTGTTTTACAATAATTCACTAATTCAAAGAAGTCAAAAACTCAAACTCTACCACCACATGCCGCCACCAACCACTTGTATCAACATAGTAGTCGTCATTTTTCTTCCAAATCAGATCTGTAAATAAAGTCATGCATTAACAACTTAAATACTACATTCACAGTCTAATAAAGCCTATTAATTAACTTGTTTTGAATTTAATAGAAAACAATTATAAAAACTAGTGGATTCTTACAAATTTATACAACAAAAAATTAAATATATTCATAAGAAAATTAACAAAAAAAATTATACATAAATCATTCATATTTGAACACAAATAATAAAAAATTCACAGCAAAATGCAGTTAATTCACAGTTTAAACAGAAATCCATAGTTTAATGCAGTCAGTTCACATTTTTAAACACAAAAATCACAGTTTAATATTAAAAATTCACAGTTTAATATAGTCAATTTCACAATTTAAATAAATATTCACAGCTTAATGCAATTAATTCAAAGTTTAAAAATACAAAAATCATAGCTTAATACATAAAATTCACAGTTTATTACAATAAATTTACAGTTTAATAAAAAAATATAAATTCACAACAATAAAATCAATTTAAAACTCTTAATAAAGACAATTCACAGTTTAATATACAAAATTCACAGCTTAATATAATAAATTCACAATTTAAGACAAAAAAATATATTTATAGTCATATGTTCAAATAAAAACTTATATTTAGATGTTAATATATGAAGACATTTATATGTATTAAATTGTGAATTTAATATACTAAGTCGTGAATAAAATTTACAACGTAATACACAATTCACAGTTTAGTATACAAAATTAATCAGATACATTGTGTGCACCACATAAATTCATAGTTTAATAGAGTTTTTCAGAACTCTCATTCACAGTTTAATAATCAGTTTAGGACTCTCATTCATTGTATTTATAACATAAAAACATATTAATTCACACATTCACAGTAACTAACTTAAATAGAACTAAACAATAGTTGAATCATTAAAACAACACAGTTCAAAGCTTAAAAAAATTAAAATTCATATTATTTGAGAAAACACTAACATAATAATACACATTTTAAATTCAATTCACAACTTAACAACAATAAAACATAAAATGAATAAAAACTTGATGCAAACATTATAAAAAAACATAATAAACATGGATTAACAACTTAATAGTAGAAAAAACCATGTTTAACAAAAGTAAATAACAAATGAGAGATTAGATTATTAAATTCACAACTTAACAGAAAAAAACAAAAAGTAAACAAATATCAACATACCTGATGCAAATATGGTGTTGTTTCACTAAAGATCAGAGAGAAAAAGATGGAGTTGAGTTGGCGGTGCTACACCGGAGCGACAAGGCAGTAGTTGTGCTGGCAGTTGACATCGATCTCAGATCTAGTCCGTCAATCTCGTCAGAAGTCGTAGATCTTAAGGCATAAATCATAGATCCATAAGCGAAAATCATAGATCAGCTGTCGGAAATCATAGATTCAACGTCGGAGATCATAGATCTGGACTGAACCGCTTCAGATATGATGAAAACAAAGGATTTTGGAGGTCGAAGACATACATCTATGGTTGGTAGATGTGGTGGTGGACCAGATCTGAACAGATCTGGTGGTCTTTCATGGAGATCGAGAGAAAAAAAGATAGAGGCGAGATGAAGATGTGTCATCAGAGCTCACAAATCTGAACATCAGTGGTGGTGAACATCAGTGGTGGAGTAGATCTGATGTGGTGGTAGAGTAGATGTAGACTTGAAATGCATCAAACACACCAGATCTGATGTAGATCTGGTGGTGTTTCACCAAAAAAAAGAAAAAGATGATGCTAGAATATGATGGTGACGATGGCCGAAACCGACGTTGGTCAACGGCGGTGGCGACGGTAAGTGGCGACGTTGGTAAGTGGCGGCAATGGTGGTAGTTGATGATGATAGATGGAGGGTTTGTGTTTGAGATTTTGAAGGTGAGTGGGAGTGTTTGGATGCAAGAAAAATAACTCTGATCTTATTTTGTAGTTTAAGTTTAGAGGTTCTTAGGGTTCTTAACCTTTAGGGGTTCTCATTTGAACTTTTACCTATATATATATATATATATATATATATATATATATATATATATATATATAAAGTTAGATCGGGTAAGAACCTAAAAATAAGTGAGGATTCCAAAGACAAATCTTAAACGCTTATCAATAAAAACTGATGGTTGAGATTTAGTAGACAAAAACAAAATAAGCCTTTAAAGCCAAAGGTGTATTTATGTAATTGTTTGAAAAAAGTGGGGAGCATTTTGTAAATTTTAAGGGTAAAGAAGTAATTGTAATTATGGAACAGCAATTATCGTCACAACCTCCCGACCATCCATAAAAACTGATGGTTGGATTTTTCTTTATTTTTTTGCCAATAACTTTTTTTCCTTTGAAAAAAAAATTTAAAAAAATAAAAATTTTTAAAATTTAATTTTCTACAAAATAATTACGATCATAAAAATTTGAAAAAAATATTTATTATTTTTTTTATAAAAAAACCTAGAAAAAAATTCTTCAAAAATCATAAAATTTTAATAATACTTCTACTCAGTATACTAGTGACTTTGTAAAAAGAATTTTTCAAAAATAAGCTTTTGGAGTATTTATTTTTAATTTTAAGAAATATTAATTTAAAAAAATATTAAACATAATATAATCCAAAATGTAATGATTCAAAATATTTATGATTCAAAGAAAGCTTTTGATTCAACTTGTTTATGATCTTTAATTTGTTATGATTTAAAAATATTTAGACTCAAATATTTTATAATCTTTAATTATATCTTTTATGATTCAAAATATATAATGATCCATAATTTTTTTTAAACAAAAAAATATATTTAATTGAATATATTATTGATCCAAAATCATACGATTCAAAAATGATTTGATTCAAAATACTACGATTCAAAATAACTTGATTTAAAATTTTATGATCCAAAAATAAAAAAGTATGAACGGAAAATATTATGATCCTTAATATTTTTTTATTTAAAATTTTATAATTGTTAAACATTAAAAACTCAAACAGATAATTAGTTTAAAAAATCAGAAAATAAAAACAAAAATAAAGAAAAACACTAATACCTTCAAGTATGTAGTAAAAACATTAAAAAATATATATATTAAAAAAACAAAAAAAAATTGAAAAAAAATTGAAAGCGTTAAAACCGAGCATATATTTATTTAAAAAAATGAATTTTTTTAACGAAAAAAAAAACAAAAAAAAAACATAAATGAAAATAAACGAAAATAAATAATAAAACTCACTTAAATGACGTTTCATGAGCGTCCGCCGCACGTGATTAAAAAATCGAGTCTGTATTAGTTATCACGGACGTGGGTCGCATGCGAACGCATCACGACCAAGATATCAGCAACACAAATAATATACACACATAACATGTAATTTATATTAAATACCCCATATCAATGTATGTAAAATGAACATAACTACGCACTCACTTTTTAAAGTGATGATTCCAAACTCGGGTAGCGCTTCGCTTCTAACGATTCTATTTTCCTTCGACGAAACCTATACATCATCCCCGTAAGCACCTCACTAAATCACAGCCTAGACATCATCCCCGTAAGTAGATCAATCAGTATAAAGACTTGGAATCACTGATAAATTTTTTTATAGGTTCATAATAACGATAATGAATTTAAATATAAGTTATACTTAAAGTACGGTAAGCATAACTCAACTTACATGGGGTTTAGCGAGGAACCGGGCTCTGCGGGGCAAAACTTCCAAGCCGAAAAGCTCTTTTTCTCGGAGCCTTCGGGCACTCCGGGGCTTCCCTTTAGTACCTTGAGGTTACTAGCGCTTTGGGAGGGTTTTGGGAGGCTTAGAGAGAAGTTAGAGAGAGAGAAGTGAAGGGGTTTTGGTGTGAAAACTGAAGGCACTCAAGCATGGTATTTATAGGCTGGAATTGGGTCAAACTCATCAAGTTTTGGCCTCAAAATCGTCGAGTTGGTGACACATGTCACCATCTGGTGGCAAGGCGTGGGGAGAAAGCAATGGCTCAGATCGCGCCACGTCACCCACTTCGCAGCAACACCCTTCCGACTTTTAAACTCCGTAACTTTCGCATACGAGCTCCGTTTTCAACGTTCTTTATATCCATGCGTAGGTATTGACAAGATCTCTCCTTTTGACTCCATCGGCTAACTCTCGACCAATTTTAAATTTAACAGTATGAGAAGATTACACTGTTAACGACCGTGTAAAATTCATAACTTTTACATACGGACTCCGTTTTCGACTGTCTTTTTATCATTGAACTCCTATTAATGAGATATTCAATTCTCATTTAGGTTGTTTTGGCTAAAAATCGCTCGATCTAAACTTCGATTTCCAGGCTGTGCACTGCTATGCTAAATCTTAGAAAAATCATAACTTCCTCATATGAAGTCAGATTTGGACGTTCTTTTTATGCACGTTCTCGGTTTAACGTATACTATGACTTTCGTTTAGATCTCTAAGGCTAAAAAGTAACTTATCAAAAATCACTTTTTACGTTACGCGGTGTCGTGTCAGTTTTGCCGTAAAACTTCGACGGGTCATAACGTCTTCGTTATAACTCAGATTTCGGCGTTCTTTATATGTAAGGAATCCTTGTGACATATACTATCACTTGGTTAAGATTATTTATTCTAAATAATCATCCATCAAAAAGTAATTTTTGACGCTTATTGTCTATAAATTGACTAGCCCGAATCTGCGGGCGTTACAATTATCTCCTCCTTAGGATGATTACGTCCCGGAATCATCAACGAGACAGGGTGTGTATAATGACTCCATACGTTATCTCTTTATCCTAGGTAATAATTGTAACTTCTATGTTGGACTTCCAAACGTAACCTTCGAGTTACAAAATCGATCCTTATTGGAGACTCCTACTTCTTCTTAAACAGACTTAACTTAAGAGAAGTTTTTTACTTCGATTATCATGACAAACCGATGGGTCATGTTCTAATGACCTCTCATCATATGATGCAAAGCTTAGACTCAGGTCTCTTAGAGTCAAATTCCCGAACGGAATATACCTTCCTTTATGTTCTAATGTGAGATAATCACATTCTAGCATGCAACACTTCTAGCTACAAGCTTCTTACTTTAACAATGATCGCGATACTTCTATTGACCGCTTCGATTATCTTGCACTTCAATCTTCTGGATTAAGTCGGATGTTACATTGATCTTGGTTCTCTGAACCATGTAACACACTCATCTTAGTCGGACTCGATTTGATATGACCACTAGGGTCGGAATAACATTCATCTTCTTAGTCATTACCGAAACGATGGTAACGACAGACATGAACAAAACAGAATCTATTACTAGCTTCTTGGTAACCTTGTGACTTTCCCTAATCCAAGTGTGAGTCCTGTGCTTCCGGTAGTATAGGCCTCTACTACCTTTCAAACCTACTCATACTTGTCCCAAGTATTGTCTCGCAATCCCCAAGTTTATATTTCCTAAAATCACAAAATGATTTAACACATACGAATGTTTCCAAATAATCATAAAAATTTCCCTAGACTTTACTAGGACTTCTTCCATGCTTATCTTCAATCATCAATTCTGCTTCAACTCGGTTGGTGATGGAAATGCCAGACGATGGGACAACCTCAGGAATTACGCCAATCGTTTTATCATCCCGCCAATGGAATGTGTACTTTAGACGTATCGTACTCCTATAGACTTATTGTTATTTTATCAGACGTATTCTAAAGGTAAGATACTAATCTTTCGATATCTTCTGATAGGTATCATTTGATATCGTAATCCTTCCCATTTCCTCCATTTACTCAATCCGCTACAATTCCTTATCATGTCGTTCCATACACCGTAATAGTTGTTCAAGACGAGAATTTAAGATAGAGAAGGTTTAGACACGTAGTCCTCCTTATTACTCCGAAAAGTTACATGTCAGTTCTAATATCGTAATTAAACGTTTAGAAATTTGAACACA
Organism: Lactuca virosa; assembly: GCF_052849685.1. Taxonomy (NCBI): domain Eukaryota; kingdom Viridiplantae; phylum Streptophyta; class Magnoliopsida; order Asterales; family Asteraceae; genus Lactuca; species Lactuca virosa. The sequence continues at coordinate 377,964,695 of NC_136430.1, read as the reverse complement.
TAAAATTTCCAGATCCGGTCGGCAACAGACCATAGATCCGATCAAATAATGGCATCATAAAGCATCATAAATCAGTTAGCACATAAAAGCATTTTAGGCATCTTCTCTAAATAAGCTAGTGCTTGTGTCTATTTAGGTGTACTACCTAAAATATATTAGACACACTCCTCATGATCATCACTTAACAATCTAAGTTTAAGTTTAGAAACAAATCCTAATTCCTAGTTCGCTTAAACAAATGCTCTGATACCAACTGTGACATCCCCGAATCCACGATCATTTTTAAAAACTTTATTTATGCTTATTTGAAAACCAGAGTATCCTTTTTAAAGAATAATATTGCGGAATCTGTTCCCAGAAAACATGATAAATATGTTATCAAAGCATTTCCGAAGAAATGTATTTTTGTTTATATTAAAACTTTGGGATGTCATCGTCAATACAGAAACATAAGCATAAACAGACCTTACATTCAATTACACTAGTGATCTACATCTCCTATGGCACAACTGCAATGTTATCTATTAGGAACAACTACCAATATTATCATTTAGGCGCAACTTCCAGGATTATGACGTTCTCTATTAGGCGCAACTGCCGATATTATCCTTTAGGCGCAGCTGCCAGGATTATGATGTTCTCTATTAGGCTCAACTGCCGATATTATACTTTAGGCACAACTTCTAGGATGTTTAGAGTACATCATAGTTCAAAAAAATCTACAGGTTGTGGTGCAACTGCCAATATTCATCTATATCATCTTTCACCCCTCATCATTCATCTACCCATGTTCTACCCAACATATTTGTTGATATAAAATACATATACAGTTTAAATCATTTAAAACATGTATAAATCGTTCATCCAGCATAGATATCAAGAACACAAATAATATGCACACATAGCATGTAATTTATATTAAATACTTCATATCTATGTGTAAGATGAAAGTAACTATGCACTCACTTTTTAAAGTGATGATTCCAAACTCGAGTAGCGCTTCGCTTCTAACGATTCTATTTTCCTTCGACGAAACCTAACATTATTATCGCTAAGTTTTAGTCTAATCTTTATTGAGACTAATTATTAGTCTAGACTCATAAAAGTCTACTTTCATGATCTATCAAGTAAGGAAAAACTAGGTAGGATCATATCGGAGGTAGGGTCCGTTTGGTATACGAAGTATACTGTTTACAAATCCCACTTTAAACACCTCACTAAATCACAGCCTAGATATCATCTCCGTAAGTAGATCAATCAGTATAAAGACTTGGAATCACTGATAAATCTTTTTTATAGGTTCATAATAACGATAATGAACTTAAACATAAGTTATACTTAAAGTACGGTAAGCATAACTCAACTTACAGGGGGTTTAGCGAGGAACCAGGCTCTGCAGGGCAGAACTTACAAAGTGGATGGGGACCTGTTTGCCTCCCCTTTCCACCGCCAACACGGAGGAGATAGCTGCTTCCGAAGCGGCTAAATACATATGTAGTGTCGCCCCTGGTAGCAGGCAAGCGAGAGCCGGTAGTTGGTGTAAGGCATCTTTCAGTCGTTGCAATGCTTCGTCTGCTTTTTCTGTCCATTTGAACTGTTTTTTTTATCTAAGCACCCTTTGAGGGTTTGGTACAGAGGAAGCGCCTTTTCCGCTGATTTGGCGATGAATCTTCCCAATGCCATTAGCCTACCGTTTATCTCTTGTACACCCTTGAGGTTGTGGGGAGTTTTCGACTCGAGGAACTCTTGGATTTTGGTGGGATTGGGTAGAATCCCTTCCTTGGATATCTGATACCCAAGTAATTGACCTTCCTCTACACCGAAGGCACACATAGCCGGGTTTAACCTTATCTGCGCTTTAGCTAGCATTTTAAAAGTTTCTTCTACATCATGCAGTAGAGTTTCTTCGTTACGACTCTTGATTACCATGTCATCAATATAGACCTCAATATTTATGCCGATTTGATCAGAGAATATTTTTTCTATTAGTCTCTGATATGTAGGTCCCACGTTTTTGAGCCCAAATGACATTTTCTGATAGCAGAAAGTGCCCTTCTCAGTATGAAAGGTTGTTTTTTCCTCGTCCTCTCGTTTCATCTGTACCTGATGATAACCTTTGTACGCGTCGATGAAAATTTTGAACTAAAACCCTTCAAGCGATTAGACTTTTTGATCGATCTCCGGACGGGGATAACAATCCTTTGGACAATCTTTGTTAAGGTCTGAGTAATCAATGCACATTCGCCATGGCCCATTGGCTTTCTTTACTATAACGAAATTTGCTATCCATGTCGGGAACATTACTTCCCTGAGTATGTCGGCACTTACTAGCTCGGCTACTTCTGCATTGATAGCCTTGTTCCGGTCTTCCGCCTGGCCCCTCTTCTTTTGTATGGCAGGATTGCTTCCAGGTGTGATATTGAGGTTGTACTCGATAACCTGTCGATCTACACATGTTAGATATGTTGGCTGCCAGGCGAAAGCAGTGGAATATTGCTTTAGGAGCGCTACCATTCGTGCCTTGGTCTCGTCTGATAGGTGATCACCGATTCGCATGAGCTGATCTGGGTATTCCACGTTTATCTAGTGTTGTTTAGTGGAACATCCCTCCTTCGACATCTTTGGTGCTTGCACCAACTCGGGAGTAGCTATAATCTGATGGCAGTGCTGCACCCTGGTGTTTGTGGCGATGATTGTTGCTGATCCCTGACGTGTGCTAAGTTTAATTATGCCATGTATCGTTGATGGCACAAACTGTAGTAGGGCGATTGCTGACCGTCCAAGCAGAATATTGTGTTCTGCTGGAAATCGGATCACAGAGAATTCGATTGTTCTTGTGATTATGTCCCTTTCGTCATGACTAGCCAACGTCAGGGGTAGCCGGATAGTGCCCAATGGTCACAAGCTATGACCGGTGAACCCCACCAGCGGTCCTCCAGTTGGGGGCCTTAGCCCCTCTTTCCATGCCTCTGGTAGTTGCCTGAAACAATGCTCATAGAGTATGTCGTAGAAACTACCATTGTCAATGTATATTCGATGGATTTTCATATGACAAATGAATACATATATGAGGAGTGGATCTCACGGATCCCAGTTCAACGGCCTGGGATCGTTGCTCGAAAAACTAATATTGAGTAGATTTCTCGAGGGTACTTCTATCTCGTACTCCGCTTGGTGAATTGTGTTTCTCTTACGAGACTTAGAGATAGTGAGTACCTCGGTGCCCTCATACGGAGGTTCCTGCAGCAGATCGGGATGCGGTATTGCCGTCTGAGGCAACGAACCTTCCGACAACAGTTGCCGGAAACTGCTCTGGAGTACTGGCTCTACTATTTCTGCCGTAATCGGTGGGACCTGTTCCATTAGCACCTGGATTGGGGCCTGTGTTCTACACTCGCAGTGGTGGTTGTTGTTTACCGTCACCGGTATTATGAACAGATCTTCTACTATCGTTCCAAATTTTGTTCGATTTAGATCCCCCTTTTGCAGAGAACCATCATCGTCTATTGGCTGTATCACTCTGATAATACGTCCGTATGGCGCCAAATGTTGTGACATGTTTGGCAGGGAATTGGTTGCTTGTAGACGGGTTTGTCCTGTGCTTTTCCTGTGAACACAACACAGAAGAATCGTTAAAGGACGACCGGGGGTTCTCTCGGGACGTCGCTCCGACGATCAAGTTTGTTCTTACTTAGAGAGAGTTTAGGGTAAATTGTATTGAGAAGAAGATGGATCCCTTCCTTGGGTAGGAAGATATCCTTTTATATTTGTTTCTAACGGAATGAAGTTACTCTCCCATGTGGGAGTGAGACCTGTTGGATAAGGTGTCTAAGTCCATAACTATTTCTGGTATGTACTTGACCCGACCCGGCATGGTCCATTTGGGTTGCATGGCATCATGCATTTGGATAGACTAAATGAGAGAAATAACACTTGTGGTTTATTAATATATTATAAGTTCTAATATATTAATAATATTATTTAATTAGTATTGATCAAGAATTAATCTAGAATTAATTAAGTGATCAAAAGTAGACTAATTAAATATATGGGTTGATTATGTAAATCATCCATAACTTGTATAGTAGGCTAAAAGCTCTATGAGTTATCAAGTTCGGCTAAGGTCCATAGGATGCTCCATGGATACTCCATGGGAGTTACAAACCCATGGGTCATGGAAATGAAGAGTCATGTTACATTAGGGTTTACATGGTGTAACCCTAATGCAACATACTATATAAGCATACTTAGAGCAACCAAAATCGGCTACACTAGTGAGACAAGAGGGCAAGGCCGATTTCAAGTGTTATACATTTCTCTCAAAGTTTATTCCAAGAGCATTTGGTGTTGTGTGAAACATTTGAGGCATCACACTTGGGGTGCTAGGCTCTCAAGGTTTTCAAGGAATCAAAACAACTACAAGGTATGTAATCCTAGCCATCTTTATGATTAAAGTTCCCCATGTATGCTAGATAGGATTATGAACCTTGGAAAAAGTATTTTGCATGTATTTTAGACAAACATAGATCCAAGGTTTTTCTAGGGTTGCATGTACACTTAGGAGTGTTAGAATGCTCAAAACCCTTCAGTGGTATCAGAGCCTAGGCTTGTTTGTTTAATACTTGATGCAAAATTGTGGAAAAACTCGTTTTTATGCATTCTGCAGCATGAACTCGCCGAGTCCATGGGGGGACTCGACGAGTCCATGACCAAACTCATCCTACTCGTCGAGTAGGTTCTTGCACTCGACGAGTAGGAGCCCCCGAGTGCAGTTTTTCGAGTTTTGCTGCTGGAAATGGACTAGAAACATTACCTTAAACTGTTTTGGTGTTTGAAAACTTGTTTTCGATGGTGTAATGATTGTTCTAATCCATTTTCAATGGCTAATATAAAAAATACATGATTATATGTGTTCATATGTTCTTGAAATTTTGATATGTTGATTCATGTTCTTATGAGTTCTTGATAGATCATAGGAATTACTTGTTTAATGCTTAATTCATGATCTTTATGTGTTTTAATGGAGTCCATAACTTGTCCTCAAGTTATGGATAACCAAAAGTCACTTTGTATTAATTCCATTAAAAGAACACATAAGTTACAAAAATGAAGAGCCTTCATTTTAATAACTCATAAGTTATGAATTGAAAGGTTTTGTAAAGTTAGAAAACTTGCCCTCGAGTTTTGGAACATGTAAAGTCATCTAATAAACTTTAGTTCCAACCCCTAGAATTTTAAAAGTTAAAATTCAACCCTTATACTTTATAATATTATAAGTTTAATAATATATATATATATATATATATATATATATATATATATATATATATATATATATATATGTACAAGATCAAGTCATTTTACCATTAGTAGGCCTCATTCACGAAGCCAGTCTATAAGGGGGGTATAAGGTTGTTGCCTATAAAATGGCAGCTTAATGGGTGTCCACTCTCACCCACCGCTTCCTTGACTGGTGGAGGGTCGTTAGCCGAATGGGTAGGACAATGACTTAAAAATTCTCATTAAAAGTATAATGATTATTATAAAGTAACTAAATGTTTTTATAAATTCGCAATCTTAGTTACTTTAGGAAAATGTGAATAAGGTGCTAACCCATGAAATTACACTTTGCACTTTGATTAAGTCGTTAGTGGAGCATGTGTGGTTAACCGACACACTAACTTGGACTTAACAAGGTAGAAAAAGGGCGACTTAAGGTTTTTCATAGGTCGGTGGAGCACGTGTGGTTAACCGGCACATCGATTAAGTGAAAAACATTAAGGGTACCAAGTAATTTGCATGGTTACTTCACACCTTGTTTTGTGATCCTCGGTATCCCAGTCACAAAACATGAAGGGCACACTCGAGATTGAAACATGCCATTGAAAAGTTCAATGAATCTCAAAAGAATCTAGGAGTTTCTAAGAACCAAATAAAACCTAATACTTATATATTTCGTTTTTCATGGTGGAAATTGGTGAATCGTCATTCACCTACCTTTCAAATATGTTATAGCTGGGATTACGGCATCCCTCTTCTAAGTTATAATATATTATGATTGGATCCTAGCCTTAATATTACATTTGGGTGTCTTATTAAGGACTATCTTTATATCTAAACTAAACTTGTCTTTTCTTCTTTTCAGATGTCTTCCAACAATGCTGCTTTTGGCTCAAACCCTACCGGCTCCTTCTCTCTCACGAATCTTTGTGGGAGAGTCATATTTGATGGATCCAACTTTACAGATTGGATCAGGAACATCAGGATGGTCACTCGTTATGAGAACAAAGAATATGTTCTCGACAAGGAGCTTAAGGTACCTGAGCCAACTGCTACTCCTGAGGAGCTTGCTGAATATGAGGCACATGAAAGAGATGCTACCAAAGTGGCATGCATCATGATGGCCACTATGACAGTCGAGCTCCAAAAGTCCTATGAGGACTACTATCCTTTTGAGATGCACCAGGATTTGATGGACCGCTACCATCAGAGTGCTCGTCAAGAGCGATATGAAATCATCTCCTCCATGTCAACAACCCGAATGAAGGATGGTGAACCCATCACGGGCCACATGCAGAAGATGCAAAGGTACGTGGACCGTTTAATGAAGCTGAATGTGAACTTCCCAGAGGAGTTGGCAATAGATATCATTTTGCACTCCTTACCATCGTGTTATGATCAATTCTGCATGACATACCACATGAACAAGGAAGAAGTCACCCTCAGCAAACTTCAAGGACTCCTAAAGACCGCAAAATCAGGTCTGAAAGGTAAGTCGGTTGTTACCACTCCTACTCTTACTCCAAACTTCGCACCTGTCCTAGCAATCGGGAAAGGTAGAGGGAAGAAGAGGAAGAACCCTTCGAAGGGTACCAAGGGTAAGACCCTTGATGGCTCCTCTTCAAGCGGAACCAAGAAAGGTTTCGTCACTCCTTCTTCTGATCCCAAAGAGGCTGAATGCTTCTATTGCCATGAAAAGGCGCACTGGAAGCGGAACTGCCCAAAGTACCAGCAAGATTTGAAGGATGGGAAAGTAAAACCCAACCATGCAGGTATTTACACTATATTATCTAATAACTCAACCTATTCTAACTCTTGGGTCCTTGATACCGGCTGTGGTATTCATATTTGTTCAAATTTGCAGGGACTAAGAAGAAGTGAGAATGTGGAGCATGGAAAGATAAACTTGATCATGGGGAATAGGAAAGCTTCACCTGTCACCAAGATTGGAGTTTATTCTTTGTTGCTAAGTAGTGGGTTTACTTTAGATTTGAATAAATGTTATTATTCGCCTAAAATGGCAAGAAATATTATTTCCTTTCATGCTTTGTATAAACAAGGGTTTACCTTTTCTTTTGATAATGAAGTTGGTGGAATAAATGCTTTCTTTAATAATGTGTTTTATTTTAAAGCATTACCTTGTGATGGTGTGTATGAAGCTGTGTCTGTTGTAGATAACTTAGGAAATAACGTGTTGTGTATTGATTCTACTAATGATAATAACTTGGATAAAGCATCATTATGGCATTGTCGTCTTGGACATGTAAGCAAGAAACGCATAGGCCAACTCCAAAAGGATGGAGTCTTGGAGTCATTTGACCTAAAGTAAAATGATAGTTGTGAATCATGCTTACTTGGAAAAATGACAAAGTCACCCTTCACAGGTTCTTGTTCTAGGGGTGAAGGTTTGTTGGATCTAGTGCACACGGATGTGTATGGACCCTTCAAAACTGCCACAAGGGATGCTAATCGTTATTATGTGACTTTTACGGATGATTATAGTAGATATGGATATGTCTACTTAATCAAGCATAAGTCAGAGACTTTCGAAAGGTTTAAAGAGTTTAAACAGGACGTCGAGAATCAATTGGGCAGGAACATTAAGATGCTTTGATCCGATCGTGGTGGTGAGTATCTTAGTTCAGAGTTCCTCGACTATCTTAGGGAATGTGGGGTTGTCTCACAATTGACACCTCCCAGGACACCACAGTTGAATGGAGTAGCTGAGAGGCGTAATCGAACCTTGTTGGACATGGTTCGTTCCATGATGAGTCGAGCTTCTCTACCAATCTCATTTTGGGGGTATGCCTTAGAGACTTCTGCCCATATCCTTAATATGGTCCCTACAAAGAAGGTTGCCAAAACACCTCACGAGATGTGGACTGGAAAAGTTCCTAATCTAGCCCACATCAAGATTTGGGGTTGCGAAGCTTTCGTGAGACGTGACACTCACGATAAGCTCGAACCTCGAAGTGAGAGGTGTATTTTCATTGGCTACCCACAGAAATCCTTTGGTTACCTCTTCTACAGACCTAGTGAGAATGTAGTCTTTGTAGCAAGGAGGGCTGTCTTTCGAGAGAGAGAGTTCATAAGCCAAGGAAACAGTGGGAGGCAAATTGACCTTGAAGAAATTCAAGAGTCAAGTGGTGAAGGAACCTCATACCCTAGCAATCAACTTGAGGAGGAAAGTCCTGTTGATCCAATTGACAAGTCTGTACCTCTGAGGCGTTCCACAAGGGTTAGGAATGCACATGAGCACTACTATGGTTTCCATATTACTGCGGAAGGTGAGACACTTATCAGTGATGAGACACTGGTAAGTCTGGATGAACCTAACAGCTATGCGAAAGCCATGGCAGGCCCCGAGTCTGCTAAATGGAAAGAGGCAATGGACAACGAGATACAGTCCATGTATGACAATCAGGTTTGGGACTTGGTTGACAATGTACCAGGTCGTAAGACAGTTGGGTGCAAATGGATCTTCAAGAAGAAGACCGACATGGATGGTAATGTACACACTTATAAGGCACGACTGGTTGCAAAGGGCTTTTCCAAGAGTTGATTATGATGAGACCTCTTCACCAGTAGCCAAGATTAAGTCTATTAGGGTATTGTTAGCCATAGCTGCATTTCATGACTATGAAATATGGCAAATGGATGTCAAAACCGCTTTCCTTAATGGAAAGTTGGCTGAGGATGTTTACATGAATCAGCCAGAGGGTTTTGTCAGCATAGAGTACCCTAATAAAGTGTGTAAGCTTAAGAAATCCATCTATGGATTGAAACAAGCACCTCGCAGATGGAATCTTTGCTTCGATGAGAAAGTCAAAGAGTTTGGTTTTTCGAGGAGTGAAGATGAATCTTGTGTATATGTCAAGGCTAGTGGGAGTATAGTCAGCTTTTTGGTACTGTATGTGGATGACATACTACTCATAGGAAATGACATCCCAACCTTGCAGGAAGTGAAGTCCTAGCTTGGGAAGTGTTTTGCTATGAAGGACCTTGGAGAAGCTGTCTATATCCTAGGGATAAGGATTCTGAGAGACCGGAGTAAAAGACTAATTGGACTTAGTCAGAGTACATACTTGGATAAAGAGCTGAAGAGGTTCAGCATGCAAGATTCCAAGAAAGGAGAGTTACCCATCTAGAGTAACGCTAGATTGAGTAAGACTCAGAGCCCGAGTACCGAGGTTGAGATAGCAGAAATGAGTCGAGTATCTTATGCTTCAGCTGTAGGCTCGATCATGTATGCTATGACGTGTACTCGTCCTGATGTAGCCTTTGCTTTGAGCATGGTTAGCAGGTATCAGGGGAACCCTAGTAAGGCTCACTGGACTGCGGTAAAGAACATTCTCAAGTACCTGTGGAGGACTAAGGACTGGGTCCTTACCCTTGGTGGGAGTGATGACTTAAGAGTTGTAGGGTATAGTGATTCTAGCTTCCAGACTGACAGGGATAATTTCCGCTCTCAGTCGGGCTGGGTCTTTACCTTAAACGGTGGAGCAATTTCTTGGAAAAGTTCCAAGCAGGAGACAGTGGCTGATTCAACTTGCGAATCAGAGTATATAGCGGAAAGCGAGGCAGCAAAGGAGGCGATATGGCTAAAGAACTTCATTGGAGACCTTGGAGTTGTACCAGCTATAAAGGAGCCCATAGAGATTTTCTGTGATAGTGAAAATGCAGTTGCCTTAGCAAAGGAACCCAAGGATCACGGGAGATCCAGACACATTGACAGAAAATACCATTTCATCAGACATCGAATAGAAGAAGGACTCCTCGTGGCAAAGAGGGTATCATCGGATGAGAACCCAGCAGATCCCCTCACGAAGGGACTGGGTAGGGTTAAGCATCTCCAGCATGCAAGGAGCATAGGGCTGAAGGATGATATTAGTTTTAGTAGTTAGATAATTTTGAAATTTGTAAAGTGTAATTGACATTTGATGATGAATAAAAGGTGTGCTTTATTTATGAGTAAAGTGTTGCTATCTTTTGTCGATCGTTTACTATTATTTCTTTTGCATGTTTTGACTTCCAGAATATTTATGTTATGTTTTACATATTATTCAGATTATCCACAGTCGGTCATATGTTGGAAGTAGATATGAATTAAGACTGTCATGAGTTGGTTGTAGAGGTCTAAGATGTTGGACATGGCCTCAACACTCATGAGTGCTCATAAGTTCTGAGTATTGGATTCAACCCATGCTTGCTGGTATCACTTCATGAAATTTATCTCGAGTGATCGCGAGACGATAATATCATATAAGTCTTCAAACCTAGAGATATGTCTTGTTACCTATGAGTTGGTTATGCATTGATCGTGCGAAAACGCATTGGTAACTCGATGTTATAAAACGTGCTTTTTTGTGTTATTTAACAAGTAGTAGAACAACCATATGAGTCGAAGTTTATCTGTTCCTTCTTGGATTAGAAGCGATATCTGGGCCCCTCGATGATTTTGTTTTGACCAATGTACCGGGCCCGGTCAGAACTAAATTGTTGTGTTCAATTAAGTTCTATGTCAAACAAATAGGAAATCGGGAAACAAACTGCTGGACAATAAGCAAGACATTGTTCCAAACAAATCCGAGAGACCTCGAAAAGAGCTACGATTGCTGATCGGTTCCTGAAGTCATACTTGCAGTTATAGTTATTAGACTTATCCAAGTGGGAGACTGTTGGATAAGGTGTCTAAGTCCATAACTATTTCTGGTATGTACTTGACCCGACCCGGCATGGTCCATTTGGGTTGCATGGCATCATGCATTTGGATAGACTAAATGAGAGAAATAACACTTGTGGTTTATTAATATATTATAAGTTCTAATATATTAATAATATTATTTAATTAGTATTGATCAAGAATTAATCTAGAATTAATTAAGTGATCAAAAGTAGACTAATTAAATATATGGGTTGATTATGTAAATCATCCATAACTTGTATAGTGGGCTAAAAGCTCCATGAGTTATCAAGTTGGGCTAAGGTCCATAGGATGCTCCATGGATACTCCATGGCAGTTACAAACCCATGGGTCATGGAAATGAAGAGCCATGTTACATTAGGGTTTACATGGTGTAACCCTAATGCAACATACTATATAAGCATACTTAGAGCAACAAAAATGGGCTACACTAGTGAGACAAGAGGGCAAGGCCGATTTCAAGTGTTATACATTTCTCTCAAAGTTTATTCCAAGAGCATTTGGTGTTGTGTGAAACATTTGAGGCATCACACTTGGGGTGCTAGGCTCTCAAGGTTTTCAAGGAATCAAAACAACTACAAGATATGTAATCCTAGCCATCTTTATGATTAAAGTTCCCCATGTATGCTAGATAGGATTATGAACCTTGGAAAAAGTATTTTGCATGTATTTTAGACAAACATAGATCCAATGTTTTTCTAGGGTTGCATGTACACTTAGGAGTGTTAGAATGCTCAAAACCCTTCAGTGGCACCCTCTTATTGGGAGGAGTTTGCCCATGATAACTAACTTCCAGGTGACGTCAGCTCTGGGCGTCACCAGGCTCCTTGTCATGACCTGATTGGTCGTGAGAGAACGAGAAGATTATGGGGAATATTATTTCCTCATGAGGGGAAGCGGGCCTCCAGCTCAACGCTGGCCTACTCGAGCCAAGGTCGGGTCCCGGCCAAGGCCCTGGCTTGATAACGCCCCGTTAGTGCTTTCTGTTAAGTTTAACGTGGCCGCATACGGTAATGTTAACAATAACTAAAACACCTTTTATAAAATCCCACTCTTAGTTACTTTAGAGAAAATGTGAAAAGTATGTTATTCCATAAAATAAGCACATTATACTATATAGTAGTTAGTGGGGCGTGTGTGGTTAACCGGCACACTAATAGTGACTATAAAGAGTAATAATGGGCATCTAAAAAATTATCAATGATTAATGGAGCGCGTGTTGTTAACTGGCACATTAAAATGAGATGATAAATGACATCGAGAGTGCTAAGCATATTTGTATGGTTATTCACATCTAGTTTGTGATCCTCGGTATCCCAGTCACACATAGTAGAGCATAATATGAGATTAAACATGTCATTGATAGATTTAATGAATCTCAAAAGATCTAGGAATTTCATAGTTTGAAATTGGTCAATTGCTTTTACCTACCTTCATAAATTCGCAATAAGATTATGGCATCCCGCTTCTTAGTTATGAATTGTTATTTTGGATCCTAGCCTTAATCATTTATAATGGGTCAAAATATTAAGGATACTTGTCATCTAATGAAAACTATTCTTTGTTCTCTATAGATGTCTACTCCTGTTGATGCTTCTGCTCCATCGCCATCTACCCACCACTCGGGTTTCTCCCTACTCTCCGTTGTGTCCAAAGTGACATTTGATGGCTCCAACTACAATGATTGGATGCACAACATCAGAATGGCTCTTCGATTTGAGGGCAAAGAATATATCCTTGAAGAAAAACTTGTTGAAGTCGATGAAGCCACTGATACCCCTGAACAACTAGCCTCCTACCGGAAACACTACGATGATGCAACTAAAGTTGATTGCATCATGGTCGCTACATTTACTCCTGAATTGCAGAGGTCCTATGAGGAATTCTGGTCGTTTGAGATGAAAAATGTCCTTGTGGAAAAGTGCCACAAGGGAGCTCGTCAAGAGAAGTTTGAAGTGGTCAAGCCCCTCATGGATTGCAAGATGAAAGAGGGAGAGTCTGTCTGCAACCACATACAGAGAATGCAAAGATACGTGTCATCTACTTGTTAAGCTAAATGTGCATTTTGACAATTAATTGGCCATTGATATGGTCTTAAATTCCTTGCCAAGTTGTTATGATCAGTTTATATTAGCTTATAACTTGAACAACACAGAATCCACATTGGCCCAACTCCACAACTTGCTATAGACTGCTGAGTCGGGATTGAAAGGGAAGAATTCGGCCCCTCCTACTAATGCTCCCGTTCTCGCTATTAAAAAGGGAAAATGGAAGAAAAGGAAGGTTGCTCCCACAGCTAATTGGAAGAACAAGGCCCATGCGGGGTCATCAAGCAATGGACCAAAGACAAAGCCCAACTCAGCCATTCCAGCTGTTAGTGACCCCAAAGAGGACACTTGTTACTATTGCAATGACAATGGCCATTGGAAGAGGAGCTGCTCCAAATACTTGCAAGACATCAAAGATGGCAAGGTAAAGCCATCGTCGGCAAGTATATACACTATTCAAACTAATAAATCACCATCTACTCATTCTTGGGTCCCTTATCTACGATGTGGTTTTCGCATTTGTTCTTATTTGCCGGGGCTAAAAGAAAGTGTGGAGGCGGAGCATGGGAGGATGAATCTGTTCATGGGAAATAGGCGATCTTCTCTTATTCGTCAAAAATGACACGAAACATTATTCCATTTCATGCATTGTTCAGACAAGGTTTTCGTTACTCGTTTAATGATTTTACTGGTTCAATTTTGTTTTATAAAAATAGCATTTTTATATTTGAAGCCTTACCTTGTAACGATGGGTATGAAATAGTGACTTGTGTTGACAGCTTAGGCAGTAATGTATTTCACATTGTTTCATCTAATTGTTTAGACAAGGCATGCTTATGGCATGTCGTCTTGGGAACATTAACAAGAAAAGCATCGCCCAACTCGAAAAGGATGAAATCTTGGAATCTTTTGACCTAAGGCCATATGATGAAGGCAAATATTGTCTTTTGGGCAAGATAACAAAATCGCCTTTCACTGGATCTTGTGAAAGAGGTGAAGGTTTGTTGGACCTCATACACATAGATGTGTGTGGGCCCTTTAGATCTACTACAAGAGATTCTAATTGATTTTATGTAACGTTTACAGATGATTATAGTAGATATGGTTATATCTACTTGATCAAACATAAATCAGAAACCTTTGAACAGTTCAAAGAGTTTAAGCATGAAATCGAGAATCAATTAGGCAGGAAGATAAAGATGCTCTGATCTGATAGAGGAGGATAATATCTTAGTATCGAGTTCCACGACTATCTCAAGGAATGTGGAATTGTTTCACAATTAACTCCTCCTAGGACACAACAACTTAATGGTATGGCTGATGGGCGCAATCGAACCTTGTTGGACATTGTTTCTTCCATGATGAGTCGAGCCACTCTTCCCATTTCTTTCTGGGGGTATACCTTAGAGACAATTGTCCATATCCTCAACATTGTCCCTACTAAAAAAGTTGCCAAAACACCTCACAAGATGTGGACAGGGAAAGTTCCCTCGTTAGCACATATCAAAGTCTAGGGTTGTGAAGCTTTCGTTAGACGAGAGACTCATGACAAGCTAGAAGCCCGAAGTGAGAGATGTATTTTCATTGGCTACCCACAAAAGTCTTCTGGATATTTGTTCTACAGGCCAAGTGAAAATGTGGCCTTTGTAGAATGAAGAGGAGTCTTTTACGAGAGAGAGAGAGCTCATATGCAAAGAGGACAGTGGGAGTACAATTGACCTTTAAGAAATTCAAGAGCCAACCAATGAAGGAACCGTAGATGATACTAGCGGTCAACCAGAGGATGAGACTCCTATTGAACCTGTTGACACTTCATTACCTCTTCGTCGTTCCAGTAGAGTTATTGTGCCACCTTAGATTTATGGTTTCCATATAACTGCAGAAGGTGATACGTTTATCAATGATCAAAAACTGATAAATTTGGATGAGCCGGCTAACTACAAGGACGCAATGGTAGGCCCTGAGGCTGCTAAATGGAAGGAGGCAATGGACAACGATATTAAGTCCATGTATGACAATCATGTTTTGAATTTGGTTGATCAAAAACCTGGTTGAAAGACAGTTGGTTGCAAATGGATCTTCAAGAAGAAGACCGACATGGATGGAAATGTGCACACTTTCAAAGCATAACTAGTTGCGAAGGGCTTCACTCTAACCCAAGGGGTTGACTATGATGAAACCTTATCACTAGTGGCTAATATAAAATCTATTAGGATAATGCTTGCCATAACTGCCTTTCATGATTATGAAATTTAGCAGATAGATGTCGAAACCGCTCTCCTTAATAGGAAGTTGGTTGAAGATGTTTACATTAGTCAGCCAGAGGGTTTTGTTAATGCAAAGTTTCCTAATAGACTGTGTAAGCTTTAGAAATCCATCTATGGATTGAAACAAGCATCTCGCAACTGGAATCGTTTCTTCCATTAAAAAGTCAAAGAGTTTGGTTTTTCTAGGAGTGAAGATGAGTCATGTGTGTATGTCAAAGCTAGTGGGAGTGTAGTAACCTTTCTCTTATTGTATGTTGATGACATACTACTCATGGGAAACGAAATTCCAACCTTACAAGAAGTGAAATCTTGGCTTGGAAAGTGTTTCTCTATGAAGGATCTAGGAAAGGCTGCCTATATTCTCGGGATAAGAATTTTGAGAGATAGAAAGAACATACTAATTGGACTTAGTCAAAGTACATACTTGGACAAGGTACTAAGACGATTAGTATGGAAAATTCAAAGAAATGAGAGCTACCTATTCAGAGCAATGCCAAATTAAGTATGACTCAAAGCCCAAGTATGGATGAAGAGGTAGCTGATACAAGTCGAGTCCCTTACGCTTCGGCTATAGGATCGATTATGTACGCTACGACATGTACTCGCCTTAATGTGTCATTTGCTTTAAGCATGGTTAGTGACTATCAGGGAAATCCTGGAAGAGCTCATTAGACAGCTAGTTAAGAACATTATCAAGTATTTGTGAAGGACAAAGGACATGGTTCTAGTCCTTGGTGGCAGTGATACGTTGAGAGTGACAGGGTATAGTGACGCCAAGATAGAGACAACTTTCATTCTCAATCCGGTTGGGTATTTACATTAAATGGAGGTGCAGTTACTTAGAAAAGTTCCAAGCAAGACATAATGGTTGATTCTACATGTGAATCAGAGTATATAGCGGTAAGTGAAGCATCAAAGGAAGTGACATGGTTGAAGAACTTCATTGGAGATCTTGGAGTTGTCTCAACCATTTAAGAACCAATGGAACTTTTCTGCGATAATGAAGGTGAGGTTGCTTTGACTAAAGAACTGAGATATCATGGAAAATCAAGACATATCGACTGAAAATACCATTATATCATACATAGAGTTGAAGAAGGTCATCTCATAGTGAAAAGAGTCTCGTCAGAAGATGATCCTGTAGATCCTCTCACAAAGGCTCTGAGTAGGATTAAGCATATACAACATGCTAGAAGCATTGGATTAAGAGATGACATTAGTTTTGGTAGTTAGATGATTAGTTTTAAACTTGTAACAAATTAAATGTAATTGACTTTTGGTGATTAAATAATTGAGATTATTTATGAGTTTGTTTACTGCCTTTGTCAATTGTTTATTCTTATGTCCGTTTTGCATGTTTTAATTCCTTAATAATTTAATTATTAAAATTCCACGATCGACCATACTTTAGGAAGTAAATAATGAGTTAAGACTGTCATGAAGTGGATTGTAGATTGTCTAAAGGGAGTTAGACATAGCAATTGTATTGCTACAACATTCATGAGTACTTAGAATTGGAGATTTAAGTATTGGATAAACCCATGCTCATAGATTATTGCATGGATTATATCACGAGTAATTTTGAGACTATAATATCTTATATTCTTGAAACGGAGATATATGAGTTGTAATTTACTAGTCCGTTGTGCATTGGTGTTGTGTAAACGCATCAGTAACATGATGTTATAAAATGTAGTATCATGTATGATTTGGTGAGTAAAAGATACAAGCATATAAGTCAAAGTTTATTCGTTCCTTTTACCCTAATAGGAAAAGCAATATTTGTGGGCCCCTCGGTGATTTGGTGTTGATTTATAGTGTTGGGCCCAACCAAGACTCAACTGATGTGTTCAATTTGAAGTCTTATATCGTCATCAAAAATCAGGAAACCGGGAAACAAAATTTGGACAATGAGATTGATTCTAATCCATGTATCATGTCTATATGATATCTTGTAGAACGGATGAATATTTGATCATTTATCTTAGGATCAATATTTTTTTAGTTCAGAGTTCGACAGTTGCTTTGGAAACACTCTTTGCTGTTTAGTTTAGAAGTTATACCAGTAATTTAATTTTAGACTTATCCAAGTGGGAGACTGTTGAATTAGGAGTCTAAGATAATAACTAAATTAGTATAATCTTGAATTATTAGCAAAGTCCTTTTAGGTTGCCCTCAAACCTAGTAATTGAAAAGGATGACTTTTAGAGAGAGATACTGATTTATTAATTTATTATGTGATTAATAAATTAATTAGAAATCAAAATGAATTTATTAATATGTTATGAAAATAATATATTAATTAGAAATCATATTATTTAATTAAGAATTAATAAGAAATTAATTAGAATTAATTTCGGGATTAAGTGGATTAATTAAAAGTGCAGGGAATGTTTGGTTATTTATTGAAAGTTGAAGCAGGAAGACTGTAGGGATGAGGTGGACGAAAATTGGCTAGAGATCATCTATAATTTTCATCCAAAGGGCAAGGATGAGGAGATAAGGCAGCCTGAATATTATATTAATTAATCTAGGCCTTATCCCTAAAACCCTAACTTTGGCCCCAAGTTTCCTTCATGTAACATATATTATCCAGTTATTCGTTTTAACCCTTGAGTTGTGCTTTATTTGTAAGTTTAGTCCCCGATGGCAATTTCGTAATTTTGGAGTCAGCTGGAGTACGCGGGGCGTACACCTTTGTACGCCGGCTAAACTCTGGATCGCATTAGTACGATGTGTGTATGCTGGTACGCAGGGCATACGCAACCAGGGTGCAAACCCTAAATTTTAGGGTTTGGACCCTATTTAAACATATTTATGGCCACATGCACCTTCTTATATTCAGCCTCCTTCCTCATTTTGAAACCCTAAAGGGTGTTAGTGCATTATGAAGCTTGTTGAGCCATTTTTGGTGCCATTTGGAGCTTTTCGAGTAGAAGGAAGAGCATTGAGGTGGTGGTGTTTCAGTCAAGGCTTTGGATCCAACATCTTGTTCCCCTTGTGTACCTTGTTGAGGTAAAAAGCTTCAAACTTGGTGTAGAAATCTTATGGATCTAGTTTTAGCTCAAAGTTGTTCCCTTTTTGTCCCAAACTTTGTCTTTGTGAGTAGAAGGTACTCCAAGGAATTTGAGTTGTCCTTTCAAAGGTTTTGAGGGGTGTTAAAACATAAAGTTAGGTTTTTGGTCACTAGTTTCTCTCCATGCAAGTGCTAAGTGGTCTTAATGGGTTAAGAGACTAGGGTTTATGGAGTTAAGGTCTTAATAGCCATGCTAAACCATAAATTTGGAAACTTTATGGTTATGAAGATCATTTGTTGCCCAGATCTGAAAATTAGACGTAAGTGCTTAAGGGATTAAGCACTTAATAAGAGGGGTGGTGAGCAGCTGCGTTACGTTGGGCGTATCGAGGGGTATGTTACGCGTATGAGGTCAGCTCGTTGATCCTCGGTAAAAGGCGAAGTATGCCCCGTGCACACAAGGAGTACGCCGCGCGTACTGACTGAGTCAACCCGATTGACTCAGTTGACTTTGACCTGGATTTTGACTAGGGTTTGACCTAGGGGTATTTTAGGTACTTGAATGGTAGTCTAATTTTTGGTTACTGTTATTCGTAAAGGTGACCAGTAGCATAGGTGTCAGTGCAACGTGTTATTCCAGCTTTTCGTCTGTCTATGAGGTGAGTCTTCTTACCACCTTAAGTGGGCCAAAGGCACTAAGGCCGATCCACTGTATTGTATAAGAAAGAATTGTAGGCTATCGTATGATTTTGTATGATGTGATTGTATGATTTATGTATTGAGCTGGTTTGGGCTAGGAGCCATTATGGACTCGGGGTTGATACGGAACCGGGGGTTGATTCGCATCCGACACAACTACTTGCTTTTATTTTGGGTTGATACGGACCTGACACAGCCACGTACTATTATATTATATGTAAGTTGTATGTGGTAATTTGGGAAGCTCACTAAGCTTTATGCTTACAGTTTATGTTTATGGTTTCAGGTACTTCCAGTTCAAAAGGGAAGGGCCCGACGTGATGGCACAACATCCTCCCCATATGATTTTCGCATTTGATATATTTGTACTCTGATGTTTCGGAATATGTTAATGATTTATAGTTTTTGGTACAATCAATGAATGAAATTAATAGTTTTTAAATGAAAATTTTTAGTAGTGTTTTTGGTTTGTTACAAGTTGGTATCAGAGTCTTGGTTTGCGGGATTGGGGCATACTCTCGGTGTGTGTTAGAACTCAAACTGAGGAAATGATAGTTTTTCTTAAATAAAAATGAATTTAAACTTTTAAAAAGGATTTTATTTAAGAAGAAGGGATACGATGCGTGCGATCAACCGAGCTCAAGTAAGTGGTTTCCAAACTACCCATACATATGTCTTATGACTAGTATGCTTGATATGAGAATTGTATGCTAGATTAGGGCTAAGGATACCTTCAGGAATCATATGATAGAATAGCCTGAGTTGTGTGATGCCTTATAGCCTAATGGAACTTGATGTTATGTATTACTTGGAATTGATATCGACTCAGTTATTTTCTAAGTGTATGCTTTCAAAGTTGTATACGGTTAGGATTGTATAGACCTAGAATGATAGATTTGGCCTTATTTCCTGTTCCTTGTTTGGTTGTGGACTTAAGGTAGAATCATCATTTGATAGTCTATGTGATCCTATTTTTTGTATAACTTACATTCATATGGCAACTGACGGTGTTGATTGAGGTTCTTGGTATTGCGAGTGGTGGGATTTGAGGATTCCTAGGAGAGTCTAGGATATGTATGCCGTATGGCATGGGATTAGTTCATGGTTTTAGTGTGGAAACTTAGAGGAATTAGGACTGACGTTGAGGAAGGTGCAGGTAGGTGTGAAAGGTAGTATTGGGCCCGTACTACTAGAAACACAGGACCTGTACTTGAGACAAGTGCAGATCTGGAAACTCTAAGGAGGCCTGTGTAGAGGCGTCCCCTGGAGTCCTTGTTGATTGTTTTTATTTGGTGTTTCAGTTTGGAGGATGGTGATGATTACTCGAGGAGGTTCTGGCTCTGGTTCTGGTTCACGTTCTGGCTCAGGCAAAGAACTAATTGATGAGCGTCTGCGCGAGTTCATTTCGGCTGAGGTTACCCACGGTATCCTGGATTCTACCCCTGTGTTGTTCGGTACCATCAATGAGAGGAATTTGGAATTGATGGATGAGAGACTCAATACTTTTCGAGCCGAGATTTTTGTGGGTCATATTGGAGCTCAAAATACCTCATTTTGGGAGTTCAAGGCTTGTGGAGCTCCTGAATTCCCTTGGGTTAAGGACCCCATCGCTAGTCGTCGTTGGATCGCTGACATGGAGAATGCTCATCGGATGAGCTTTTTCCCTGAGGGGGAAAAGGTGGAATATGATGGGTTTTGAGCATTCTAACACTTCCTAAGTGTACATGCAACCCTAATAACCTTGGATCTATGGTTGTCTAATAATCATGCAAAGTTGAATTCCAAGGTTATATTCCTATCTAGCATACATGGGGAACATTTATAACTTGAATGAAAGATAGAATAACTTACCTTGTTGTTGATTATGATCCTTGAAACCTTGTGAGCCTAGCACCCCAAGTGTGATGCCTCAAATGCTTCACACAACACCAAATGCAAAGGAGTAAACTTTGAGAGAATCTTACACTTGCAAAATCGGCTCTAGCCCTCTTGTTTCTTAGTGTCGCCGATTTTGGTGGAGAATGGGTTTCTTATATAGTGTTGACACATCTAGGGTTACACCATGTAAACCCTAATGTGTCATGACTCTTCATTTCCATGACCCATGGGTTTGTAACTCCCATGGAGCATCCATGGAGCATCCTATGGGTGGAACCCAACTTGATAATCCATGGAGCCTCTTAGCCCACTATATAAGATATGGAAGATTTACATAATCTACCCATATATTTAATTAGTTATCTTTTGATCACTTAATTAATTCTAAATTAATTCTTGATCAAACTAATTAAATAATATTATTAATATATTAGAACTTATAATATATTAATAAACCATAAGTGTTATTTCTCTCATTTTAGTTTATCCAATTGCATGGTGCCATGCAACCCAAATGGACCATGCCGGGTCGGGTCAAGTACATACCAGAAATAGTTATGGACTTAGACACCTCATCCAACAGTCTCCCACTTGGATAAGTCTAATAACTATAACAGCAATACTTCAGGAACCGATCGGCAATCGTAGCTCTTTCAAGGTCTCTCGGAACTGAGAAGATGATGATACGCCATTTAAGATAAGTGATCATATAATCCTCTGTTCTAGATATCAGCCGGACAAATACATGGAACAATGTCTTACTTATTGTCCAGCAGTTTGTTTCCCGATTTCCGATTTGTTTGACAAAGAACTTAATTGAACACATCAACTTAGTTCTGACCGGGCCCGGTACATAGGTCAAAACAAAATCATCGAGGGGCCCAGATATCAGCTTCTAATCCAAGAAGGAACAGATAAACTTCGACTCATATGTTTGTTCTACCACTCATTGAATTATACACAAAAGCACGTTTTATAACATCTAGTTACCAATGCGTTAACGTACAATCAATGCATAACCAACTCATAAGTAACAAATCATATCTCTAGGTTTGAAGACTTATATGATATTACCGTCTCATGATCACTCGAGATAAATTCCATGAAGTGATTCCAGTGAGCGTGGGTTGAGTCCAATGCTCAGAACTTATGAGCACTCATGAGTGTTGTAGCCATGTCCAACAACTTAGACCTCTGCAACCAATCATGACAGTCTTGATTCATACCTACTTCCGACATATGACCGACTGTGGAGGTTCGAATAATATGATATACCAAACATAATTATTCTGGAAGTCAAAACATGCAAAAGAAATATAGTAAACGATCGACAAGAGATAGCAACACTTTACTCATAAATAAAACACCTTTTATTCATCATCTAATGTCAATTACACTTTACAAATTTCAAGGTTATCTAACTACTAAATCTAATATCATCCTTCAGCCCTATGCTCCGAGCATGCTGGAGATGCTTAACCCGAGTCAGTCCCTTCGTGAGGGGATCTGATGGATTCTCATCCGATGATACCCTCTTTGCCATGAGGAGTCCTTCTTCTATTCGATGTCTGATGAAATGGTATTTTCTGTCGATGTGTCTGGATCTCCCGTGATCCCTTGGTTCCTTGGCTAAGGCAACTGCACTTTCACTATCACAGAAAATTTCCATTGGCTCTTTAATAGCTGGTACAACTCCAAGGTCTCCAATGAAGTTCTTCAGCCATATCGCCTCCTTTGCTGCCTCGCTAGCTGCTATATACTCTGATTCGCAAGTTGAACCAGCCACTGTCTCTTGCTTGGAACTCTTCCAAGAAATTGCTCCTCCATTTAAGGTAAAGACCCAGCCTGACTGAGAGCGGAAATTATCTCTATCAGTCTGAAAGCTAGCATCACTATACCCTACAACTCTCAAGTCTTCACCCCCACCGAGGGTAAGGACCCAGTCCTTAGTCCTCCGTAGGTACTTGAGGATATTCTTTGCCACAGTCCAGTGTGCCTTGCCAGGGTTCCCCTGATACCTGCTAACCATGCTCAAAGAAAAGGCTACATCAGGTCGAGTACACGTCATAGCATACATGATCGATCCTACAGCCGAAGCATAAGGTATTCGACTCATTTCTGCTATCTCAGCCTCAGTACTAGGGCTTTGTGTCTTACTCAATCTGGCGTTACTCTGGATGGGTAACTCTCCTTTCTTGGTGTCCTGCATGCCGAATCTCTTCAACACCTTATCCAAGTAAGTACTCTGACTAAGTCCAATTAGTCTTTTACTCCGGTCTCTCAAGATCCTTATCCCTAGAATATAGGCAGCTTCTCCTAGGTCCTTCATAGAGAAACACTTCCCAAGCCAGGACTTAACTTCCTGCAGAGTTGGGATGTCATTTCCTATGAGTAGTATGTCATCCACATACAATACCAAAAAGCTAACTATACTCCCACTAGCCTTGACATATACACAAGATTCATCTTCACTCCTAGAAAAGCCAAATTCCTTGACTTTCTCATCAAAGCAAAGATTCCATCTGCGAGGTGCTTGCTTTAACCCATAAATGGATTTCTCAAGCTTACACACTATATTAGGGTACTCTATGTTGACAAAACCCTCTGGATGACTCATGTAAACATCCTCAGCCAACTTTACATTAAGGAAAGCGGTTTTGACATCCATTTGCCATATTTCATAGTCATGAAATGCGGCTATGGCTAACAGAACCCTAATAGACTTAATCTTGGCCACTGGAGAAAAGGTCTCATCATAATCAACTCCCGGAGTTTGTGAGAAACCCTTTGCAACCAGTCGTGCCTTATAAGTGTTTACATTACCATCCATGTCGGTCTTCTTCTTGAAGATCCATTTGCACCCTACAGTCTTACGACCTGGTACATTCTCAACCAAGTTCTAAACTTGATTGTCATACATGGACTGTATCTCGCTGTCCATTGCCTCTTTCCACTTGGCTGACTCAGGGCCTGCCATGGCTTCCACGTAACTGTTAGGTTCATCCAGACCTATCAGTGTCTCATCACTGATAAGTGTATCACCTTCTGCAGTAATATGGAATCCATAGTAATGCTCAGGTGCATTCCTAACCCTTGTGGAACGCCTCAGAGGTACAGACTTGCCAATTGGCTCAACAGGAGTTTCCTCCTCAAGTTGAGTGCTAGGGTTTGAAGTTCCTTCACCACTTGACTCTTGAATTTCTTCAAGTTCAACTTGCCTCCCACTGTCTCCTTGGCTTATGAACTCTCTCTCTCGAAAGAAAGCCCTCCTAGCTACAAAGACCACATTCTCACTAGGTCTGTAGAAGAGGTAACCAAAGGATTTATGTGGGTAGCCGATGAAAATACACCTCTCACTTCGAGGTTCGAGCTTATCATGAGTCTCGCGTCTCACGAAAGCCTCGCAACCCCAAATCTTAATGTGGTCTAGTTTGGGTACTTTACCAGTCCACATCTCATGAGGAGTTTTGGCAACTTTCTTTGTGGGAACTAGATTAAGGATATGGGCGGCAGTCTCTAAGGCATACCTCCAAAATGAGATTGGCAGCGAAGCTCGACTCATCATGGAACGAACCATATCCAACAAGGTTCGATTACGCCTCTCAGCTACACCATTCAACTGCGGTGTCCTGGGAGGTGTCAATTGTGAGACAATCCCACATTCCCTAAGATAGTCGAGGAACTCTGAACTAAGATACTCACCACCTCGATCGGATCGAAGCATCTTAATGTTCCTACCCAATTGATTCTCGACTTCCTGTTTAAACTCTTTAAACCTCTCAAAAGTCTCTGACTTATGCTTGATTAAGTAGACATATCCATATCTACTGTAATCATCAGTAAAAGTCAAATAATAACGATTAGCATCCCTTGTGGCATGTTTGAAGGGCCCACACACATCCGTGTGTATAAGATACAACAAACCTTCACCCCTCTCACAAGAACCTGTGAAGGGTGACTTTGTCATTTTTCCAAGTAAGCATGATTCGCAACTATCATCTGACTTTAGGTCAAATCACTCCAATACTCCATCCTTTTGGAGTTGGCCTATGCGTTTCTTGCTTATATGTCCAAGACGACAATGCCATAATGATGCTTTATCCAAGTTATTATCATTAACAGAATCAATACACAATACATTATTTCCTAAGTTATCAACCACAGATACAGTTTCATACACACCATCACAAGGTAATGCTTTAAAATAAAGAACATTATTAAAGAAAGCATTAATCGAACCAACTTCATTATCAAATGAAAAGGTGAAACCTTGTTTATACAATGCATGAAAGGAAATAATATTTCTTGCCATTTCTGGCGAATAACAACATTTATTCAAATCTAAACTAAACCCACTACTTAGCGATAAAGTATAAACTCCAATCTTGGTGATAGGTAAAGCTTTCCTATTCCCCATGATTAAGTTTATTCTTCCATGCTCCACATTCTCACTTCTTCTTAGTCCCTGCAAATCAGAACATATATGAATACCACAACCGGTATCAAGGACCCAAGAGTTAGAATGGGGTGAGTTATTAGATAAGATAGTGTAAATACCTGCATGGTTGGGTTTAACTTTCCCATCATTCACATCTTGCTGGTACTTTGGGCAGTTCCGCTTCCAATGTGACTTTTCATGGCAATAGAAGCATTCAGCCTCTTTAGGGTCAGAAGAAGGAGTGACAAAACCTTTCTTGGTTCCACTTGAAGAAGAGCCATCAAGGGTCCTAGCCTTGGTTCCCTTCGAAGAGCTCTTCCCTCTACCTTTCCCGATTGCCAAAACCGGGACGGAGTTTGGAGTAGGAGTGTTAACAACCGACTTACCCTTAAGACCTGTTTCTGCGGTCTTGAGGAGTCCCTGAAGTTTGCTGAGTGTGACCTCTTCCTTATTCATGTGATATGTCATGCGGAATTGATCATAGCACGATGGTAAGGAGTGCAAAATGATATCTATTGCAAGCTCCTCAGGGAAGTTCACATTAAGCTTCAGCAACCGATCCACATACCTTTGCATTTTCTGCATGTGGCTCGTGACGGATTCCCCGTCCTTCATCATGGTTGTTATGATAGAGCATATGATTTCATACCTCTCTTGTCGTGCACTTTCATGGTATCTTTCCATCAGATCTTGGTGCATTTCAAAAGGGTAGAAGTCCTCATAGGACTTTTGGAGTTCCGTTGTCATGGTGGCCAACATGATGCATGCTACTTTTGTAGCATCCCTTTCATGTGCCCGGAAGTCAGCGATCTCCTGGGGAGTTGCAGTGGTCTCATCAATCTCCTTAAGCTCCTTGTCAAGGACATATTCTTTGTCCTCGTAGCGGGTAATCATCCTGATGTTTCTGATCCATTCATTGAAGTTGGATCCATCAAAAGTGACTTTCCCACACAAGTTCATAAGGGTAAAGGAGCCTTTAGGATTAGAGCCAGAAGCAGCATTGTTTGAAGACATCTGAAAGAAGAGAACAAGATTAGTTTAGATATTAAGAGAGTCCTTAATAAAACACCCAAATGTAATATTAAGGCTAGGATCCAATCACAATATATTATAACTTAGAAGAGGTATGCCGTAATCCAAGCTATAACATATTTGAAAGGTAGGTGAATGACGATTCACCAATTTCCACCATGAAAAACGAAATATAAATATTAGGTTTTTAATTGGTTCTTAGAAATTCCTAGATTCTTTTGAGATTCAATGAACTTTTCAAAGGCATGTTTCAATCTCGAGTGTGCCCTCCAAGTTTTGTGACTGGGATACCGAGGATCACAAAACGAGGTGTGAAGTAACCATTCAAATCACTTGGTACCCTCAAGGTTTATCACTTAATCGATGTGCCGGTAAACCACACACGCTCCACCGATGCTATGGTAAACCTTAAGTCACCCTTTACCTACCTTGTTAAGTCCAAGTTAGTGTGCCGGTTAACCACACACGCTCCACCAACGACTTAAACAAAGTGTAAAGTGTAATTTCATGGATTAGCACCTTATTCACATTTTCCTAAAGTAACTAAGATTGAGAATTTAATAAAAGCATTTAGTTACTTTATAATATTCATCATACTTTTAATGAGAATTTATAAGTCCTTGTCTTACCCGTTCGGCTAACGACCCTCCACCGATCAAGGAAGCGGTGGGTGAGAGTGGACACCCATTAAGTTTCCATTTTATAGGCAACAACCTTATACCCCCCTTATAGACCGGCTTCGTGAATGAGGCGTACTAGCGGTAAGACGACTTGACGTTATACATATATATATTAGTAACTTATAATATTATAAAGTATAAGGGTTGAATTTTAACTTTTAAAATTCTAAGGGTTGTAACTAAAGTTTTAATCAAGACTTTACATGTTCCAAAACTTGAGGGCAAGTTTTGTAAACTTCCAAAACTTTTCATTTCTTATAACTTATGAATTAATTGAGTAATAAAAATGAAGACTCTTCATTTTTATAACTCTTGTGTTCTTTTAATGGCTTTAATAAAAGTGAGACTTTTGGTTTTCCATAACTTGAGGACAAGTTATGGACTCTATTAAAACTCATTATGATCATGAATTAAACTACCATGAAGGTTACAAACAATTCCTATGATCATCTAATCTTCATAAGTTCAAGAACATGAATATGAACACTTTCAAGAATCAAAAATTATACTTAAAAAAAAACAACAAACAAACCTAGGCTCTGATACCACTGATGGGTTTTGAGCATTCTAACACTTCCTAAGTGTACATGCAACCCTAATAACCTTGGATCTATGTTTGTCTAATAATCATGCAAAGTTGAATTCCAAGGTTATATTCCTATCTAGCATACATGGGGAACATTTATAACTTGAATGAAAGATAGAATAACTTACCTTGTTGTTGATTATGATCCTTGAAACCTTGTGAGCCTAGCACCCCAAGTGTGATGCCTCAAATGCTTCACACAACACCAAATGCAAAGGAGTAAACTTTGAGAGAATCTTACACTTGCAAAATCGGCTCTAGCCCTCTTGTTTCTTAGTGTCGCCGATTTTGGTGGAGAATGGGTTTCTTATATAGTGTTGACACATCTAGGGTTACACCATGTAAACCCTAATGTGTCATGACTCTTCATTTTCATGACCCATGGGTTTGTAACTCCCATGGAGCATCCATGGAGCATCCTATGGGTGGAACCCAACTTGATAATCCATGGAGCCTCTTAGCCCACTATATAAGATATGGAAGATTTACATAATCTACCCATATATTTAATTAGTTATCTTTTGATCACTTAATTAATTCTAAATTAATTCTTGATCAAACTAATTAAATAATATTATTAATATATTAGAACTTATAATATATTAATAAACCATAAGTGTTATTTCTCTCATTTTAGTTTATCCAATTACATGGTGCCATGCAACCCAAATGGACCATGCCGGGTCGGGTCAAGTACATACCAGAAATAGTTATGGACTTAGACACCTTATCCAACAGAATATGCATCCTACCTACTGAGGGACAGATCACGAGACTGGTGGGAGGAGGTTACCTGAGCTGTTGGGACAGCGGCAGTGGCAGTGATGACCTGGGAGGATTTTGTTCAGAGATTCCAGAGGGAGTTTTCACAGAATATCGAGGTGCAGTAGTTGGCGAGGGAGTTTCAGGACCTTCTCCAGACTACCAAGACAGTGGCGTAGATCACCACCAAGTTCCAAGAGAGGGCTCTATTGGTTCCGCAATACGTTGTGGATGAGGAGATGAAGAAGACAAGGTATCAGGACATGTTGAGAGATGAAATCAGGGAGTTTATTAGCTTTTCGGGGTGCAAGACCCTGGATGACATGATTGAGAGGGCCCGCGAGCGGGAGATTGAGCTGGAGCTTTAGTCGAAGTTCAAGCCAAAGCATGTGCAGACATGTTGTGGGCCAGGCCAAGAAGCCCAAGGTTTCTAATTCGTATTCTAGGGCCAGCAGGGTCGAGGCCGCTGCAGAAACTGTGGCAAGCAGCATAATAGGGCGTGTCGGTTAGCGGGTTCGGGTTGTTATAGGTGTGGGCAGACTGGTCATATGAGTAGGGATTTCCCTCGGAACGCATTGATTTGCTACCATTGCAATCAGACCGACCATAAAAAGGATGATTGCCCGAGATTGTTAGGATGAGCTGTGGCGGCACCTGGGCCAGTCACATTGAGGATTGTTGATGGCTGCCAGGGCAATGCGGAGGCTCTTATGGTGAAGAACAGGGCATTTCAACTGACCAGTGATGAGGCCTGTGGAGCACCATATGTGGTTATGGGTATGTGTCTTACCTCCATCTTTTATTGCTTTCTTTATTTCATGCTCATATTTATGATTGATTTTGTATAGGGACCTTTTTGGTCAATGGTATGACTGCTCATGTTTTGTTTGATTCAGGGGCTACCCAATCCTTTGTATCTCTTGTACCTAGCAAGAAGTTTTGCTATGCTCCCGGGACTTTGGATTCCCCAATAGAGGTTGAGATTGCGGATGACCGTACTATTAGTGCTTCAAGGGTTGTCAATGGGTGTTTCCTGAATCTGTTTAGCGAGAGATTCTCTATCGATTTGGTGCTGATTCCCTTGAGAGGATCGAAGGTTATCATCGGGATGGATTGTTTGGGCCTTAATGGGGCCATGATTGATTGTGAGCGGCAGTTGGTGAGAGTTCGAACCCCAAGTGGGGGAGAACTGGTTATTCCTGGCGAGAGAGCTTCACATGGGCCAGCTCTCTATTCAGCTGCAAGGGTCAGGAGGTATCTGCAGTAGGGTTGTTCTGGGTTCATAACTATTGTAGCAAAAACTCGAGTTGAGGACACGATGGATTTGAGTGGGTGCCCTTTGTTCGGAATTTCCCCGATGTGTTTCCTAAGGACTTACTAGGAGTACCTCCTGAGAGACAGATTGAGTTTCAGATTGATCTGGTACCTGGTGTGGCTCCGATAGCCAAGACGCCGTATCGCGTGGCGCCACTTGAGATTTAGGAGTTGTCTACGTAGCTTCAGGAGCTGCTAGACAAGGGTTTTATTCGTCCGAGTAGTTCTCCGTGGGGAGCACCGATTCTGTTTGTGAGGAAGAAAGATGGTTCACACAGAATGTGCATTGATTACCGGGAGTTAAATAAGCTAACGGGGAAGAACTGCTACCCACTTCCGAGGATTGACGATTTGTTTGATCAACTTCATGGTGCATCTTGGTTTTCCAAGATTAATTTTTGATCGGGTTACCATCAGATGAGGGTCATGGGTGATGATGTACAAAAGACAGCCTTCAGGACTCGCTATAGCCTTTACAAGTTCGTGATGATGCCATTTGGGCTCACCAATGCACCAGCAGCGTTCATGGATCCCATGAACCAAGTTTGCAAGCCGATGTTGGATCGGTCTATGATTGTATTCATCGATGATATTCTGGTCTACTACAAGACCAAGGAGTAGCATGAGGATCATCTGCAAGAGGTACTGGAGACCTTGAGGAGGGAGAGGCTTTATGCGGAGTTCTCCAAGTGTGAATTCTAGCTGCGCGAGGTGCAAGTTTTGGGGCACATCGTCAACTAGAAGGGTATATTGGTTGACCCAGCCAAGATTGAGGTCGTAATGTGGTGGGAGGTTCCGAGGACTGCATCTGGGATTCGGAGTTTCTTAGGTATCGCAGGTATTATCGGAGATTTATCCATTATTTCTCCAAGATTGTGGTTCCCTTAACCTGTTTGACAAATAAGAATGTGACCTTTTGGTGGGGCCCTGATCAGCAGTTGGATTTTAAGACTCTAAGGCAGAGAATGTGTGAGACCCTGATTCTCGCGCTCCCTGAGGGCTTGGATGATTTCGTGGTTTATTATGACGCCTCTATTTCAGGTTTGGGAACGGTTCTTATGCAAAAGGGTCACATGATTGCTTACGCTTCGAGGCAGATGAAGCCACATGTACACATGATTTGGAGTTGGGGCATGGTTTTTCCCTCAAGATTGGAGACACTATTTGTATGGGGTTCGGTGTACCATCTGCAATGACCAAAAAAGTTTGAGGTATTTTATGGACCAGCTGAATCTGAACATGCGGCAGCGGAGATGGTTGGACGTGGTAAAAGATTATGATTGCGAGATCCTGTACCACCTTGGGAAGGCCAATGCGGTGCCCGATGCTTTGATCCGCAAGACCGTGAGTTCATCTATCTGGGATCTCTGCTTGAGAATGACTGTTATTTTGCCTTTGATGGATTTGATAAATAAGGCTCAGGTGGTGGGATTGAAAAAGGAAAACTGGAAGGTCGAGCGGATCAGAGGACAACTTCCCTTATTTGTCAGAG